>NW_006159583.1:1083121-1097956 GCF_000334495.1 Tupaia belangeri chinensis | reverse complement strand
ATGTTAGTGAGAAAGAGAGAGAGAGAGAGAGAGAGAAAGAGAAAGCACTCCTAATGGAGAATGTTTATGATACAACTTTTTGTCTTCCATTTCTCCATCTAGTTGAAATTTAGGGCATATGTGCAAATGTGCCTGGCATATTGTTCAAGGTGTTGGTGCTGAAATTTGAACCATGGTCAGCCATGTGGTAACCAGTTTCCTTAACCACTAGGCTATAGCACTGGCCCTCGGCCCTCTGTTTAAGACAAAATTTCCCTGTCTTCCCTGGTATATTATAGGTCATCATTTAGTTTATAGGCATCTTCACTTATCAAAAGTCTGTTTTAGAAAATCAGATTTTCTATGTCAACATGCTAACAAGAATTCAATTTCTTATTTATATAAGTAGGAAAAATTGTGATGTGTCAGACTGCTAATCAAAATGCCCAGGCAGTTCATTAAAATAAAACTAATACAAAGTAAACTTTTATTATAGACTTTCAAAGTAAGAAAAAAAGGAGAAAGAGAACTACATAAATCCATGTACTTTGAAAATAGGTGATGAAATATTTTTCCTGATCACCACTTTTTTTTTCTATTACAGGATTGCTCTGTGTGCAATCCATTGCTTGGTATCCACTACATGCTACACTTATCCCATGTGTCATCCAAGATTTTCAAAACATCTGCACTCTTCTGATATCTTACTAATTGAATGTAACTTACAGCTGTTTCCGCTTATTTTATTTACATATCATATTGCGCTTTTGAGTCATAAGCAAAAACATTTTCTCAGAAAGAAAAGATTTCAAGACATTGGCCAAAAATTCTTTTATTGAGAAATATCTTAAGTTGTATATTGAATGGTATCTCTATTAAATTTGGATATTAAACCAAGAACCATTCAATTGATAAAAATATTAATAAAGGAAACATTTTATGGAATGTGATAGGGAATATAGAAATAAGAAGTTCCTGAAGCCAGTTGTCAAGACGAAGTTATTAATATTTTTTAAAATTCTTTTTTCCAAGAGTGAAACACACACACACACACACACACCACCACCATCACCACCACCACTACCTGTGACCCCAGCCTTAGCCGGCTCTGGATCATGGGCATATATAACCCAGTGTTCACAGGGAGGACTCCAACCCAGAAACTTCCTATGAGGATCGGCCTCACAGAGCATTCTGTTTTGCAGTCTTATCCCCCTAAAGTTAGTGAGAAAGAAGTAATTTAGAAAAAATTTCATTTGAAACTATATTCTTGATTTAGTTGTTGGTAATGAGCAAGCCTTATAGGGCAGGAATTTCCTAGATTAGCAGCTACTGCACAGATTACCCTTCTCGGAAATGCTTAAGAAGGAATTCACTATTAATTGTAGAAAATATAGGACATTTAATTTTTCTTACGTCTTCAAGTGTTTTACTCAATATAGAGCTAAGAAGTAATTTAACTTAGCATTTTATAGAACATAAGAATTTGTTTAAACTGTCAAAGACTTCTGTAAATGTAATCTAATGATTCTCTTTTACTGCTCTTATGGCTTAAACAAATGATACTAAAGCAATGTTAAAGGATATTCTAGTGTTCATAAAATGACACCATTTGGAGTGAAACCATGCCACTATTTACTTTTGTGCAACCTAGCACTGTTTCTGGCATATAGACCTGCAAAAAATAATTGTTGCACACATAAAATAACATCTTTAAAAAATGTGTATGAGCCTTTCTTGTGCAACCTAGCACTGTTTCTGGCATATAGACCTGCAAAAAAATAATTGTTGCACGGATAACTTAACATCTTTAAAAAATGTGTATGAGCCTTTCTCAACTCTTTGCGTATTTTGATAACCTTGGAACTTAAATTATTCTTGAATGAATAAATAAGTATCATGAGAATATTAGTGCACAAGTAAAAAGGAAGTATTTTAGAAAGTGATTTAAATTTAACTATTGTTAGTGTATTCTGTGGTTTCCAAAGTTGCTATTTGTTTTCTCATTGCAAGACAATTTGTGTGCTCACCAGGGAGAGGGAGTGATACAGAGGGAGGAACCTCATCTCCTGTGGGCATAGTCATGCAGAAGTCCTTTTCCCTCTATTTCTGCATTCAGTCAGGATTTGGGGCACATGTGCACATGCACCACTGTGCTTTTCAATCTGCCAGGGCCGAGCCTCAAACTACAGTTGGCCTTGGGGAATCTAGCTCCTATAGACCTGAAGTAGTGCTCTATGCGACCAACCCTTAATTAGCCTTTTAAGCCTTTCATTATGGCTGGGTGGGTGTGTTTTAAGAGTAGTGTCTGAGTAGATTTAATTCCAACCCTGTATGATATTAATACTATCAATACACAATGTTCTACTGTTTGTGTTTGTGCTTTTTTCTGTATGCTATGTGCAATCTTTGAAAGATAAGATCTCTGTAGTGGTATTGGAAGATGATATTTTTTATGCTATGTCTTATAGTCTAAGTTGCCTATTAAAGATATAATTGTGAAAATAAAACCTTGCTTTAGATGATAGGCACTTTTGATTTTTTTTTTTTTAACTGGTTGATGAAAGCAGTTTTATTGCTAGTGGAAGCAAGCAGCAGACTCTCCTTAGCCTGGTAGAGGTGACTATTTCTTCTGTTTTCTTTCCTCAAAATTAAAATCAATAA
The DNA here is from genome assembly GCF_000334495.1 of Tupaia belangeri chinensis. Taxonomy (NCBI): domain Eukaryota; kingdom Metazoa; phylum Chordata; class Mammalia; order Scandentia; family Tupaiidae; genus Tupaia; species Tupaia belangeri. The sequence goes on along the minus strand of NW_006159583.1, from coordinate 1,095,313 downwards.
AGACAACAAGCCAGTGCGAAGAGCTGACTATTGCTGTTATATGTCACATCCCTCATCATAAAGTCCAAGTTTCTCTCTAATCATAATGTTTATATAAACCCTTTGTACTGAACTCCATTAAAAAAAATAGGACAGCTTTCAAGTTGCTATGTTATTTGTGCAGCCTGAGCTATATTTTTACTAGACCAATTGCAATGGTTCAAAAGATTTTTGGATTTTTTTTTCTTTTTTTCTTTTTAGATTTTTGCCATAGGGTGCTTGTATGTGCTTGCCAGAGTTACAGTGAGAGGAAAAGTGAGAAATTATCCTCCAGGGAGATGACCATACTGTGATCCCTTCTCCTTTCTCCTCCTGGATTTTGGGCACACACACATGTGCCCGGTGTAATTTCCCAACCACCAAATCCGGGACTCAAACTGTGGTCGGCCATGTGTGAATCCAGAACCTTAACCACCATGCCACCAGCTGGCCCCACTTTTTGGAATTTTAAATGCTCCACATCTACATTTAGGAGACAGACAACTATAGGTCCCAAGAAATCATTAGAGTGGAATAAATAAAGAGAAATGAAGGGTCAAAAAATGACTTATCATTTTTGTATGTTTTCCCTTCATGATGCATTTAAATATTTACTATGCATTTTTAAATACACTCAATTATATATAGTTTTAAATGTAGTATAGTAATTGAAGACCTATTCCTTTGTGCTCAGATTTCCTTCTATTAGGGGCCAGATGGTGGCTTAGTAGTAAAACATTATGGTCTGTGAGGCAATCACACAAAGAAAGGTTTGTGGTTCAAGTCCAGAGACCTCCCTGAGTACCCTGGGTGTGTGTCTGCCCATGACCAAAGACTTGTGAAGACTAGGGGTAGACTGCACTGTTGGAACCCTGTTGGTTACTGTCTGTCTGTCTGTCTTTTTTCCTTTATTATTTTTTTTAATGGAAGAAATACAGAAACTTAAAAAAAATTCCTTGAAGAGGGCACACAGGATCCTGAAACTGAGTGTATCATATAAACTATTTTGTTATTACCACCCCAATAATGTCTTCAAATGAGTTTTTGTAAAATCTAAAAGAGAATTAAGGAATTATATCTAGTCTAAGCTTTCATGTTATAAAGAAAATAGTGTTACACTCATGTCTATGGAAGAAGTCCAAGCTGTACATACTGAAGGAGCTATCAATCCACTGAGGCACAAAGAACCTTGCCATTGAGAATGAACAAATTAAACATTTGGAGGATTATTGATGGATATTTAGAACTTTGGACTTTTAAACTATAATAACAAGGACATTTGATTTCATACTTAGAGCTTAAAACTTTGGGTCCTTAATTTTTAACTGCTCTTGGTGGCTGATGGACTCTGAGGCTGACCATATGGGAAGGTAGCTGGTTCAAGTCTGGAAACCACTCAGAGTTCCCTGGGAGCATGCACATGCCCATGATCTGGGGCTGGCCAAAGCTAGGGGTGAATTATTTCATTAAGACCCTGTTGGGGTTCTCTCTCTCACACACACACATTCATGGAATAAACTTAACTACAACAACAACAAAGAAAATAGTATAGAAATAGATAAACTGATACAGGAATCAGAGTAATTCCAGGTTCTATTGCTTGTAATTTGGTCATGATATAAAACCTTACTGAACTTTTATTTCTCATCAGTAATTAAAGAGTAATATGATTTCTCTATTTTTCAAGTTGTTGTACCAGAGTACCAGTGAAATGAAGTAAAATGTTTGTGTGGCATCTACTCATATCTAGCATGTAGTTGATGCTTAATAAACATTATTTACCTTCCTCCCTTCTGGCCCAAGGTGACATGGCTGGTTAGTAATCTCATTGATCTGTAAGAAATTGATTTGAATTCTTTTCACTACTCTTTTTCAGCAAAGAATAAATTGCTTTTCCCCATTATAATTTTTCAGTAGCTCATTAGGAATTATTTTATGTCCAATTCAGAAAATTACCTTTTCTACATAATTGTTCACTGAGTGCAGGTGCTTTGCACTATGACACATAATGATATTTGAAAATGATTTCCATAAAATAGTATTGTAGGTCAACTTCATTTTTTCAAATATTCTTCTTAATAAAAATAGAATATTTTAGCTATGGAAATAGCTTGGAGAAATGTATTATTTCTCAGTTCTTCAAGATTGTTTTTATATAGTTCTTCAGTTTGGGTTACTGAATTGCTTCGTAATCATTCTTAACATTTCTTTTTCACATGAAGTTCATCATTTTCCTTTGGATTTTGCTTAATATTGACAGAAGCTAACGCCAGTAATATAAAGGCAAAGGAAGAAGTTAATACAATATTTAAAGCATTGAGACATTGGAGAGATCGTGAAAAATGTCTCATACTACAAAAACTAAGTATCTCTTAATATACATATACCCTTAAGGAAACAAAATTATGGCTTTTTGCTTAAAGTTTTATTTATTTATTTATTTATTTATTTATTTGTTTATTTTTGTATTAGTTAGTTAGAGAAATATTTAGATAGTACTCTTAACAGTATCTTGATGCCATGATTCATCCCTAGTTTCAGCCAACCCTGGGTCACGGGCCGACATTTGCCCCATGTGCTCAGAAGGGTCCCTGGACACAAACCCACCACCTTCCCATGTGGGTCAGACTTGCAGATAGTTGTTTTTTGTTCATTTGTTTTTTAAAGATTTATTTATTTATTTAAATTTGACCAGAGAGTGACAGAGTAAGAGTGAAAGTGAGAGAGAGAAAGAGAGAGAGAGAGAGAGAGCGAGTCGCCAGGTCTGGACCTAGAACCGCGATCCGCCATGTGGGAGTCCAACTCCTTTAACCACCACACCACCTGCCAGCCCCACAGAGAGTTTTTTTTTTTTTTTGCCAGCGAGTCACTGGCTTTCTGCAATGCCTTTTTATTAGTATTTTAAAGATATGTATGTTCTATCATGAAAACTGATTTGGGTTTTATGGCTTAAAGTAGAACTTACATAGATAACTTATTAGGTTTCTACATGTTTGAGTAATTTTTAAACCTTTTTATCAACAATTAGAGTCATGTTTATGTTGTAAATTCTTGTTCTCAAGTGAAATTAGATGTTGTAAATTCTTGTTCTCAGTGCCTTGTCCCCATCTTGAAGTGAGAGAAGAGTGAGTTCACTGCTCTATATTCTTTTTATATACGTTCTACATATTGTAATAATAATGAGCTATAAGCTGCTTTGAATATCAAATGCAGATTTTTTTTAACTTAGGTATCCAAAGATATGTTTTAGGGGTTTTGTGAATCCTTTAAAATTGTAATATTATATATATATGTATGTTTATATATATCTGTGTTTAGGTATATGATTTTTCCTGGAAAATATTAGATAATGAATATCAGAAAAATTACTCAGAATAATAACAATTCTACAGAGTAGAAAATTGGACAGTTCCCAATAACATAGTCCTTGGAGGGTGGCTAACATTATAACGGAGAACAAAAGTCCTATCTTGTCATTTTCCTAGCCTAATATTTTGTACCAGTTCCATCAAAGGTGATGTCTTTCTACCAAGTGTCCTCTGTGCCCTTTAAATTTCATTTCCACCTCCACAAAGAAAGTTAACCATATCCAGAGTTTTAAGAATTATTTTGTGAATTTTCCTTCTCAAGAATGCTTGTAAGTTCATTCCTTATCATCTGGACCTGTTATTTGATATCCTGCTTGCTTCTAGTATGGAAGCCCTTTGTGTAAGGGTTTACATCCAGGCTGAGCCAGCATTAGCAGGGTCCTCTCACCTTTCTCTTCTGTGTGTGTACCCATCACCCATGGGAAAGCATAGGTGAATTACTTTGAGCTTTATTATGTTCATCATTTATTGTAACTCTTTGTTGATTATTCCAAGTAAAGTCACAAGTACAAACAAATAAATAAACAAGGCCACAAACATTCTTTAAGAACACAATATTAGATAGTAAACATTATTAAAGAAAAAAGTAAAACCAGAGTTAAAACAAAGTACCAAAAGAGTTCATTGTAAACCCCTGAAGTAAGTAAGCCCCCTGAGAAACCATAGCTCTTTCTCAGTTCACATATTTGGAACATAGGACTTGTTAAGGATTTCATAAGGGCCTGAGACTACAACTTGTAAAGGATATGACATTTTGGGGAATATCAAAATATCCTTTCCTTTTGTACCTTATGAGGAAAAGGAAGCAGGTTGTCTTTTAAGAACAAATGTTCTGTTTTTAAAATAATTATTTAATTTTATTCATTATTATTTTTAATTTGACGAGAGAGAAACAGAGAAAGAGAAAGTGAGAAAGCAAGCTGCCAGTCTGTGACTCGAATCATGGCTGACCATGTGGGAATCCAGCACCTTAATCAGCACTTCACCTTGGGGCCCTGAAACAAGATGCTTTTATCAAAGGCGCAGACTCTAGATCCTCACACTTATAATACATGATTTGGACAAAATACTGATGGTTGGGGCCAGCTGATAGTGTAGCAGTTATGTTGCTGGAGGTCCCCCATGGCCAACCTCAGTTAGAGTCCCAGATCCAGTGGCTTGAAATTCATGCCAGTTGTGTGTGTATGTGTGCCCAAGATCCCAAGAGGAATATGGAGGAAAAGGGACTGCAGCATGGCCGTCTTTCGAGGGGGTGAATTCTCACTTTCCCTCTCGGTGTGTCTGTCACTCTCTCTGGCAAGTGCATGCTCCTTAAGGCAAAAACCTCTTTTAAAAAAAAAATTGGTGGTGATTTTCTCTTGGTTATAAGACTTATGTGATAGTTTTTTGTTGTTGTTGTTCATTTGAATTTTTGTGCACTTTAGATGTATGAATTTTAAAATAAAAAATAAGCATAAAAAAATCCTCACTGAAAATACAAATAAAGGAGAACTCATGAGACAATTTTTTTCTGGTATTTCACTACAAAGATTAGGCTCCATAATATTTACTTTTAATGTATATGTAAGATCTTTCTTTTTCAAAGAAGCCCAAAGAATTTCATGCACATATTTCAGAAATTTCACTGCAAAGATTAGGCTCTAAAATATTTACTGTTAATATATAAGGAGAATCTTTCTTTTTCAAAAAAGCCAAAGAATTTTATTTGAAATATATGCTATACAACAGAAAATATAAATACACCTAAGTTTGGGAGAAATATTATTTTACAGGTCAGAATTTTGTCACTTCCTGGTTTCATCATTTTTTTTTCCTTTTTGAAAAATTTTTTTAACCTATGAATAATCATATTCTACTTTAATTTCTACTACAACATAATTGTGAATAATGCTGCAATAAGCATAGCTGTGCAAGCACTTTTACAACTGAACATTGTCCTATTTTTTGGTTAGATATCTAGAAGTGGAATTGCTGGATCAAATGGTTGTTCTATTTGCAGATCTTTGAGGAATCTCCATATTGTTCTCCACAGTGTCTGGAGAAATTTACATTCCCACCAGCAGTGTAGGAGAGTTCCCCTTTTACCACATCCCCACCAACACTTATAATTTTTTGATTTTTTAAATCTTTGCCATTCTGACTGGGGTTAAATGGTATCTCATTGTAGTTTTGATCTGTATCTCCCTTAATGCTGAGGAATGTTGAGCATTTTTTTCATATGCTTTTTCAAATGTCTTCCTTAGAGATGTGTTTGTTTAGTTCATGTCCCCATCTTTTAATTGAGTTGATCATTTTTGGGGTGGGGTAAGCTGCTTGAGTTCCCTGTGTATTCTGATTATTAGTCCGTTATCTGACACATCGTTTACACACAACTGGCGGGAATTTCAAGCCACTGGATCTGGAACCATGCGGGAGTCCAGCAACATAACTGCTACTCTATCTGCTGGCCCCAACCATCAGTATTTTGATTTTTTTTCTTTTCCTTCTAGTGCAGTCTGTGTTTTTGTGTATACAGAGTGTATGTACAGCTATGTGTATGTGTGATTATGTATGAAATCATAAAAATAATTTAAAAAGTTTCTTTTCGGGGGGTATCATAATTAATGTACTCAAAACTGTAGTATGCAATTTTTTAAAAAAATTGTTTCAATAGGAACCAATCTAGAAGCAGGGCCTAATTTATGCTTTATTGAAGTTATTTTACTGTATTTAATTTAGGTGCATAAATGCTAAAATCTCTTAATATGTATAGCTGAAAGTAATTTATAGTTCATGCTTATTGAAATAATAACTTTTAGTTTTACATGTGATGTTAATTTATTGTATTTTCATAAAGATGTGAGAAGCTACAGAGCCTCAAAAGAAAACTGTGTTCAGAGATTAAACCTGAAGAATAATTCTCGACTATATTGGAGCTAAGCAAAGAAATAAGAGCTCTTATTCAACGTTAAGAAAGGAAGAGTTTTAATGTATTTAAAATACAACCTAATTTATATGCTTGTAACAATTCTGAAGTTGATTAAAGTCTGTAGAATGAATGAAAATTGCATGTAGTTCCCATTTTAGTTGACCTTCCATATTAATTAGGACATTTTTTCATTTATTTTGGAGCTAAGTACATTTTCTTTGTCTAGTAAACTTTGATTTTTTTTTCTTCTTTCTTTAATGAAGTGATCACTTTCATGTTCCATTTAACTTTCTTCAGGTTTGGAATAAAAGTCAGTGTATTATGATTAAGATAATGTAGGCAGGTCTAGTTACATGTTATTTACCAACTCCATCATTTATTCGTTTATGTAACAAAAATTTATTATATGTGTTAGGCAGTCTTCCAGGCATTTGAGATGAATCCATAAACAAAATGAACGAAATGTCTTGCTCTCAAGAAGTTTACATCTTGTTAGGGAAAAAGAAAATTAGACTGGTATAAGTAAAATATGTAGTGTTCCTAAGAGCCATGAAGAGAATTTAAGACCTAAATAATGTGAAGGAGTATGCATGCAAGTGTCTCAGAGAAAAACATGGCCGGCAAGGGATCAGCAGGTGGAAAGTGAAAGTTCCTGAAGGAGGAGCTTGCCTGGCATTCGAGGAGCACTAAGAAGACAAGTTTGGCCATTTAGAAACCATTGTCGTAGGAGATAAGGACAGGGTAATAATCAGGAAATGACTATGTGGCAAACTGTAGAACTTTGGATAGTTTTAATTAGAATGATATTATTTGACTTACTCTTGACAGAGTCGCACTGACTACTGTTTCTGAGTAATAGACATTGGTACGGGGCAAGAGTGGAGATAGGGTGACCAGTTAGAAACCTGTTGTGATAATCCAAGGGAGAGAAGATTGTAACTTGGCACCAAGATATAAGCAGTGGTTGCTATTATACTAAATATTAAGTTTGATTGCATTTGTTATGTGAGCCATGGATGAATAAAAATGATTTTTGTTAGACTGAGCACTTGGAAGGATGCAGTAGTCATGACTTGAAATGGGGATGAATAGGGAAAGGGCAGGTGTTTTGGGAAGAACAGAAATTTAGTTTTAGAGATACTATGTTTAAAATACCTATTTCATATATAAATCTCATATTCTGGGGAGAGGACCATGCTGGAGATACACATTTGGTAGTCTGTAGGCTGGAGATGGCAATTGAAACCGTGCCATCTGTTGCTGTGGTAGGTGAACTCAAATAAATAAGAGCAGAGAGTTTTCAGGAGTGAAGAATGCATTACTGCATTGTTTAGAGATCAAAAATAAAGAGAAATGTACAAATGAAACTAAGTAGTAGTTCCCTGTGCCATCATATAAACCTGTGCCTTATCAACAGATACATCAACAAATATTGAGTGATGCAGGGGAACTTAGTGTAAAATAGAATTATGAAAAATCTGGAGCCAGACTGCTAGTACAGTGGTTAAGTCCTGTTCATTGGGAAACAGATCTCACATGGCCAACTATGGTTCAACTCCTGGACTCTATGGTTTGAAAAACATGTGAGGCACATATGCGTGTCCCCAAAATCATGGGAAAGAGAGATGAAGGAAAGGAACTGTGGCATGACCACCTCCCCACTCCCTCCCCACTGAAGAGTGCTTTCTCACTTTCTCGCTCTCTCTTTATGAAGAGTGTATGTGTACCCTGTTCAAAAAACAGTCTACTTTTCTATTTTTATGACTAAAATAAGGAAAATGATATTAACCACAATGTAAACTTAATATTAAACTGTATGCTGGACAGGTCTAAAAATTGAAGAATAAGGACTACTTGCTTCTTTTTATGTCTTTTTTAAATGTAGCAAGAGAAATAGAATATAATTGCAATGTAAGATAAAAGATAAGCACACGTGCAATTTTGGTGCTCAAAAGAATAACTACTTCTAGTACTGAGACCAAAGGCAGGCAAAGAATTGTCTTATAAACAGAAATTTGGAGTGATCACTAAGATGAAGTTGAATAGGTAATGGAGAAGCCTACATTTTAGACCTCCATATGTGGATGCATATTGATCGTGTAATTCTCTTTAATACTTTATAATGCTATCTGTTATTATTAGCATAATGGAAGATTAGGATAGTAGGTCTAGACGGAAAGATAATTTCGAACAACATTGAAGCAGTGTTGTAAAACAATTATGGAACACTAGTTTTCAAAGCTGGCATTTTAGAGTAACAGGATTATTTATAGAGGACCAGCAGCACTCCCCTAGAGACCTTTGTTTAATTGGTTTGAGTTAGGCCCAGAATACAGATTATTTAAAGTTCCCCAGGTGAATCTAAAGTACAACTAATGATAGGCATCAAAGTAAAGGAAACAAAGGCAGTGTGTGTTTTTGCATTTGTGTTTTATGTAATCCATTTCTAGCACTCTGTGTTACAGTAGGTTGTCCCGTTTTTGTTTGTAGTTGTGTTGAATATGTATCGGTGTCTGATCGAGTCTGTGTGCTTACATCAAAATGTGAACTAATACACCTTTGCAAGAAATAAAGTACAAAGCCTAAGTCTCACAACTGTATTTAAGTATATTGAGATCCTGAAAAAGCACATGAACATTAAGAAGAAATCTGGCTGGTATGAATAGCAGTTTTAGTATAAAATCTTAGGTAGGAGCTTACAAGTGCCATGTACCTTTGGCTTTTTCTTGGAAATACTAATTAAAAATATGTCGGAATGTTTCCAGCCTTGGTTCAGCGTTTTCCATCTTGAAACTGCCTCCCTTATTATTGCAACATTCATTGCTTATGGTGCATCCATGCAGTGTACTGAACACTCCCAAACTCGCCCTCCAGAGTTTTTACTATTTTCATTTTTCTATTCTACTTTTCTGTTCAATGATTGACAAGGTGGAGTGAGAAAAACCAAAGATAATGTCTTATTAGAAATGGTTTTGTGATGTGATGAGAAGTTAGTCACTTCTGAGAGGTAGGTAGGGTTATAGTGTAGGTACTGTGGAGTCCTCATTCATGACAGTCATAAATGCTCATTATAGTATTATGTGTGAGTACTAAATAAATACCACCTAACTAAAATGATCTATCCTTATTGTCATTATCTGTTCTCAATTACTTAAGGTCAGGTAGGAAAGACCAACTACAAATAGCTTTTATTTGACCTTGAGTTTCTGGCTTACTTGTCAGCTCTTTGGAAATTCTCTTTAAGGACTAGCAGAAGGATGTATACAGTGATCCTAACGTACTTTCGTCACTATTCCTTTGGATTCCCACACATATTGAATGTTGGAGTAAACCAAAGTCTACTTATTAGCAGTTTTTTTTTTTTTAAAGGTTTTTGCCATAGGGTATGTGTGATTGCCAGAGAGTGAGAGAGAGTACAAAATCACTCCAGCTGAGATGGCCAAGCTGCAATCCCTTCTTCTCAGGACTTTGGGCATTCATGAACGTGTGTCTGGCAAGATTTTTGAAGATGCTGGGTCCAGGACTTGAACTGTGGTCAGCCACTTGGGAGTCCAGCATGCCACCTGCTGGCCCCGGTGGGGATACTTTAATCTAGAATAACGTGGTTTTGTCACCTGCTGGCCCCCTTAGGGATACTTTAATCTAGAATAACGTGGTTTTAACTAGCACATTCAAAAGTACTAAAAAAAAAAAAAGAAAAAGAAAAAAAATTCTTCGCTTTCTATAAATAATGTTTCTTCACTTTTAATATAAATTACTTCTCTGTTTCTTCACTTTTAATTTATTTTTATCACCACTCTAAGATGTCCTTGTGCTGTGCTTCTAAAGTTCATTCCTTTGTTATAACATAGGCAATGGCAGCAGAGATGCTTGCCAAAAACCTGATTTGGCAGTTTAAAAATAAAAGTCATATAATCAGAGCTTGAACATAGGTAAGAATACTTGAGCTTTGGGCTAAGGAGACCACATAAATTTATCTGAGAGAAAGGGGCGCTAAATGGAAAAGACCCAAAATAATAGACAAAGCCAGGGAAACTTGGCCAGTTTTCATTCTATTCATGCAATTGTGTGCCCCAGAGATCCTCATTTCTAAGCCACTTTCCTTGAAGTAAAATGAAGTTGAACTCATAGCTTAAGCCAAGAGTCATTAAAAAATGAATGAAGGGACCAGCAGTTAGCGTAATGGCTATGTCGCTGGACTCCCACGTAGTCGACCGCGGTTCGCATGCCGGACCCGGTGGCTTAAACTCACGCCGGGTACGTGTACATGTCTGACCAATATCCCAAGAGGAGAATGGAGGAGAAGGGACTGCAGCGTGGCCATCCCCTCTGGGGGGTGATTTCTCACTTTCTGTCTCTCTGTCTTTCTCTGTCTGTCTGGCGAGCGCACGTGCCCTATAGCAAAAACTTCTCCAAAAAAAAAAGAATGAAAATGAGAATGGCCTCTCTTTCTGAATTTAACACTTTGACTAGTTTTTCAGGGAAGAAAAGGTCTGCACTGGGGTGAGTTTGGGGTTAGGGTGTTTCTAGTGTCCCATTTTGACTTTCCAACCACATTTGGAAGGAAGGAGTATGTTGAGCCAAGAATTGAGCTAGGATTGAAATGCAATCATGTGTTACTCAGTGATGGCTCTTTGTCTTGAGGAATGTGTCATTAGGTGATTTTGTTGTTGAGGCTCATACAGTGTACTCACAGACACCTTGATTGGGACGGCCTACTGCACACTTAGGCTATACTGTGTAGACGATTATTCTTGAACTGCAAACCAGTACAGCGTATAATTTTACTGAACACTGTAGGCTCTTCGTAGCACAGTGTATCTGTGTGTCTCAACATATCTAAAGATAGAAAATAATACAGTAAAATTAGAGTTTAAAAGAAAATAAAATGATACACCTGTAGAAGATACTTTCTGTAAGTGGAGCTTGCAAAACTAGAAATTGCTCTGAGTTCTTTGAGCTAGTGGTGAGTGAATGTCCTAACACATTACTGTAAACTACTGCAGAATTTATTAACACAGTACACTTAGGCTACAATGCATTAAAAAATATTGCTAAATGATGTGTGTGCTTCATAGAGGGAGACAAAAGGAGACAGAGGGAGAGAGAGAAAGTGAGAAAGCACTCCTATGGGGGATGCCCATGCTATAATCCCCCCTCACCTATTTTTCTTTTCAGAGTTTTAGCATATACTCTTATGCCCAGTATGTTCCTCAAGTGGCTGGGCTCAGGACTTGAATCACACAGTTTGCCATGTGAGATCTAGTTATCTTAACCACCATGCCATGGACAAGCTGTTCACTGCATTTATAATTTGTTTTTTCCTCAATAATAACCTCAGCTTACTGTGGGTTTATAAACTTTATAATTTTAAAAAAGTTTTTCGCTCTCTTAATAACAGCTTAAAACACAGTGTAAAACTGTACAAAAATATCTCCTTTGTTTCCTTATTCTGAAAGTGTTTTTCTGCTTGCACATTTTTTCTCTTTAACTTCTGAAACTTTTTTATGTTACAAAGTAAAGCATGACGCATACATTAGGCTCGAGATCATCGATGCCATTGTCTTCCACCTTCACATCTTATCCCACTGGAAGGTTTTGAGGGGTTAGGAAGACATGCATGGAGCTGTCATCTCTTAAGATAAAATTCCTTCTTCTGGAAAACTTCCTGAAGGACCTGGTTAGGCTCTCTTTGCAGAGGCGTCACTCTTTTCAGAAATGTGTACAGGACAAGCAGTTAGCGTAATGGCGATGTCACTGGACTTCCATGTAGTCGACCGCGGTTCGAGTCCCAGACCTGGTGGCTTAAACTCACGCCAGGGGCGTGTGCGTGCGTGCCCAAGATCCCGAGAGGAGAATGGAGGAGAAGGGATTGCGGCATGGCCATCCGCCCTGGGG
>NW_006159583.1:1013491-1082151 GCF_000334495.1 Tupaia belangeri chinensis | reverse complement strand
TCTCCCTGTCTGTCTGGTGAGTGCATGCCCCCTAAAGCAAAAAAAAACTCTCCAAAAAAAGAAAAAAAAAAAAAGAAATTTGTTCATGGTGATTTGCTTAACACATCAGAAGCATTTCTTTCTATTCATTAAAACCTTTGGTGTTAGGGTCCATGCTTTCAGACTTTTTAAGAAGCTCATTAAGATCTGCAAAAGCTTCTGCTAAAAACCCTTCATGGGAATTTTTGTGGGGATTCTTTTTCTTTTCTCTTACCTCTTCTATTCTTTTGCTTTTCTGTCCCAGTTCCAATGACTTCCCATTAGTCATTTCCAGGAAGCACCTCTAGGAACTCCTCAATGTCATCCTCTCTATACGCAGCTTAAAGTTCTTTGCTATCTCAGCCTCAGCTTTATCGATATTTACAACCTCCTCATCCTTTGCAGATGATTTGAAATGGTCACACCTTTTGAGTGTCTTTTTTCAGATGCTATTCATACATGAGATAACATGAGATGAAATCAAGAACAAGAGAAGGTGATGCAATCAAAACGGTGGTAAATAAAGGTGTATGAGACCACCACTAGCACAACATGGAATAATTTTTACAGTTAACTTCTTCTTCTTTTTTAAAATATAAGACCTTACCACATCATTATTCCTTTGCCTCAGACTCCTAGCTGGTGCTAAAAGTGTGTGCCACCACCCCAAGGTCTTTTTTAGATTGGGACTCTGTTGTCTGAGCCAGTCTTGAGATCTCTCTCCACCCTGCCTCAGCCTCGCTGAGTTATTGGGACTATAGGTATATGCCACCATGTCAGGCGTTTACGCTGGATCAGGAATCAAACCTGGACCTGCCATATGGTCCCAGCAGCACACACCACTATGGCTGGGCACCCATTTATTTTTATTTTAACAATAGGAGTATACTCCAAAATAATGATAGAAAATAATATAGTCATTTATTATCATTAAGTTATGCACACTATGTACACATAATAGTACGTGTTATATTGCATACAAGTGGCAGTACAGTAGGTTTCCACCAGCATCATCAGAAATGTGTGAGTAATGCATTGTACTCTGAAGATACAACAGCTGCACGTCCCTTAAATGACGGGAATTTTGATCTAGTCAGACCGCTGTTGTATCTGCAGTTCAGTGTGAACCGAACTGCTGTTTGAGCGTGACTGTATGGAGGTGAGGTGTGTGGACTGGAGTAGAGTGTAATGGAGTGTGAAGTGTCCCAAATTCTAATATTAACCACCAGTTCAGACCTGTAAGACCAATGACAGACTGACTACAGTGGTAGTCAAACCTTGACATTGGCAGTAAAACTTTTTTTTTAAATGAGAATACATAAAATTAACATATACTGTTAAATTGTCACTATGGGTCGGAAATGCTTTTGAGTCAGAAAAGCCACTTGTTTTTAGCAGATGTTTAGAACTCCACATTATAGTACAGATACAGTTTTAACAAATGATGGTAACTCCACATTATAGTACATGGGGTTGTCGGAAAAGTTATGATGTGTTTTTCTATGCAAAAAATGCGCCATGACTTTTCCAAGGACCCGGTAGGTAGAGTCTATACCGATTAAGCAGAGGTAACTAATAGAACAAATTGACAGGATAATAATAGAAGAAAAGAATCAAAGACAAAGCAATATTTTCTGCAGTTTTTGCTAATGGGGAGGATGGGAGTGGAAGAGTGTGAGAAAAACAAGATATAATTCATACACAGATCTCAGTATTTCTGTTTATTCAGTTTCAATTCACTGAGTTGTCTGATTATAATTGAGTTGTTCATATTGTTCTCCTGAAATGTTTTGAGGCAAATGAAATCTTCTAAGGATTTAATTATACCGAAACAATAGCCACAAGACATGGGACGTTATTGCTGATGTTAACAAAGGGCAGAAAGGGAAAACACGATTTGTATTTAGTTGTGTGGGTACTATTGCTTGGAACTAAATATTTACGGTTTTCTCCAAGGTAAAGTGACTCAATTTAATAATGAATATTTGTAATAAATCATGAAGGTAATCTTTTTATTTTTTAAGAAAAAAACTCAAAGTACATTAAATGAGGTAAACTTGATTTTTGCTTTAGTGGTAGTAACAAAAGTCTGAAATAATTTATGAAGTTACAATGTTTTTTGGTAGCACTTTTATATAAAATTTTAGAATGTGATAATTTTGAATGTAAAATTTAAGAGAGGTTTATTGAGTAGAATAATTACATCTGGAAAATAATGTGTATTTAAATAGATTTCAAAATAGAAAAATGCAAACTTGATATGATGAATTATTTTGATATTAAAAAGTCCCTGCTATTTGAATTATATTACTATGAGAAAATACTTCAGACCCCCAAGGCCTATAGAAGAGAAATATTTTATTTAGGAAATGAAAAAACAAATCTGGAGCAATAGCTTAGGGAATCCTGAATTCTATTCCCTATTTTGCTGTTAATTCTGTAGCTGTGAGCAACTAATTTAACCTTCCAAAGTCTTTTCCTCATTTGGGTAGAGAATGAATAATACTTTGCAGCTACATCAATAAGAGGGATGCCCGGGTGGATGATGATGTTTACTTAGTACATGAAGCTCTGTGGGTGGGAAGGCAACGCTACAATACCAACACACGCTATCACTGAACCACTTTTTTTTTTTTAATGCTAATTTAAAAATTGTATTTATTTTGGGTCTATTATGGGCAAGGGACCAGATGACATGTTTTTAAATTTTTTTCTCCTGTTAGTTTCTATGCCCCTAAAATGAGCCTTCCATTTATTTTGTTGTTGTTTCTGCTGTTCCTTTTGGTCTCTTAAGAGAGCAGAAGGAGATGGGACGTTTGGGATGAGGAGTGAGAGAGAAGAGGAAGAGGGAGAGACAGGCATTTTTGACAGTGTCTCACTGACACAGTCATGTGCCCCAACCGCCCGGCTAGCTAAGGTCATAGTTGCATGCAGCTGTACCCAGCCTGTTCATGTCGGTCCAGGATCTGAACCTGGACTTACCAGGTAGTCGCAGCCTTATGTAGGAGCATTATGCCAGAGTGGTTCGGCTGCAGCTTTCATTTCTTAGTCATTATTTAATTCTGTCCTTTCAAAACTTTGATTAAATCTCCTACATGGGAAATAATCCAGATGTTTAGACTGCAAATATTTTAAATGGTTTCAAATATTCATTTTTTAAAAAAAATGATTGTTTTCCAGAAGGCATGAGAGAAAGAGATATCAAGACAGAGAATGCACCCTCCACCAGAGCTTAGTCATGCTGCAGCCCGTTTCCTTCCAGTCAGAATTCTCGGCACATGTGCACATACCTCGTATGTCTTTCAAGCTCCTGGGACCAGGATTCAAACGTTTATCAGCCATGTGGTATTTGGCTTGCTCTGTACACCGCTTAACTGTGGTGCTATGGAACTTGCACCAATTTATTTTTGTTCGTGATAAAGAGTATGTGTACACGTGTGATGCACACACAGAATCACCCTTAACAGGGCCTCCTCATACCTCAGTCCCTTTTTCCTGACATTTCGCCACCTTATGATGTTGGGCCACCCACAAACATACCCAGTGTGTTTTCAAGTCGACCCAGGGATCTGAACCTGAGGTCTAGTACTATGTTTGAGTTTGCTACAGACTGTGAAACCAACCTGAACCTAATGGTTTCAATATCTGTGAGTTATTTAAAAGTTAATCTATTGGGACCAGCAGTTAGTGTAATGGCTATGTTGCTGAACTCCCATGTGGCTGACTGCGGTTCAAGTCCTGGACCCAGTGGCTTAAACTCACTCTGGGCACGTGTGTGTGCATGCCCAAGATCCCTAGAGGAGAATGTAGAAGGGATTGCGGTGTGGCCATCCCCCCAGGGGGTGATTTCTTGCTTTCTATCTCTGTCTCTCTCTGGCGAGCGCACGCACCCTATAGCAAAAGAACCTCTCTCCCCCCCCAAAAAAAAGTTAATCTAAAACTGAATTCTTTGAACATGGAATACAGCTTTTTTTTTTTAAATCCTTCTGTATGTTAGGATTTGGAGGATGAAGGATAGTTTTCACATGTAGTGTTTAATTGAAGGATGAAGGATAGTTTTCACATGTAGTGTTTTGTTTTATATAGTGAAAGGCAAAACTAAACTCAGATTGATTAGACCAGGTATTAATATCTTTTTGAATATCGTTGGCTGTCTTTCTTGTGCTCATCTCTGAGGTTTTACCCAGCATGCTCAGCCTTCAAACATTATTTACATATGGAACATTTTCATTTTCTCTTCAGAGCTCTTCAAAGCTAATCTGTACTTTGGAAAAGAGTCTACTCTCTAAAATCATTATTGCATGTCTGAAAGCTGCATTTTTTTTCTTCAGGAATACATAAGTAAGTAGAAAGTGATTTAGTAAAACTTATGTAAAAAGTGGCAGGACAGTGAGGGAGAAAATCGGTATCTAAATGTACTTTCAGGATACCTTTTCCCTTGGTGAAATGCCTTCTGTATTTTAAAGGTAGAAAGTTTGACTTGTGAAATGGTGGTGGAATTTAAATTGCATGCAAAGCCAAGGCTCTTTAAAGAAAGTGAATTAAGTTAACTGTGCAGTTGAGCTCTTTGGTGATTTTTGTTCTTTAGGAAGAGGGAAGAGGGTTTTTTTTTTTTTTTTTTTTTTCCCTTGTATATTTTCTGAATAATGGAAAGATTTTCCTGGTACCTGGATTTTAAGAGCATCATTGTAGTTTGTAACCTTATAGTACTTTAGAATTAGAGAGTACTATAGAAACTTTGCCCAATTTCCTTGCTTTACAGATGAGACAATTCAGTCCTTGGTGAAGAGCACAAGATACTGAAGGTCTGGTTCTATGGCCTTAACCAGTTAGAGGAAAATGATTTCTTACTCAGATACTCCTCATTTCCGTTAGTAGCAATCTTGGGTTAGTAACACTTCTTCGTTGTTGTTAATAATGAATTGAAAGTACCTTGAAAAGTGTGGGGAAAAAAGCCACTGGGGGAAATTAGAATTACTCAAAGGAAACTCCAACAAGTTAGAAGAAGCAACTGGTAGAACACATACTGGTTTTCTCACTGGCACTTGATCCTTTATTGGAATTGCTCTTACATTAATTGACTTTGTTTTATTTTATTTAAATACACTAAGCACAGATCATAACCTTGCCTGTCCTTTTCCTGACAGCTCCTTCATTGCATTTTCTTTACTCTCTACCACCCTAAATTTATTCTTTCATAGTTTTGTCTTACTATTGTCCCTATGCACCCCAATAGCCCTCTTTATTTATGTCTGAATTTCAGTAAACTTGAGACCCAATGCATTCCTGACGCCTGTAGGTTTTTTTTTTCTTTCAATTTTTGCTATCGGGCTCATGCTATTGGGTTTGCAGGAGACATAAGAGGGAAAGTGAGAAGTCACCCCAAGAAAGGATGGATATGCCACAATCCCTTCTCCTCTATTCTCCACTGGGAATATTGGGCATGCACCCACATACACCTGCTATATTTTTCAGGCCTTGGAGCGGCCATGGGGGATCCAGCACCTTTGCCACCATGCCCCCTGCTGGCTGGACACCTGTAGTTATAAACCCAGTGACTTGTAAAATAGTTGCAGCAATTTTGGAATGAGATGACATTTACATGTATTGAGTTATTTTTTATTATGAATGTGTTGAAGCCTATGTATGCACATTAGAGAGTCAAATCTTAAAAATTAGGTATTGGATTTGCTTGATTTAATTGCTTTATAAAATTGAACTAACAATGTAGCTCATTAAAGTGAGAATATCTTTTCCCGATGGCTCTCTCAAACTCTCAAGCAGGGCATTACTTTGTATTTTTTTTATAGTGGTTAATGGTTTCCATTTCAGTACTGCTGTTATGTGCTAAGAGACCTGTGTTTGACGTAGCAACCTAGTATTAATGAGGCCCAAGGTAGGGGTTTGATTTATGTATGAAACAACTTAGAAGAAGAGATGCTCTCTATTGTTATACTCAATACTATCTTTTACTTTAATATGGGGCTTTCAGCTAACACTAAAAATTCAGAGATTCAGCAAAAGGCAACTATGATCATACTTGGTTGCTTAAACTCTTTTGGAAGTTTAAAAAATTATCTATGCCCAGGTCCCATCTGAGACCGTCTAAATTCTGAGCCCTATGGTTAGGGCCAGAGTGTTGGTGTTTTTAAAAGTACTTTAAGGTGGCTATTATTATTAGATTTACTTGGGGGGTAATAACATAAGCCTAGCAAGAGTTGGATTTGAGGACTCTGATATCAATATTTTGAGCCCATGTGAGTACTCTAATTGATGGATTCTTGAATTCTAGAGTCCTGTGATATTGGTAATCTCTCTAAGTAACTGCTATCAAACTGGATATAGTTAAAGAAAGAAGGATTGGGATGGAGTCCTGGATAACTAATTCAGCACTATCTATTGCCAGTGTTGGAAAATCAGTATGCAGAATACGGTAGCATTGCATTTATTTATTGAGGGCCTACTATGTGTCAGCCACAGGGGTGAGAAAAGTGAGCAAAAATGAAAATATTCTTCCCTAATGGACTTTATATCATTGAGGAAGGTGTCACTAGAGACCAAGATACCATATACCACAGTAGGTCCAACATAGCTAGCTTTTCCCATCTGCCTAAGTTGAAAGTATTGAGCAACAGATGAGAAGCTTGCTTGCTGTTAGATGCCTGCTTATGTGAAGACTCGTTCTTCAAATGCTGGAGTCTTCACTTGTATTTGAAGACTCTAATACTGTGAGAGGTGGGAAGAAAGTGGCAAGATGAGGAGAATAGCAGATCTACATGTGCTGTTTGACATGCATGTTCAGTAAGTCTAAAAGCAGGCAAACACCACCATGATTCTAATACACTCCCTTTAATGCTTTATGAGTCCACAGAGTTGGTTTCATATATGTTCAATGCACACATTAGGTACCTCCTCATTCTCATTGTGTATTATCATCACTTGAAAGCTGCAAGGCATTGTGGATACAGGTCTGGAGTCAGAAACACCTGATTCATGGGACCAGCAGTTAGCGTAATGGCTATGTCGCTGGACTCCCATGTAGTCGACTGTGGTTTGAGTCCCGGACCTCGTGGCTTAAACTCACACTGGGCGCATGTGCATGTGTGCCCAAGATCCCGAGAGGAGAATGGAGAAGAAGGGATTGTGGCATGGTCATCCCCCCGGGGGGTGATTTCTTGCTTTCTATCTCTCTGTCTCTGTCTGTCTGTCTGGTGAGCGCACGTGCCCTATAGCAAACACCTCTCAAAAAAAAAAAAAAAAAAAAGAAAAAGAAAAGAAAATAATTGCTTCATGTCTTCTCTCGTGGATAAGTTACCTTGAAATTATTCTGTTAAGTGGATATTATAAGATAGTCACTTTTTTGAGATCTTGTGCACATTTAAGATGTGGAAAGCCCTTAGCTTCATACACATAGGCGCACAGTAAAGGAAAATGTTTCTATTATAAGCAACCATTTTTATTTAATACTTGAAAGTGAAAAATAGGAAATTTATAAGAATTGTAATGTACTACCACAGAAGTTCTGAAATATTATTTATATAATTCCCTTTGCCCAGGGCTTAAGGGTTTTAGCTAAAAGTTGTATTTGTTGGAACTTTATTGGATAGCTGAAATGCTTTTGCTTAAGTGATCCAAATTTTCTCTTCTGCGGATTTCCAAAAGTATTACCTAACTTATATAATATAGTACCAAAGGTCCTATATTATACTAATATACTGCTAATATAGTATATGCTTATATCCTGTATTATAATAATGGACTGCTCCCAGAAGCATCTAGAGTCCATTTCTGCATCACCCCTATATGGATAACGTTTTCTAATGATAAGGGCTAATCCACCTGGTATATTTCATGAAAAGCTTCATCTGTTTTTCTACCCAAATAACCCATTCCCTGAGACTAATCTGATCCCAGAGGAAGCCTGGTTCACTTTTTACCCGATGTTTGCAAAAAGATTCAGAGACTAGTAAAACTCTAATTGTTCGTGGTTTGAGAGTTGAGTGACAGTACCACATCTAACGCACTATTAGGAGTTTCTTTTCTGCTCAGGATAGCCAAAAACATCTGGGTATCAAACCTAACTAGGTTTTAAATCAATTTATCAGGTGTTTCCTGTTCTTGATTTAATTTTAATACTATATAATATCATTTACTTGGAAAACACCCAACTTTTGAGGTAGAAGATGTACCTGTTTTCTGTGTTCTGAAAGTTCTTGGGCAAGGCTGATATTTATAACAAGCTATATAACAAAGTCATAACAAGTAATACATATATCATTGAGATGACACATCAATGATATGTTTCTAATCATAACACAGCCAAAATGCATTTAGCTGCAGCAGCTAGGCACACCGTATTTGGTGGGTATGTCACACTGAGGTCCTTGTAGCACATATATGTGAACAGTCACTAACTAGAAGAGATGCCAATCTACTGTAAATTGTTATTAAAAAAAAAAACTTTGGAAGGCCATTTGTAATCTAATTTTTTGATTCTCTGTATTTTCATTTTTCTAATAAATTTGTTTTGAGTTACATATGACCTCAATTTTTCACTCCATCTCTACCTATATTCAAATGAAATCAAATCTCAAATGACATTTTAGGCAATGTTTAAACCAAGAAATGAGTTTTAAACAGACTGAATATCTTAGTACATAGGTGTAGAGATTTAGATAAAGTTATTAGGAAGAACATTAAGCATGTGGATTTTATTCCTGTTCATGTCTACTTTGTGTAGTATATAGTGCTGGATTATTAAGGTACTTAGAAGAAATTAAAAGGTAGACTGTAGTGTAATTAGATCTTCCTTGCCACTTTCAAAATGTATCCAGTATAGATATATACAGCAGTATACTTAATATTAACCTGTTCTCAGGTTCACCACTAAACATGCAGAAATATAACTTGTGAAAAATCACACTATGATGGGGAAAATATACTCATTGATTCACCATAGCAGTATAGTAATACTGTTTTATAACTCAGATTTAGATATATGAGATAAGAGAAAAAGGAATGATTTTAAAAACTTAATCAGAATATTAAAGACGTTATAGGTTTGTGGGACACCATTAAGGGAAAACTAGAATGAAGGAGGAAGGATCTGAGTATTCATTACTACACTTAAATATGAGTGTTTAGACTGTTTTCTTAGGTGAAATGGATATATGAGATAACTAATAATTAATCATACGCTGTAAAATACTATAAGCATTCATGTCTAGGAGTAGGTTATTTGTTTATTTAGTTTGTTTGGCAGAAGTCCATGATTGTTACTATTAATAAAGCTTACTTAAAGTGCCTTAATGGTGCCTCTGCTCTTCTTTCCAACTGATACCTACTTAATTATGATGTAGGGGCTGTTTTATGAAAATAAACTGAACCTTAGGCACTGAGGTCACACATCAATGATATGTTTCTAATGATATGCTTTGATGTGTTAAAAAAACGCAGTAACTATAACGCATACTTCTATAACTAACCAGCAAGTTTATGTATGGATCATTTGCCCCCAATGATAGGAAAAGATAAAAAACATAAAGTTTGAATAGCATTTGTTTCTATGAAATGTGTCAACATTTGAAACTTAAAGTTGAGAATATAGAAGAAAATTTAGGACTTGAAGAATTTTTTTGGAGGAGGAGATTTTTTTGTTGTTGTTGGTATCGAGTGCATGTGCTCGCTAGAGAGAGAGGTGGAGGGACAGAAAGAACCCCCACCCCCGGGGGTTGGGGGTGGTTGCCACATCGCAATCCCTTCTCCTACATTCTCAGATTTTGTGTATGCAGGTTTGTGTGCCTGCTATGAATTGTTGTTTGTTTTTTTGTTTTTCTCTCCAGGGTGAGTTTTAAGCTGCTGTGTCTAGGACTTAAACTTTCGTCAACTCTGTGGGATTCCAGTGACATAACCATTAAGCCATCTGCTGGTCCCAGATATTTTTTATCATGGATCAAAATCATAATTATATTTAAATTTTGTGGTGTATCACAGTATAAAATAGATTTAATGCTTGTATATGATAATTTCATGCTAATTGAAGTGATAAAATTTTAGCATGGACTGTGTTTTGATGAATGGCTATCTAGTGTTTGGAGGTTATACCAAAAGTTCAGGTTTGGGCTTGGCTAATTACTAACGCTCAGGACTTTGATTTTCTCAACTATAAAACAAGAGGAGACTGATTAAATCACCTGTCCCTTCTACTTTTGAAATGCTGTAATTTTTATAAGATTAGTAATTATGGGTGCAAGTATAGAAATGTTATTTGAAAGGAAATATAAAAAGTGGCATGTAAAAAGAAAGTGCTACATACAATTCTGGGTGTGAATATAAACACTTAGGAAATTCTCCAAATTAATTTATTAAAGAGACATTTTGATGGTCTTTTTGAGGGGATTGTATTGAGTTTTTGGTGATATTTTTACTCTGACATGATTTGATCAGTTGTTCGTGGTAAATATAAATGTGTGATCAGAAAACCAATTCATAGATGTAAAGAGGTAATGATGTTTATATCTATCTGTAGTAAGATTGTAATTTATAAGTCAAAATACAGGGACATGAAAAAGGCTTTGAGACAGACAAATACGAATGGAAGTAGGTACTATTGTATCAAGTTGCTGAGAACAACACTGCTGTGACCATCTTTTTGGTTTGGGAAGGTCAAACTAGACTGGACTTATATTGCAGTAACCAATTGTGCCATTCAGGGACAATAACTTTATTTCTTACTTACCTTACATGTCCTCAGCAAGTCTGTACTGTGTAGTTACTCAGAAGCTCATGTTGACTCTCACTTTGCATTTTATAGTTGCGATATTCAGAAGACACAATTTTATCATAGTGGCAAGAGAAAAAAGTGTCTAGAGAGTCTGAAACCTCATTCAGGAAGAAGCACATCGGTCATCGGTCACAACAGGTCACATTGCTCCATCCACCTGCAAGCAGGATGAGGAATGTGGGCAGCAGGTGTAATGCTTAATGCACATTACTATGTGCAAACCAAAGAATGATTGCAGAGGTGGCTTTCCTAAGCTTTTTCAAATTTATAGAGTTAGAGTAGTTTAAAGAAATCTGACTTCATTTACAGTCATCCATTTTCTTCTTCGGCTGACTTCTCTGTTTTGGTACCAGTTCTTTTTAGTTTATGAGGATCTACTTTATAATAGTCAAATTAATATCAAATTCTCAGTCATACTGTGTCATTGGCACACTGACAGCCTTGAAAAAAAATCCATATCGAGTTGAAACTTTCACTTTTTTTCTCTCAAATTTGGTACTCTCTTAGTTGAAAAATCTGCACATATATTGCTTTTTGCAAGTTTTCCTTGTGCAACTTTGTTAAATGTCGTCTTTGCCTTCATTCACCAGTGATATTTTATTTAATGAGTACTTTTAAAATTTTAATACAACATTTAAATTTTATTTAAAAATGATAAATTCACAGGTTCTCAATCAGTTTTAAAAAGTGTAGAAAGCATGATTTCTGCTATGCTTTGGCATAAAAATTGCATGGCCATTCTCTTTCCAAATTTGTTGATCAATAAAGATTCAAGACTTTAGGGACCAGCAGTTAGTGTAATGGCTATGTCGCTGGACTCCCATGTAGTCGACTGCGGTTCACGTCCTGGACCCAGTGGCTTAAACTCACACCGGGCGCGTGTGCGTGTGTTCCCCATATCCCGAGAAGAGAATGGAGGAGAAGGGACTGCGGCGTGGCCATCCCCCTTGGGGGGTGATTTCTCGCTTTCTGTCTCTCTGTCTCTCTGAGTCTGTCTGGCGAGCACACGCGCCCTATAGCAAAAAAACAAAACAAAACAAAACAAAACACAACAAAACAAAAACCTCTCAAAAAATAAAGATTCACGACTTTATATAAATCAGTATATAAATTATTCTATAAATCACTTTGAGTATAATTTAGATTCTTGTTCGTAAATCCTCTCTAAAATAGTACTTACTTAAAAGGACGTGATTATATCTGTGGGCGTGTCATAAACTTGAAGACAGGTACACAAAAGGATCCCTTCCATGCTCTGCGATATGAAAGATAAATTTATATGATAGTAATCTGGTATGTTGAAATAGTACATGAGTAGGTGAGAAGAAGCCTAAATGATGAGATGTGTTATTTGCAAGGCATTTATTTTTTGATTGACAAAATTGTCTTTATTTTGATGAATTACATGACTTCTTTAGTATAATCTTTAAATACATAAAATTTTTCATATTAATTGAAACTTGCATAATTCTATAAGTTAAAGAATCAAGTGTGCTTAATGACTGCATTGAGTTACAGCTGTGCCATTAAAAAACAACAACAACAAAAAACTGATTGCTGTTTCTTTTTTTAAATGTAGAAATTGAGGTTTAGTTTCACAGAGGAAAGCAGGTAGTTATTCATAGGCATAAAACAAATGAGGAGATGATATTCTTTCATCAGTTAATATTTTTCTTTCTTGAGGTAGCAGTTTTTTTTAAATAATTATTTTATTTATTCATTCATTTCTTTTAATTTGACCAGAGACAGAGATAGACACACGCACACAGATAGAAAGAGAGGGAAAGTGAGAAAGCAAGTCCCCAGGTCCAGGACTTGAACCATGGTCAAGCCATGTGGGAGTGTCCAGCACCTTAATCATCACACCACCTGCTGGTCCCTTGGAGGTAGCAGTTTTATGTATATACTAAGTACAGGGGCATATTTATTCTTTTTGGAAAATGAAGTATACCATTACACAGAGAATAGCATTAGATTGTGCTCAAAGATGGAAAATACTGTCTTATGAATGGAATAATATGAAATTATTAATAATTAGTATATAGGTACTATTGCAAATTTAAAACACAGGAGTTTATGCCAGCATTTGAAATCCATGAGTGTTAAGTAATCATGTCTATAAAATACAATATAATATATAATAGTGATTTGTGGGCAGTAAAATGCAAGTATAAAATAAATATGATGCAATATCAAACTGGAAAATGGAAATCATTTCCACAATTAACTGTTATTTGATAAAACTCTCTGAAGTTCATCAAGATACTTTTCTAATGTTACATAAGTCAACTTTCCTAAAACTTTATATAATCTGGAGGTGGGGAGAGCACAGAGTACTAGGCAGTTATGCCACTCTTTCTCAAAGTATGCTCCAAGGAGACCCCATACATCAGGTCCTGCCCTGAATATACTATCTCCTTCAAGGCTAAGGATCATTATAGCAAATTGTGATTATTGTGGATTAAGTGGAATTTGGCCTCCGCCTTATGTCAACTGCTTAGAATTGCCTTTGCTCTTGATAGTCTAACTTTTGAAGGAAGTAAACAATTTCCATGTGTTTTAGTACTGAAGTTACAAAAATATATTGAACTTAACTTTGGGATAAGTTCACAAATCTGAAATAAAATTTTAATTTACATGAGTTTATTGATTGGGCTGGTCCATTGTGAATATTGATATATTTCATGCAAATTTGCTGTGTGGGTAGGGATGGCAAAGAGGTTATTAAAATCGAATGATGTTCATTTGACATCACATTTGTTAAAATATATCATCACTTATTCAGTAAAGTGAAACTGTGTCTTAAGTTTCTAGAAAAGCATCGGACCAGCAGATGGCATAATGGTTCCATTGCTGGACTCTCACGTAGTTGAATTTGGTTCGAGTGCTGGACCTGTCAGCTTAAAACTCATGGCAGAGCATGTGAGTGTGTGCCCAGGATCCCTAGAAGAGAATAGAGGAGAAGGGACTGCGGCATGGCCATCCCCCTTGGGGAGGGCGGTGATTTCTCACTTTCAGTCTCTCCACAAGTGCATGTGCCCTATAGCAAAAATCTCTCAAAATAATAATCATGAAAAAATTAAAGGATATATTGATAAAAGTAACGTTTATAGTTAAGTTAGACAAATATATAAAAAATAGTTACAGTATATTATGCCATTATCAGCATAAGATCAGCTATGAAATAATTATAGAAAGGTTCTAGAGATGCAAGCATTAATTTTTTTGTTTTTCTATCATTTTGAAAAACAAAAAGCAGTTGCCCCTGAATATATGAATATTTATAATTATCTGGGTGGTGATCTGTTCTTACTATGAGAGCTAGTTTGACTATACATATAAATAGACTAGGCAGGAACAGTGTGTACTGTGACATTGGACATAAAAGCTGAATCCTTAACACTTGTGGGGAAGCTGGGTGTCTGAAAGCTGGAGCCCCTGCCTAGATCCTGAAATACAGCTCTCCTCCTTATACTTTTCTCCTCCTCCTGTCTTTGTGCCTTCAGGGGAGTGACTACTTCCCAGATTATGTTAACTAGTAAAAGGTGGTTAGTAATCAGAGGTGCATGATCTCTATCTTTGCTTCTTTTCTGCTGCTTAATATTGTGAAATCATACTAGACTATTAAAGTGTGAACTCTGATCCAAAGCTGATTAAACAGCTCCTAAATTACACCCACAGAATGAACATGCTTTATGCTCAGATTTAATAGCGTGATAGTAGCTATCTTTCATTGTTTCACTAGGTAATTGAAAATTACCCCACCCCATGTAAAAGATAAAAAACTGTCTTCGTTTCAGCCTGATCCTTTTTATCTGAGTGACGTGGAACAAATGGCAGTGTTTCCAGAATTCTGTTGTTTGTACTAGATTGGAAAGTTTTCCAAAATAGAAATTATGCATCATTAACAAATTGATATCTGAAGTCATGGGTGTGGAAGATGGTCCATGAAACATTGCAATTTATGATGTGACAAAAGAAGAAACTTAGGTGAAAACCTTTAATTAAAGGATGGGTGGCAAGAAAGAAGTTCATAAGAAAATTGAAGAGGGTTATTAGAAACACAGGAAAAAGAACAACATTTATGTCATGAAGTACAGGGAGGAGAATTTCAAGAAGGCAGAAGAATTGTAAATAGTTCTTATTTCTTTGGTAAGATATAGTAGAATGGGAAATGACAGATACTCAATGTTTAAAGGCCTCATTGGTGACCTTGGTGCAGCTAGTTTCACTTGTAGAAGGGGGCAGGAACAAGGTTGCAGTGAAGTGAGCCTACTGTGCATGTGAGGAAGCCCAGTGATTATACCTTCAATAAACTTAGATGAAGGAAAGGAAAGAGAGGTAGAATAGTTTTGGAGGGGATGTCCAAGTTGAACATTAATTATATCCTCACAGTACTAAGAGGTGGGGCTTTAAAGAGGTGATTGTGGATTCATGCTGTTCTGGCAGGAGTGGGTTATTTGTCCTAGGAGTAGTCCCTTTTCTGATTTGCATGCTTGCTTACCCATGCACCTTCTTCTGTGAGGTGACACAGCACAAAAATCATTGCCAGAAGCCAGCACCATGCACTTCGATTTCCCAGCCTCCAAAACTGTGAGCTGAATAAATTTTTATTGTTTATACATCACAGTCACATGTCACTTAATGAAGGGGATATGTTCTGAGAGATGTGTTGTTAGGCAATTTGTCGCTGTGCAAACATCATAGCATGTGCTTACATAGACCTAGATGATACAGCTGTTGCACACTTAGGCTACGTGGTATACCTGGTAGGCTCTGGATAGGACCATTTTTATACATGCCATCTGTCATTAACCAAAACCTTGTTATGCAATGCTTGACTGTATTCGGTCTTGTATTCTGTAGTAGCAGAAGGAAATAGACAAAAACAAAAGAATCTGGACCTGATTGAGGGGTTGTTGCTGTTTTTAAGATGGAGGTGATTGCATGCAGAGTCTAGATCAATTAAGGGGGACATTCTAAAGAGACAGGAGAGAAAGTGGATAACTGGTGGAAGAGAGGGCCCAGAAGTAGATAGAAGGGAATGAGATCCATCTAAAGAAAGGCTCAGCCTTAATCAGAATGAGTAATACCTGTGGCTTACATAGTTTTATATTCAGTTCAGTTAAATACATGATGTGTAGACTAGTTTTCCATTTATTTACTTTACCCAAAGCTATTTGCCTTTTAGTTGGCTCACTGATTTTTTTTTTTTTGAAATTTTTAGTATAGGGTGCATGCGCTAGCCAGAGACACAGACAGAGACAGAGAGACATAAAGTGAGAAATCATCCCCCAGGGGAATGGCTATGCTGCAAACTATTCTCCTCCATTCTTCTCTTGGAATTTTGGGCATGCATGTGCATGCACCTGGCATGAGTTTCAAGCTGGTATGTCCAGGACTTGAACCATGGTTGGCCAAGTGGGAGTCCAGCTACGTAAACATTATCCCTCTACTGATCCCCAGCTCACTGATTTTTAACAACTTCAGAGAAGGATGGGTTGAGAGTGACTAGGAGAAGACTGCATTTGGCAGTATTCTTAAATTATGTATATAATTATAGTAGAAAAAATGTTTATGTACAGAAAAATGGACAACTTTGTTAAAATAGGTTTTTTTAAAAAAATTACTTGAATCTCTATTCTCTATGTAGTATAATTTTACTGTATTTATGATTTATATTCCAATGCATGTGTGTATATATTATTATTATTTATTGGATTGGAAGAGTCATGACACATTTTTCTATGCAATTTTCCCAACGACTCAATAGTAAACGGAGACCACTCTTTACACACTAGGGTGCCTGTAAATGTGTGCTGTCTATGTGTTATTAAAAACACCAAAATTTTTCTTTTTCTGTATAAGGAGAGAAAAAGAAAAGGAAAAGGCCAACTTACTTTAAAATATTAAATGTATCGACCCTATTTTAAATTTCAAAGTATGTGGACATCATGGATAGAAATGTATTTTTCTGTAATCTTTGTTAAAAACATTTGCAATGTAGCTTCAGCCTATTTGCTCCTACTTTTGGACACCATGTAATTACTAAACTCAATCGTTTTGCATGTAGGTGTAGGAAAACTTTAATCCTCACCTCAGAACATTCCAATTGTAAACAATATGAAACATAGAATATTTAAATGGTATAAATTATTGAAGTCAATATACCCCTAGGAATTTTGTAGTTAGTTGTTATCATAAAGAAAAAAAAAACCAACTTTTCCTTACTATAAAAATAATCTTAACTACGTAGTAAGGCATTAATTTCATTATAATTTTTACTACGCTATGTTTAGGTATTTGGTTTTTACAAAATATTTACAAATGAAATGACTGCATTTGTAGCTAATTAGTCCAGACTGACCTTGAACAGGAAAGGACTGACTATTGGAGGATAAAAACTTGTGATTAAAGGACAGTGTAGATGAAAGTCACCTGGACTTGCATCTGAGCTCCATTCTGGAGGAGCTATTGGATCTTAAATTAGTTAGTTTAAATTCCTAGACCTCATTCCATGTAAAACAGGAAAAATACATGCCAGTTATGATGGCATAGCACTACCAGGGCTTTACTATGCTGCATCTATGTGGGTAGGTCCTTTCTTTGCATCTGGAGATGTCCCTGTGCCCTCAGTATGCATACGTGTGCCTGTGATCTGGCCTGACAAGGAGTGAACTTTGTGTGTGGGGGGGACTCCCTCTGTCTCTCAAAACATATATTGGATCATCCAAAAAGTCATAATGCATTTTTAAATAGAAAAGCATGTCATGACTTTTCCGATGACCTAATATATAGACTTATAAAATGCTTATTACATAGCCCTACACTTTTTTAGTAATTATTTTTTAAATAATTCTTTTATTCAATTTTTATGAACTATTATATATATATTTTTTAATTTGACCAGAGCGAGAGACAGTGAGAGAGAGAGAGAGAGAGAAATTGAGAAAGCAAGCCACGTAGGAGTCCAGCACCCTTAACCACCGTGCCACCTGCTGGCCCTGCCCTACACTTTTTAATGATGTTAAGCATTCTTTAATGCCACTTATGTTAGGTGGCATAAGAAAATATCCATAAAATAATTAACAAAATAAATAATTAAGAATATTTTATGTAAAGAAATGTGTTTTTAGAATGAATATCATAGCAATACAATTTGGGGGAAGAAGATATTTTTATATGTAGAAAAAATAAGCTGTTAAAATATAAATACTGATTATTTTCAGATGATATGATTATCAATACTTTTAATTTTCTTATGGCATTTTTTGATTTTTATTTTCTATAAGAAATATATATTACTTTTGCTACATATATAATATTACAAAATAACACAGATTCTTCCGAAAGGAAATATTGGAACATTAAAAGCAAAGTTAACAAGATGAGTCTTTTTATATTTGCGGTGCAGTTCTTTTCTCAGGAATTGAAACAGCTTCAGAATTTAATCGATGAGCATTGTAATTAAATGGGCAATTTATTTTATTTAGCATATTTTACATCTTGGGATAACATCCTTTTGCTGCCTTGCAGTGTACTTTCAAAATTACTCATCCTTATATCAGTGGGTGTCTATTCATGGACTGAAATCCGGCATTTTGGCATGAAAATTACTGGGTAAAGAAAAGTGTATGCACATGTGTATGTGTGTATACACACCCCACCAAATCTGTCTAATTATTTCTGGAATCTTTTTGCTTTTGTTTTTTGTTTCATTTTTCTTTACTTTTTAAAAATAATTTATTTTATTTAACTTTATTTATTTATTTAAATTTGACCAGAATATGACAGATTGAGAGACAGTGAGAGTGAGAGAGAGAGAGAGGGGGAAAGTGAGAAAGCAAGCTGCCGGGTCTGGAATTCGAACCGCAATCGGCCTTGTGGGAGTCCAGCACCCTTAACCACCATGCTGGTTCCACATTTTGCTTTTCTTTATTAACAACAGATAATTATGAAATGATTTCAGATTCCAGGATTTATATAGTGTTCCTTCACTGGGGTTCAGTTTTAACATTATTATTAATGCCAAAATGAGTATATATGGGGTTTCTTTTCAGGCTTATATTTTCATACTGGTTATACAGATTTATTGGAAATACTCATCAAAATCTCTTTTGATATTTTTGTAAGAAGACAGTAGAAGGTGAGATGAATTTTTGTCAAGAATGTTGTACCATATAATCTTCAGCACTGGTGGTGTTGCATTGAGTCACACCAGTCCCCAAACAACAGTGTTTAAATTTCAGTTGCCATGGTATATTAACTGTGAGCAATTGCATAAAGTACAAACCTCACTGCTAGATCTTTAACATATGTATCACTAGGTAAATAACTTATGTATGTCACTGTCAACACAAGTCACCATCACTTTGTTCCAGGACTGTTGGTGAGTGGCCACTGCTCATCTATTGTTGAGTTAAACACAGACACCAAGTTTGTAATTGTGTTGCATCCTTGAATCCCAAATGGCAAACCAATATGAAATTTTATAAAAATAGGTTATTGAAAGGGAGAATTGCCTGAGAAAGACAAAAATGCAGCAAACTAAACGTGATTACACTGGAAGTGAAATTTGAATGAAAGAGAAAGGGAAATTAGAAGAAATTGCTGATTATGGATTGTTGACTGTCTAGCCATTGAAGATGTTAGATATGTGACCAGAGAAACAGCACAGTGAACTTATCCACATAAAGAAGGAGAATGGCTATGAAAAATGTTACAGATGAAACGATGCTAGCAAAATATTAAAATTAAAGATTTTTGGAGATAATTCATGACACTGAGAGTGCAAAATGATAAAATGTTGCTAGTCAAACAGAGAAAGGGCCATGACAATTTGCTTAGGCATAAAATAGGTATGGTACATTTTGCAAAAACAAAGATGAAGGGAAACAGAGTTCAAGCTACTCTTGGTAATTTTAAAATTTAATTTTTTGGGTAGTTATAAATTCACATAGAGTTTTAAGAAATAATATGGAGAGCTCTCATGCACCTTTCATCCAGTTTTCCCCAAAGATCCCCTCTTACATTTTGCAAAACTACATTAGAAGATCACAACCTAGAAATCCCCTCCCTCCTGTCTGGCAAAATGTAGAATAAGTTGGAAGATAATGCAACTAAAGAAGTTAAAGATATATAGAAGTATTTTATATTCAAAGTAAGTTTCATGTTTTTGTGTGTAGTGGATGATTTTTATTAACCGGATGTTTCAGAAGATTACATATTAACCTGAAGATTCAATACCAAAATGTAAATCTTACTGAAGTTTAGGTATTTAATCTAAAATTGAGTTGGATGGTCCAGACCCCAGAGTGCGTCTTTCTTCACCCTTTCAGCACCCAACCAGATCTTGGTTCCATCTCTCTAAACTACTAATGCAGTGTTCCTTGTAAGGTAGAAGGATTGTAAGCCCCTTATGTCAACGATGACATTTCAGCTCTTATTTATTTTGTGTAAGCTTTATTGCATGATTTTATTTTTATCAATATTTTCCATGAACAGAGTGTTTGAAAGTCCTTGCCCTTAGGGTTTTGGGGAGTTCAAGTCAGTGAATTCTAATTTAGAGAAAGGAAATATTAAACTCTGGAGTACATTTTTGGTAAGAATTAGATGAGAAAATGGACTATTGGGAACGTTTATTTAATCAGTTTATCTCGTGAAAATTATGTGAGAAGCTGATGATATATCTTTAAGAATTTTTTTCTTTATTTTTGAAGTTTAAGTTTCCATGTTCTTTAGTTACCTATCAAATGTTCTTCAGATTTTTTAAAAAGTTATAGTGAGAATTTTCCCTAATCTTACCTGACTGAACGTGTACTGTTTACATTCACAGTTCATTTTCTACCCCTTAGAACACACTGACCTTGCTCAAGTAAGCAGGACTGTTCTTGCATTCGGATTTGCAGATATGTTTCTGACCTGTATTTGTATCAAGTTACACTTATGTTGACCTTTAGTTACTTGAAGGCTGAGATTAAATTTATCATTCCCTTCACTCTTCAGGCCCTTGGAATTCAAGGAGTAGAATTTTGTATAAATTACAACTTCAAGATTGAGTGGGTTATGTTTCACTTGTGGATTCAGTGCTGTCTCAAGTTCCTGGCTGGTTTGGGGATTTACCTCCCTGGTAGGATTTAGTAGAGCACCGTACATACTTGTATGGAGAGATGGTTAGAGTTGAAGAAGTCGAACTGAAACCACCTTTTCTGAGTTTTTTCTTTTTTCTTTTTTTTTCATTTTTAACTTCTAGATTAGAGAGCAAATGATACAACATTAAGCTGGAGATAAACACTAGTTTTCTGCCCCCCCCCCAAAAAAAATTAATGTTATTTGCAGATTCAATGGGTAATGAAAGCTGGGTCAATAATAATTTTCCCACAAAAAGTATATATTTTTAGATTTAATATACATATTCTTTATGGTAGTGCATGTATACGCATGAGAGAGTGAGAGAGAAGTGATAGAAGAACCACCCTCAAAAGGGTCTTGTCATGCCACAGTTCCTTCTCCCAAGTCCCGCAACTCCTCAGGATATTGGGCACCCTCCACGTGTGTCCAGCCAGTGTGTTTTCAGATCCACCTGAGACTCTGAGCCTGTGATTGGCCATATGGCTTGCAGCTTTGCCAGGCACTGTATTAACACTTGTCCCACAGCGACTGGGCCAAAGTATAAATATTAAAGGGTTCTCCAGTGCCACATTATTTTTGCCACACAGAAATGAAGGCCCAGAGTTGTGTTACTTTCAGTTATTCTATAGAAACTAGGAATCCTGATTTTTATGTTAGATTTTCCTTTAAAACAATATTTGGTCTGGGACTGGCAGGTGGTATGGTGGTTAAGGGTGTTGGACTCCCACATGGTTGACTGCTGTTCAAGTCCCAAACCTGGTGGCTTGATTTCTCACTTTCTCTCTCTATTCCTCTCTAGTCAAATTAAAAATAAATAAAGTTAAATAAAGTAATTCTTTAAAAAAACATTTGGTTAAATTTGTGTAGAGCAGTGTGCAGGCCAAGCAAAACATTGCTATGGACAGATTACACCATTCATCTACCAATCTGAAAACCTTGATCGTGTATACACATTATTGGATTGCATCAGTTTTAGTTTAATGGATGATGTACCCACCCCTCCAGTGCTCATCCTTACCGTCTAGATCTATGTCTTTAAGGCCTTGTTGGTACTGTTGACGAGTCTACCTGTCCGTGAATTTTAACAAAGTTAGCTTCCTCTCCTATCTCCAGCTCATCTAATAACTGCTGATAATCACTCTTCTTGTAAGTAACTGGAGCCTTAGGGATTTCACAACATTTTTTGTATTTCATCCTGATTGATACCTTTAGCAACTTCTACCTTGCTGTTAACTAGTCTGTAGGTACCTAGTATACATTTAGTCTCTTTGAGCCTCTACTTTCTCCTTCTTGCCTGTTGTTTATGACTCCTATCCGGTAGCTTGGAGTTACTTCTTTTTTTCTGCCCCCTCCATTAAATGGATGCACAGGTAGCTTCATCTTAGTAGATGATGTTCTCAGACTTAGGACTTGGCTTCCTTAGTACACAATGGTCTCAGTTCAGGCCACAGTGAAAACACTGCTCCATGTTCCATAACTAGTGGGTGTTTGCCCACGTGTTCTGATTTTCCTAAGGCAGTCTTGGTCCATACCTGTTGTCTGGGAACAAGTAGCTGTCCCCATTTCACTTGTTTCGCTTTGGAGGAAGACCACTGTCACCTTACCCATAGACCGTTACTCCTATAATCATCACTGAGTTCCCACTGTTAGAAACCTTGCCCTGATAGCAAAGCTTTGATGGGTTTCACATGCATACAGTTTTTTAAAAATTATTATCCACACAAAACAAAACAGAATATTGTACCTTTGCCTTTTAACATCACTTCCTTCCATAAAACTTTTTATGTATTTCACAAATGAAGCCTGTGATGTTTCTTTTGTTTTTGTAGCAGTTATATGTCCTTGTGTAATCTTTCTTTCCCTTGTAACAGAATCAGCTTCTGAAGTTAGGCTGGTTGGTTGTTAACTAAAGCAGTAACACAGCAGAAGCTCTTTTACCTAAATTGTCACAGTGGGCCTCTCACCTCACATTTCATTTATTCATTTATTTTTATGTAATACAATAAAGAAGGTGATAAGACAGTGATCACGAAAGCATAACAGGAATGAATGTGTTTTCCTTTTGATAAAATCTCTTATTCATCTGCAATTGTACATTCAATTATGAAGCACTATGCTAGGTCTTTTTTCAAGACCTAGTTCTTGAAAAAATACCCACTAGGGAATATTTCTGAGCGAATTTATTTCAGTGTTTTGTTTCCTGCTTACATTTGATTAAATGCATATGAAGAAGAAATGTGAAGAATAATAACATCAAATGTTTTAGGTTTGCTGTAGTGTTTACCATTGCTCTTGGTTAACTGGGATGTTTGTTCTTTTTCTGGACTTTACATTTGCGTTCTTTGGGACTCTCATGAGAATTTTCTCCTATACCTTATTCATGCTCCTTTTCATGGTTTCTCATTTACCTTCATTTCTTTCTTTACCTATAATTGCCTTCTTATGTTGTGTAAAGGAGGGTGGGTATAATGTGGAAATCTGTTTGCAAAAGCCCATAGCAATTATAAGCAGTTTAGATAGGTGGGTTTTCGTTTGCTTTCTTAGTTAATAAGGACACAGTCTTTCTATGCTATGGTGCCCACATATTTTTATTCATCAGTAGCCAAATTAGTGATTATTTTTCTTATCAGTGTTCCACAGAAAGTTTGATTCACTCCACCTCCAATATAGAAGTTAAATAAATTGTTACAGAACGTCCAAATATTCACACATGACTTATTAAAGACAGCCAAAAAGAGTTAATAACTAACCAAAAATAATTTTCAATTTGACTGTTAAGGATTATATTTCAATAAAACTTCTCATATAATGGAAATAGAAAAAATACCCAACTGTATATTTATGCAATTAGTTGGAATATTTAAATGTACAAATGGGCAATTAGATTATAATTGTTATGGACTTTATTGTAAACTGATGAGA
The DNA here is from genome assembly GCF_000334495.1 of Tupaia belangeri chinensis. Classification (NCBI taxonomy): domain Eukaryota; kingdom Metazoa; phylum Chordata; class Mammalia; order Scandentia; family Tupaiidae; genus Tupaia; species Tupaia belangeri. The sequence goes on along the minus strand of NW_006159583.1, from coordinate 1,058,297 downwards.
CTAATATTCCCAAGTTACAGTAAACATAGGTCTTTATTGCAACAATATTTAAAAGATTTGAAGAATGATTCTGCTACATTAATGTAACTAAAGAAATTATTTTAATACATTTAGCAACCATTTTATTGGTTGAAGTTGAGATGCTTTTTCACTGGCCTAGAAATGGTGGATAATGAATTTTTTAGATATTGTACCCAAAAGTTCATGTAAAAAGCTTCAGTAAGATTTGACTAAAATGGCTTATATTTGGCAGAATTGTACATTTTGGGTGCTTTTGTTGTTTGTATAGGGTGCCTGCCAGAGAGAGAGAACGAGAGAGAGAGAAAAAATGAGAAATCATACCCCTGGAGAGAACGAATGCCATGCCACAATCCTTTTTCCACTCTCCCCTTGGGATTTTGGGCATGCATGCACTTGTGCTCAGCATGATTCTGAAGCTTGCTGGGTCTGGTACTCAAACCACAAAGCTGTCAATGTAGTAGTATTCAGAGCCTTAACCTCCATGCCACTTGCTGGTCCACATTTTGGGGCTTTTTAAAATTGGATTTGCCACTTAACATTGCATTCTCTTTTATACACCAAGTTAATTATATTAAAGGTTTATCTCCAAGTTTTATTAAGAAGTACACATTTGGCAATAATATATTTAGTTTCATCTAATTTTCCATAATAATTATGCTATCATGACCTCTGAATATTATTATCTTCTACAGCTTTTTATCAAAACATACATGTTATGTAAAAGCTATAGTAGATCTATTCTTGAAAACTGTGTCTTCACATTTTTTGGTCATATCCTTGATATTATTATCATAATTCTTGGAAATACTGTATTTCTGACAAAGCAAGATTTCAAGAACATAGAATTAACTTTTTTGAGCAAAACATAAGAAATTTTAATGTTACTAATCCATGTAAAGTTATCTTTTAGTGTTGGGTTGCACTTCTAAATTTTAATAATAATTTAAAGATTGAAGCATCAGAAGTGAAATGTAGGAAACTTTCAGTTTTCTTTACAAGTTTATTTCCAGGTAACATAAATCATTAGATGAATGTGTAATAGTTAAATATTTTTGTTTCCCTTGTTAAAAAGTATTTTGTTTGAGACAAAAATGGTAATTGAACTTAAAAATACCCAAGAGGTATGCAATTGCTTTATATTTGTATACGTAGCTGTCCCCCTACTCCTCACACATAAACTCACTTAGTGACTTCTACAAATTCAATGAAAAGTATAAAGTCTCTGGTATAGAGTTGACTTTATGCTTATTACAAAACACATAGAGCCAGCTCTGTGACACAGGGCCAACGAGCTGTATAAGAGATGCTAAATCCCCCATGGTGACTGTGACTCAAATTGTGGCCTGATTGCTGGCTAAAAGCTTGAGGAGAGGCGGAAAGAGCTCAAGGCATGACTATACCCTATGGAGGATTCTGTTCTCTCTCTCTCTCTCTCTGGTGCACATACTTTATTATTAAAAAAAGAAGAGAAAAATCTCAACATAGTATATTATCCCTTCTTTACCATAAATTTATCTTCAGTTCCTACAAGTTTAGAGAATACTGCTAGATGCTACTTAATGACTATGATGAATTTAGTAAAGTCTTTTATTTACTTCAATTGTCAAACATGGTATCAAAAAATGTTGCCAACAGAGAAGATACTAGAAATAGTGCTACGATAATAGCATTCTCAATATTTAAGGGGGCAAAGTCAGAGGTGTTTTGTTTTGTTTTGTTTTGTTTTGTTTTGTTTTGTTTTGTTTTGTTTTGTTTTGTTTTGTTTTGTTTTGTTTTGTTTTGTTTTGTTTTGTTTTGTTTTGTTTTGTTTTGTTTTGTTTTGTTTTGTTTTGTTTTTTAGAGAGGTTTTTGCTATAAGGTGCATGCGCTCGCCAGACAGACAGAGACAGAGGACAGAAAATGAGAAATCACCCCCCAGGGGGGATGGCCACCCTGCAATCTCTTCTCCTCCTTTCTCCTCTCGGGATCTTGGGCACGCATGCACACGCGTCCGACGTGAGTTTTAAACCTCCGGGTCCGGGACGCGAACCGCGGTTGACTATATGGGAGTCCAGCGACATAGACATTAAACTAACTGCTGGTCCCAAAGTCAGACTTTTCTGAGCCAGCATAACTTTACATGGTCTCTCTTCAACCTCCCTTCCCATTATTCCCACTCATCCCATCAAGCTTGGTGGTGAGTGGCTAATATTTTTTTAAAGTCAGAAATCAAAAATATTAATTTATATTGTTGTTTCTAGGTGATAATAACATTTAGTCACTTGTTAGGAGTTGTGTTTACTGCATGTAGTATGCTGTGGAGAGTCAAAGTATTATCAGGTTTTTGATTTTGTGAATGAATATTTTTAAATTCTTTTTTTATTTTTTAACAAAATGCCTCATAGTATTGTATTTTTTGTTATTTTTTAAAAGATTCATCTTGGGACCAACAGTTAGCCTAATGGCTATATCGTTAGACTCCCATGTAGTCAACAGAGGTTTGAGTCCCGGACCTGGTGGCTTAAACTCAGGCCGGGCATGTGTGCGCGCACGCGTCCCCAAAATCCTGAGAGGAGAACGGAGGAGAAGGGATTGCGGCATGGCCAGCCCCTCGGGCGGTGATTTCTCACTTTCTGTCTTTCTGGCGAGTGCACGTGCTCTATAGCAAAAACCTCTCAAAAAAAAAAAAAAAGATTTATTTCTTCACACACACAGAAACACACACACATACACACACACAACCTCCTGCAGGGTCTTGAAACTGCTACCTACCCTCAGCCTTTAGCCAGCCCTAGGGAGGTCTTATGTGCCTCATAGAGGGTTGTACTTTACTGCTGTGTCACCATCTAGCCAGTGCTTTCCTACAGGAATAGCAGACTCACCGTTTTCCTGGTCTCAGGCTGAGTGCTTTGCTGGTGCTGTCCAGTATACTCATGATCTTGTGAGGCAGACTGTAGTATCCTGTTTGACACATGAAGGGTCTGTGCTTCGGAAAGAGGAAAGCACTTGTTCAAGGTCACACACTGGATGGTGCTGCAGAGAATTAAACTGGGTTAGGTTCACTCTCCTTGTATTGTAGTGAACAACTTTTATACGAGATTTATAAATGTGTCATCCTTCCCCAAAATTTACTTGTTTACTGACAGTAGGATCTTCACTGGATTAATTCGTAATGCAATTGAAAAGGAAAACAATGCTATTTCCTACAAATTACAAAATGTTTTAGGTAAGAATTTTATGCCAAACTATTAATAAAATCATTATATTAAGAACATTTCTTAAAGTTTTGTTACCTATAGGATGTAACAGAAAATTGACTTAAATCTCAACTTTAAAAATTACAACTTTACTTGTGATCAGGTAAAAATAAAAGCTGTGTCTCAACTTTCTTTTTTCTCTTTTCCCTTGCTACGTTAAATATTTATAATATTTGCCATATATGTTAACCTGAAAATCACTTAAAGTCAGTGTTTTTTGGATCACAATATATAAAATGTGTATCACAATTGGGTCCCCAAAGCCCAGAGTTCTCTGAGATTGTGGCTGCTCAGAGCATAGTGGGGAAGACAGCAGCCCTTTTCTACCCTTGTATCCCTCGTTTCTTTCCTGTTTCTGATTGGTATTCGTTGGGAAAAAATTTCAGATAGTAGGTATATACTAATGTGAAAGTAGATTCCCCTTTGCAAGAAAAACAAGATGTTTATTGTAGAAATATATATCCTTTTAAAATATAAGTTAGAAAATAGATATGGTGGGTTTAAAAAAAAATCTTTCCTTTGTAGTTAAAGAAAATGGAGTGCTTCTATTTTGAGGACTAGATATACTAGATATATATGTCCTTGTAATGGACATAAAGCTCACACATTTAGGTTCATTATCTCAGAACCTTTGCTATAACAGGCAAGGCTGTATTAAACACCTTCATGGTAACAAGAAGTGCTGAATCAGTGACAAGGGACGTGAGATGTGTAGTGTGTATTCCTTGCATGGTGATTAGCACATACATTACCTCCCTAGCCTGAGTTATGTGCTGAAGAGCAATCCTAGACCGTATTGGGGGAAAAAAATAAATTGGAAAACATTCTTACTTCTCCTGAAGCTGAACTGCACATCATAACTTAATTATTTGTGTCTCAGATGTTGGGATTTTCTCAAATGTCAGTGATTCAATTAGCTGGTACTTATTGATTCCTGACCCTTTCTTTAGTACAATGTGGTTTGAAGTAGGTTAGGATATTGCCGTCAGCATGATGACTCGTCTTCTTGGGACATGGGGAACTCGTGCAGAATAATTAAACAATAGACAATGGGAGAATAGCTCCTGTTTACTTGGTATTTACTTTGTGGTAGTCTCAGTTAAATGTTTCATATATGTAACTGGAATAAAAATGCATCTTCTTATCCATCCTTAAGGGCTTACTTCCCTGTGGTGTCATATTAAAAAGACACATGTTCAATATGAAAAAGTCTTTAAGGGCTGACTCTGAAGCACTTGTACATAGAATACGGATTCCCAAATGGCAAACCATGGCTCAATTTCCAGCCCCAGCTGCTTGTTAAACACTCGCGGCACATTCATGAGCTTGCCCCAAATCCTGATGGGCTAGAGAAGTGTAGGAGAAGGGATTGTGGTATGACCAGGCTCCGTTGGAAGGTTGCTTTATTTCTCTCCCTGTCTGGTGAGTGCATGTGCTCTCTGACCAAAAAGAAAAAAAAAAAGTTTAAAACAACATGCATTCACCAAAGGCTTACAGGTGTATGTGTGGGTATGTATGGGCACATGTGTATGTATGTCCTAGTGTTATGTCATATATCATAATTGGAAAATTTGCTACTCCCCCTTTATCTGACATTCATTGGTCCACATTACGTATTACTTGCTCCAATTTGTGTGTCTCTGAAAAAAAAAAAAATCATGGCTTATATTTAGAGACTTTCCACTCCTCCAGTTCTTCTATATTTAGGATTTTTTTAAAATTGCTGTTGTTTCCCAGATAACTTTTTGCTCTTCATTATATAATTTTTTTCTCCAGATTAATTTTAAAAATTCCCCTTTCATTCGCTTGTCCACAGGGGTACAGTCAAAGCTGAGCAGTACAACAGAAGTCCTCCTTTAAAATGAGGGATGAGGGGACCAGCAGTTAGTTATAACGTTTATATCTCTGAACTCCCATGTAGTCAACCGCGGTTCGTGTCCCGGACCCGGTGGTTTGAACTCACGCCCGGGTGCGTGTACATGCATGCCCAAGATCCCGAAAGGAGAATGGAGGAGAAGGAATTGTGGTGTGGCTATCCCTCTGGGGGTTGATTTCTTACTTTCTGTCTCTCTGTCTCTGTCTTTCTGAAGAGCGCACGTGCCCTATAGCAAAAATCTCTCAAAACAGAACAAAACAAAAAATGAAGGATGATTAGAGAGGGTGGATAAAACACTGAATAATCAGAGTCTAATTTTGCCGAACATGGCCTCATACATTCTGCATTGTGGGGCATCACCTAACGTTTCACCTATTTTGTTAAAAACAGATGTCTAGTCCTTAGTGAATTCAGCTTAAGAATCCTGATGTAACTTGAGCTGACCTTTGAAAGATGTTTGTGATTTCATTGGTCAGTAGTGATGGGAAGTTTCTGACTGCAGGAGCAGAATTAGTGGCTGCTGAGAGCTTAGCATAAGAAATCAGGCCCAGCCATGAGTGCTACCACTTGGGAGCTAAGAGGCTGGACAGGAGTCATGGGTTTGGGTGGTGGACTCAGTTGTTCCACCTGCAATTCTAGCTAAATGGGAAGCTGAGGCAGGAGGATCCCAACATAGACTCTGTCAAAACCAAAAATGAACAAAAAACATAAAACAACTCATCTCTCTTCCTCTCTCATAAAAGAAAAAAGAAAGAAACACATCCATGTTGGCCTTGCTGATCACAGTGTAACTGTGTATACACTTGTTCAGAATAGAAGATACTGGTGAAGGAATTGCACTTTCTTTTGGGTGAAAAAAGTAAGGCAACTTTATCAAGATATTGGAAACCAAAGCACAGACATTTATTGTTACTTTTTCTATGCACTATTTTAACTACTTAGAAGAATAAACGTATTCTATGTATGTCTCCCAGTGTTTCTATAAGGCAAGTTGCTTTATTTCTCTCTTATAGGTAGAATCTGAGTCTATAAATAAAGGAGGAGCGACTTATGAGAATGACTTAATTTTAATTTTTTTCTTTTTGATTTGTTAGAGGGTGTAGCACTCACCAGAGAGAGAGAGGGAGAAAAAGTGAGAAATCATTCCCAGGGGTAATGACCACACTATAATCTTTTCTGCTTTGGGGATTTGGAGCTCATACATGTGTACATGTGCCTTGCTTGGTTTTCAAGCTGCTGGGTCCAGGACTTGAACTATGCAGGTGGCCATATGGGATATAACCACTTTAACCTCCACACCACCTGCTGGCCCAAAAATCACTTAATTTTTAAGTAACAATAACAGGATTTGATCTGTTGCCTGCTCATTCTCTTAGCTACATGCTAAGTAAAGCAGACAAAATTGCAGATGTTTCTTAGCTTAAGATGTGCCCTATTTATTTCTACTGGACCTGGGAGAAGTAAGAACTTTGCCCTTGTCTATTTTGTCAAGCAGTTAAAAAATGCTAACAGTTTTGTTTCACATAATTTATGAGATGTCTTTGGAAAAAAGCATTTAGCAGATAAGTTGATATTTTACAGTCTTTGTTCTAAAGGAGATGATGAATAGAACTTTTACTGTATTACAGTGTTAACCTATATGAATAACTGATTTATTTAAGTCAGGTCATCTTCCATTACTTTATTGTAGTCTTTAAATGCTAGAAAATCATGCATCACTCTTATTAAGGGTAATAGACTATTGTTTTTTATTTTATTTTTATGTATAGTTTATATATTCAGAGAAAGAGAGAGAGAGAGAGAACCCTTGACAGGGTCTGGAGGCTTCAGTCCACCTCTAACTTCATCCAACCTGGAGCATGGGCATATGTGTGACCATTGTACTTAGGGAATTTTCCAGATGCAAACTGGAGACTTCATCATGTGGATTTGCCTCACACAGTGTTGTGTTTTACCTCTGCACTGTGTCTACCCCTTCCCCCCAAAGACAGTGCCTCAATATTGCAGTCCTCTATACCAGCCCTCTAGCTGGGACTACAGGCTTGTGCCACCACACCTAGCCCTTTTAGATAGGATCTGGCTTTGGTAACAGGGCCAGCCTTGAGCTCAGGGTCTTCCTGACAATGTCTTCCCAATCACTGGCTTTACAGGTGCATTCCACCAAGCCTAGTCTTTATGTTGGACTGAGAATCAGACCTCAGCCTCTTTTTGATCCCAGTCTATCGAGCAAAATATCTTAGCAGTGTGTACAACCACACAGCTGGGTCTTTTTTATTTTTATACACACATTTACACTGTCTGTCTTATAGCACTGCCCAAGGTATCCAGAAAAATATAAAATAGGAAGATGTTGGCCATTGTTCATTCCTATTTTTCCAAATACCAGAAAATGTGTGTATGTGCAAAACAGAGAGAGATAGAAACAGAGAGAGTGAAACGCACAACAAGGCTGGGTCTGGCTGTACTCCTTTTCTCCATTTCTACACCTCTTGGGTGTACTGGGTACGTTGCCGTTCGGGCTGCGATTTGAACTGTGGTTGGCCAAGTGGGATTCAGCTACTTTTGCATAGTGCTTAATCACTGCACTGTGGGGTCAGCCCATTATTTGCTCATTTCTTATTTTAAGAGAAATTATTTTGAATTTTTACCAAGGAAAATAATTGATATTTATTTTGGAAGTTTTACTTTTTCTGAATAAAAAAGATTTCCTATATTTAAAAGGGTTCTTCATGCCAGCTGGTGGTATGTGGTTAAGTTAGCCTGGATCCCACATGGCCAGCTTCACAGTTTAAGTACCAGCCCTGGCAGCTAGAGGAACACAACAGGTGCTTGTGTGTGCATACTCAAAATCTTCAGGGCAGAGAGAGGAGGAGAAAGAAGGGATTATGGCATGATCATTCTCCATGGGGGAGAGGGTGCTTCTGCTCTCTTTTTCTCTCTTCAATGATTTCATATGTTCTTTGTCAAATTGAAAAATAAAAAAGATTACTTCTTTGAAAATGTACTAAAATGAACTTTTTTACATAAAGAATTATTTCATTTGTTATAAATTTGACAAGAGATAGAAAGAGAGAAAGGGAAAGTGAAAAAGCAAGTTGCCAGGTCTGGGACTCGCATAGCAGTTGGCTATGTAGGAGTCCAGCACCTTCACTACCATGCCACTTGCCTGCCCCAAAATGAGGTAAAATAATAATAATAATACTTTCTAAAAGTCTCCTTTGAATTTACAACGGTTTTTTAATTTAGTGCTACCATTTTAATTTCATGTATAAGTTTTATTTTCCGCTTTTATTCTAAAAGTAGAGATCAATTTACAATGTATAATACTTTTTAAACAATTAATTGTATCTTGAGAGCCAGCACGCAGAGCCACCACAGACAAGGTGGTATTAGAACAGGTCATGGCTACATGGTGAGTTTTTTTAATCTTAATATAGGTCATGTTCAGTCTTAATATTGAGTAAATAAATAGGAGATGGTTTAATCCTTCTTGAATATGACTTAGTGGCAATTATAATCTTTTATCTTCATCAACAATTTTATGTAAAATTGGCTTCTGGACTTTTGGTGAGGTAGGACAAGTACTTCCATAAAACTTGGTCTTGGTCACAAGTAGATGCTATCTTCATGTCAGTTCTCACCTGGAATGTTCATACTGCAATACCCCATCCTTCACTTCACTCTCTCCTTGGGATTTTGGGCACACATACACACATTTCCTGTGTGTTTCTCAAGCTACAAGGTCCGAGACATGATCTGCAAAGCCGGCCATGTGGGAATCCAGCCACCCTGCCAAAGGATGGCCCTGTGTACTTTCTTGTATCTTCATTGTTATGCAAATAATTTGAGGTGACTTACTGCTAAGGTAATTACCCACATAGCAAAGAGAAATAAGGAAAAAAGACTCCTGAGTTGTAAGAATGGAAATATGATTCTAAAATAATTTACAACAAACCTAAATTCTCTAGCCAATAAGGCCTACATTACTGTTCTAATTGACCCTCCAATTATAAGCTAAGCTTCTTGGCAACTGAATTGGAAAGAAAACATGTAATTTGTAACACATAATGTTAACTTGCTGTCTTAATGGAAGCAAAGTGTTTTCTAGTATTGAGCTCTAAAGCTGCAAGCTAAGAGAAAGGTACAGGAAATAAAGTCATGGTTCTTTCCATATTTAAAAAAGTTAATCCATCTGAGTATCTTTTTTAAAGAAACGTTTTTCTTTAGAATAATTCAGTAAAGTTAAGCATTTTCTCCCCCAAATTAATTTAAATTGGTGTGGACATAATTTTATTAGAAAACGCCTTTCATATTTACTGTTTTCTTATTGTAAAGGAATGTGATAATTTTTTGAGGTTTAATTTATTATTAAGTAATTAGGGCAGTGTTTCTAAAACTACAGTTTGAATTAAATTCTTTGAGTTTTGTTTTTGTTTTTATGTTTTTCTTTAGGGTGTGTATGTTCATCAGATAGAGACAGGGACAGAGAAAAAGTGAGAAATCATCTCCAAAAGAGGATGGGCAAGTCAACAGGTCTAGGACTCAAACTACAGAGTCAGTTATGTGGGATCCAGTCACCTTAACCTCTATATCACATGCTGGCCTGGAGTGAGTTTTTTGGAAAAATTATGTATTTTTATTTGTGAATCTACTGGGTTGTCGGAAAAATCATGATATATTTTCTATGGTTTTCTATGCAAAAATGCATCCTGACTTTTCTGATGGTTCAATAAAATGAATATGTATTTTCTTAAGGTAATTTGAATGATTAAGAAATAATTTAGAGGTCTTATTTCCATTTGGGTTAATGTGATATTTGTGTTGAGTGAAAGTTAAATTTCATCATAGTTTATGGTACAGATGATTGTTTCACAGGAATTCATAGAAAAATGACCATGGGGCAAATAATACATATTATAAACATTAATATTGTATAATAAACTGAGAAATACTAATGTTATACTGCCTTTTAGAATTCATAGATATTGTGCAGCTCTTAAATTTGTATGTATTAATTTGAAAAAGCACATTAACAGTAAAAATAGTAAATATCGAGAGCAGAATATTTATTAAACATCTTTCAATTGTTTCTGCTAATTTATCTTGGGATGTACTATTAAATTTATTGACCCATCCAAAGTATGAATCTGAGACCAGCCCATGTGCTGATGGTTAAGGAATCTGGATTCCACATGATTAACTATGTGGTTTTAGTCTAATACCCAGTGGCTTGAAAAACATGCTAGTTGCTTGTGCATGCACATTCAAAATCCTGAAAGGAAGGAGAAATGGAGAAGAAAGGATTGCAATTTTACTGTCCACTCTGGGGGAGTTCTTTCTCCCTCTCTTTCTCTTTTCCTGCCTCTGTCTTGGGAGAACATGTATCCTCTGTCAAACTGGAAAAAAAAAGAGGCATGAATCAGTGGTTAAAAATAACTGTTAAAATGATAAAAAATGGTGGTAATATTGACTTCAAATGATGTTTCATTATGTTCACAATCAAAAGAACCCTAAAAGTAAATGTAAAACAAATACAGTATATGCAATTTTTTACAACTGAATTGTATATTTGTAATTTGCATTCCATAAAACTCATTTGTTCTGCTAAATAAGTGTTAATTAAAATTGTACTGATTCTGTGCATTCGTATGAGTAAACACTTCTCCTAATAAGGTAATACTTATTCATGCACTGTTTAACACTGAATAGTGCAAGAAAGTTTTCCTTTTCAGTGATTGGTATTTTGCTCATGTTTGAGAAACACTGAATCAGGGGTTTATTCCTAAACTGCTTCATGGCCGTAGGGAATTTACAGAGCATGCTTTCTTGTACATTTGGAGGGTTTTAAGAAGTAATACTGCTTACCCATTTGCTGGTCTGCTGAAATCGAGGATTCCATCAGGAAATCTGTGCACTGAGACTGTGGCCTGGAAGAAATGTTCAGCAGAGAAAGTCTTGAAATCCTATCTGGTTGCCCTGTTTATGCTATGAGTCATACGGGTTTACTCTGACAGTTCTGACCAGTGAACTCTTAGTTGTTTTTACAAATTTGATAGAGAAACAAGAAATACTTTACACTAAGACAAAATGACTTATATTAAGAGGACATTCTAGCCACTGGAGAAATCTGATCCTCCGTGAAGGTCATCTGAATACATCTATTAAGTTTGTTGAAGAGTCCTCAGGCTTCTGCATCTTCCTTTTGCTCTCAGGTTCTTAACAAATGTGCATTTCTCTCAAAACAACTCACTTTTTCTGGGCTTATTTTGGAGGGGGCAATGGCAATAATTTTGACCTTTGTATCTAAGTCCAAATATTGACCCTGGGCAACTAGAAAGGAAGGCAAAACCATTTTTTACATTACTTACCCTAGGGAACTTGATCGTGGAGTCATTTCTAGCTAAAAAAGTAATCAGAGGTCCTAGTATGACTGGTGCTCTTGTGAGATCTCTTCCACATCTTAGGAAGCCTTTATTTAGGCTCAAGTACTTCCTGGAACCCCAGCAGCAAGTTTATCTATAGCCATTTATCACCATTAACTTGTTTGTTAGATTCTCATTTATTTACTTATTTTCATTTTTCAGGTGTATAGAAGACTAGTTTTGGTGCTTTTCTGTGTTCCAGGGAGCAATTTGGGGCCAAAACTACTGTGGAGAGGATAGTCACGATTGTGTTTCAATCACAATTAATTCCAATTTTATCTCTTCAGATACATATATCTGTTGTAGCATCCTGCCGATTTTTTTCTTCCCTAGAACACATTGTCTTTTAAATTGAATGCTGATCAGGATAAATATACAACATATTCCACAGGGAATTTTGGTTTTATATTTGAAAAAAAAAATACATCAGTGAGTGGCTGTTCAGATTCAAGATGTGTTTAGTGAGGGTCAAGAGGTGAATGCACTCGAAATACCCAAAGTGGTTATGTGTGCTTGTGAGCGCAAGATTAAATGGCTTTCATCCAGCTATAGACAGAGTCTGTTGTGAGGTCTTGGAAGTCACTCAAATTGTTAATCACTATTGAAATAACATTTTGGTAAAAAAAAAAAATGGTAAGACAATTCTTACTTATAAAAGCTAGCGAGATAAGTTAGAGGTTTAGAATGAATAATATCTTTCTTGTCCTCTGTAATATGTCTACCACTTTTAGGGATAAAAAGGTTTATGATCAGATCGCTACATTCCACATTCCATAGTATTACAGGTGCAACATTAATTGGACATGGTAAATTACTGTGTTATATTTAACTTCCAAAATGTTGAAGATATTTTTGAAAAGTTTTAAAAAAGTAAACATGTGCACAGGACTAACAAATATGTTTATAGCCAAGACCTTTCCTCTGAGAAAAAGATTTATGAATCCAACTCCAACTTGACATCTCTGGGATTTCTCAACAAAATTGATGTCCTTCCTTCTTTAAATGGTATTTGTAATTCTATTTGGCAGACCTTCCTATACTTGGTGAATTTCTTGTCTTATGACTTCTTATGGTCCCAGAAAGAAGTTAAACACTCAGCTTTATTCTTCTAGCTAGGGTACTGGTGAGTGACCAAATCATCCCCATCGAGACCACCTATGGGACTGTTTAGGAAGCCATTGAATATGGAGGACAGAAGCATCATGAGGCGTTCCTTCCACAGAGTGTGGAAGCACAGACAACCAGTAGTAGCAGGTCACGGGCCCTACCTGGGTTTTGGAAGCAGTGCTGTCTGTATCCAGCAGAGTCTGCACAAGTGAGCTCTTGTTTTGGTCATTCTCTGGTCTTCCTAATGACCATAAGTAAGCTTTTATATTTTTGTATTTTCCCCCCTGGAAATGAAACAGTGGATTCTGCTGTTTACAATGGCAAATATAAACTTATCTTCTTCAAACTTAGTCTTCATCCAGTGTACCGCAGCTTCAAGAAATGGTACTGCTATCTATAGGGTATATGAGGGAGCTTGAAGAGTTTATGGAGTAATGAAATTAAAGTACGAGTTTATTTTGGTATAAAACAACTTAAAATTCATGTATAGTTCTTTCACAATATGCATGTTTCATGAACTTTTTGAAGATTCCTCTTCATATTTTTTGATGCCTTGATTATTTGTGTAGTATTTGTATGTATAAGAAGTCCCAGGGAGAATAAGTACTGAAACAATATTTGTTAGAACAGCTTGAATTCATGCACACTAAGTTTTTCATGAACTTTTAAAGTATTTAACTACTACTTCATAAAGTAAACTTTTTACCTACTTTGATAGGCAGTGTAATATACAACCTAAGGAAGATGGTTTTAGTGTTAGATTTAGATTGAGTTCTGAGCATGTTACATAACCTTTTTAAACCTCACATTTTCCCCTACAATATATAGTGCTTTACATATTAAGTGTCTTTCTCACTGGAGGTTTGGGTGCACTAAATAAGATAGTTTTACTGTCTTAAGCAGTTCTTTAAATATATATGTTGGTATGCACCATCATTTCTGTTTTGTTTTTTTTTTTAATTGCAACAGAGTGCATATGTTTGTGTACAAGAGAGATTTGCAACAGAATGCATATGCTTGTGTGTGAGAGAGATAATTTGTTCTTAGTGGGATGTGGCCATGGTGTGGCCTTGATTTTACATCTACCCTCACTCACAAACCAGGCATGTTTTCAAGCTGCCAGGGCTACAATTTGAGCCAAGGTTAGCCATGTGGGATATGGCTTCTATGCACAGTGTTCAACTCCTGGGCTACAGGGACAGCACTTTCATCATTTCTGTTCATGCAGCATCTGCTATGTATAGATTACAGTGCATACAGGGATAATGAAATATAATAGTTTTTGAGAAATTTACTATGGAGTTTAGAAAATCCTACACATTATAACCATACAATGCAGGAAATGTAAAGTTTGTTAATTACTTAAAGGTGTATAGTCTAACTTAAGAATTCATGGAGAAGGTAGTGATTGAGTTCCATAGGGGAGAAAAAAGAGAATACAAGCCATCAAACAAAAAGGAGGAAGTTGAAGCAGAAATGCATACTGTATCCCTGTGAATTGAACTATGATTAATGTTTATGATTTGTGGCAAATAAACATTGCAAGATCTATATGAACCACGTTTGGGGGGATGTTGATGCCAGATGGTACATATAGGTCTTCCCTGTCCTGGACATGCAGTTAATGGCATCAGTCAATAGACGCGTATTGTTTCTGGGTGATGTATGTTATAGTAATTGGACTACCACTCCTAGTTTGTGGTGCATGCAGACTTAGGCACTGCTGATAGGTTCTTTTCAGAGGGGTGTGTGTGTATGCATAGAAAATTAGTGAATAGCTCTTAGGGAGATAATTGATAATATTATAGTTAGAAGAAGAAAATATTGGAGACATGTTGTTGTGTGTGATTTTTTTTAGAGAGATGTATTTATACTTCATATTAAAAAATCTACATGAAGTATAGAGCAAGGTAGACACTACTGGTACCATTTTTACAGGTGGAGAAACAGATCTAGGGAGGTTAAATAACTATCCATAATCACATAGCAATTTCCAGCATCTTGTTTTAAAATAGAAATTTTATGTATCATATATAGAGAGTTGGCATAAATCGGATTACATCTAAATGTACATGGAAAGGTTGCTGTTTATTTTTCACTTTTTTAAAAAACCTATTTACATTCTATCATGGTACATTTCTATAGCATAAAATATGGATTTTCAAAATGTGCACGTGCCATGACAGTCAGATCAGGGATAGTCCCACATACATAATCAACAGAGAACTTTACATTCTTTTGTCTGTTAAGTGTTTCTTCCCTTTGCCCGTCCCTGCCCTTTTACATCCACTCCCCTCCCTTATAGCGTCTAGTATCTAACTTACCTCCCTACTATCATATCTTAGGATCTAATTTGATACTATTTTGTGTTTGAAGTGTTTACATTTAACTTATGAGTATTAATGAAATCTTTAAAGTATAGGGACCAGCAGTTGGCGCAACGGCTATGTTGCTGGACTCCCATGTAGTCGACTGTGGTTCGAGTCCTGGACCCAGTGGCTTAAACTCACGCCAGGAGCGTGTGTGTGCATGCCCAAGATCCCAAGAGGAGAAGGGATTGCAGCATGGCAATCCCCCTGAGGGGTGATTTATCACTTTCTGTCTCTCTGTCTCTCTCTGTCTTTCTGGCAAGTGCATGCACCCTATAGCGAGAAAACAAAACAAAACAAAACAAAACACCTCTCCAAAAAAAACCCCCAAAACAAAAATAAAATAAAGTATGTCTCCATAGTGGATTGAAAGACATGAAAATCAATTTTTAAAAATTGATTGAAAAGTCTCTCTCCCTTTCCATGAAAGAAAGATACCCCTTCCAAATGTGGGGATAGGGAGGACACCTGTGTTTGGTTGTTGGTCAGAGATCCAGCTGTTACTTGCTTTGGCTGAAGTGATTTTCTATTTTAGTTCCTACAGTACACCCCAGAGAGAAGCTTTCAAAAGTTAGTGTGGGAACGAAAACTCTACAATTTCTCAATGTTTGTGTTCATCCATGGAGTCTTAAGTTAGCCTTTATGAAAACATTGAAGTACAATCCTCAGTTTCTCTCAGGGCTAAAAAAGCTCTGTTGGAATGGAGGTCACTTACATCATGCAGCTTTTCTGGTTATGTTTAAAAGGAATGTTTTGTTGGAAAAATATCCTTGGGCAATTGTGTTTTCTAAAAGGAAGTTGAATTAATTGTCTGGTAAGAGAAGTGTTTACCTGCTGTTCCTTTACTCACAATTGGCCAATATGGTATTTGCTAATTGACCAGGTGTGTTTTGTGTTTGGTGATTTCTTCCTCCCTCCCTTCTCTTGCTCTCTTTCTTTCTTATTAAAATAATAACTGATTTGAAGCCCTGAAAGTAGAGTAGCTTATTCCAGAGAACAGTGATATGACTCTGCTCAAGTACTGGGAACCACTAGTTTCATTAGATTGGACTTAAATTAATGGAAGCTTAAAAGACAACAGAGTGATCCCAAGTTGTTTTTTCTTTGTTCTCTTTATAAAATTTTATATCATAACCTTGAGTTATAGGAGTTTATCTTAGGACCACAAGCCACAGTTTCAACACTAGCAGTGATATAGTTCTCTTTTGCCTTTTTATTTCCTGGGGCCTCAGTTTCGTTTATCTTATTTACATGGTTTATAAAAATATTAGGGGAGACACGGGACCAGCAGTTAGTGTAATGGCTATGTCGCTGGACTCCCATGTAGTCGACCGTGGTTCGCATCCTGGACCCAGTGGCTTAAAACTCACGCCGGGCGTGTGTGCGTGCGTGCCCAAGATCCTGAGAGGAGAATGGAGGAGACGGGATTGCGGCGTGACCATCCCCTCTGGGGAGTGATTTCTCGCTTTCTGTCTCTCTGTCTCTCTGTCTGGCGAGCACACGCACCCTATAGCAAAAACCTCTCAAAACAAAACAAAACAAAAAAGATATTAGGGGAGACAGAAAAGACATAGAACTCCATTTTCCCTATCACCATGTTATTCTCCTTTTCTTGGTCTTCCCAGACCTCATTTTAAAAGTGGGAGCAGTTTATTGGCTCCTTTTATCACCCATTTGGACTCTTTTCTTGATTTCCCTGTACTCAATTCTCACATATTTTTCTTGATTTTTTTTTGCTTTCCTTCTTTTTCTTAGCTTATCTTAGTCCTTTAAGGCAGGACTGCTACCCATGTAAGCAGACAGATTCTTGATTAAGATAATACTTTGTAAAAAAGTAAAAACGACCTTTTTCTAGACAGTTATCACTTCTGTAATTCCCACAACAATCATCTAAAAGATATTTTTATTATATCAATGACACTTAACCTTCTTTAGGCCTGACGTGTTCACCAATCGAGAGGAGAGGTGAGCAGTCGCAGTAGGCCTTTAGTGCGGGAGCAAGGCTGTTCATGCAGCTCTCTAACTTTACAGCCTGAACCTTTAAACAGTTTATAAACAGGAATATGTTTTCATTTACATGGCATAGAATATGTTACTCCTTCCTTCTGAATGTTTTATGAAGTGTTTTCTACTGTAATTAGGAACTTTTGTGGTCTTCACAGTTTGATAAAGGACAAAATCTCCTTGGTTGTCAGTTGAAGTACTCCTATGACCTGCTTACCCTTGAAACTGAGAACTCTGCTGAGAAATTTTTTTCAACTTGATTTTTCAGATTGATCATTATTTGCCATTTACTTATCCTGGAGTCATTAATATTGTTCCAGTTGTAAATTGAATAGTTAACATTAGTATTAGTTTTGAAACAAAATAATGCCTAGTTGCCATTCTAGTTTATTAAACTAGAATTTGGGTACTTTTACACACAAGGTGGCTATTGAATGGAATATGTGGACATTGGAAATATCCAGTTTATGTAGAAGTTGTAGCTGTCATATCCTTATTCTCTACTAAGCTTAAGTTTGCTTTGCTCTTTTCTTTTAATTTCTTTTTTTGTTTGTTTGTTTTTTTGTTTTTTTGTTTTTCCACAGAGGACACATATGCTCACTAGAGCAAGAGAGAAAGTTCCCCCCAGTAGGGTATGGTCATATCACAATGCCCTTTCCTCCATTTCATCATCTCACCAGGATTTGGGGCATGCATGCACGTGTGCCTTGGCTATTTTTCAAGTTCCTGAGCCTGTGTTCAAACTGCAGTTGGCCATGTAGGATCTTACTCCCCTAACTACTACAGTACAGGACTGACCAATGGTCTTTGTTTTAATAGGGTTGAAATACATCCAGACAAAAGGGTGGAATTATGAGACTGACATTTAGTCTTTAGGCACTTTCTAAAGATAGCAAGCTGAACTACTTTTCATCATTTATTCCAGTTATGTTTTCTTTTCTTTTTTTCTTTCTTTTTGAAAAGAGAAGTGATTATTACAAAATTGTGTGTAGGACAAAGACTCTGTTGCCTCTTGGGGTAAGGCAACTCTTATTATTTTCCATTCAATTTACTTTTCTATTTTAGCAGCTACTTTTCAAAACATTTCTGTGCCACATAACATAAAAGCTATGCAGGTTGGAGAGCCATAGGGAAATGCCAGGATTTCAGAAACTGAAGAAATTTTACATTTTTACATCAGGAGTTTTTAAACAGATCTGTGAGTTCTTTAAAATTGTTAGTGAAGTTGTGCATGTAAGGAGGTGAGGATAGAAGGAGGAACATTCTACATTTACATCAGATTTTAAATAAAAGAAAGGATAAGAGAAGAAGGGTTAGAGAGGATAGGGAAGAAAGAGCTAGGAAGGTGGTCCTTTTGTTTGGGAGTTTGGGGCATAAGTTTGCTTTTTCTAATCTTACATTTTATAATTTGTGCTTCATTCTTTAGAAACAAACCACATGATGTAGGGGTTGAACTCCATTAGAAGAGAAGCATTATCTTAAGAAATAATAGAATGTAAAAGCTTGAAGAATTAATAATAGATCACGTAAAAAAATGAGGGCACTTATGTCAACCTTACCGAAATAATGGCATCTTTTGGGAGAATTGTCAAGACTGAGAACATTGTTTAAAGTCATTTCAAATTTTATATATTTTTTTCTTTTTATTCTGTCTTTGAAAAAATAATGCTGCTTTTTGAAATTTTTTTTTATTTTTACTTGCCTTCAGTTGAGTTCACTGAGAGTTTACAGGTTTATAATTCCTCTGTTAAGTATTATTGGGAAAAAGTGGTTTGGGATGTTGAAAAGCTTGCACTTGGGCTGGGAAATGCACAGAAAGCTATGGTGTAATTGCTACATAAGAGAGAAGACACAGAACTTTCAGTTCTACAACTTGTTTTAGACTTTTGGATGAACAAAATGGAGTTTTTCAATCAAGTAAATTTAGTTAAGTGGCAAGTAGTATGAAGGATATAATAAAACATGTTAGAAGGTATCTTAGAAGGAACAGTTTCTGTTAACGGACCGAAGAATGCTTCACCAAAAGGTAATATGTGAGCTAAGGCCTGAAGGATGAAAGTAAGCCAGTTAAGCAGAGAGCATTCTGAGCAGAGGAAATCCCAGTGCAAAAGGACTCAAGCAAGCGTACAGGTTTTTTTTTTTTTTTTTTTTTCTTTTTCTTTTTTTTTTTAAAGTGCAGAAGAAAGTCCGCTCTCTGGAGCATACTAAGTAAGGGAAGAAAGGGACACAATATAATGTAGGAGAGGAAGGGATGGCCATATTGGAGCTGAGGAACAGAAGACCTTCAATTTTATTCTCATTGCAATATGAAGATGAAAAAAGATTAATGATATATTTTTTTTAAAAATTATCTGGTTGCCAATAGGAAGCTATTATAGAGGTCCTAGTATGGAAACCACAAAACTTGTGAAGGTCCCATTTTAATTGTTTCTCTCAGGAGCTTGTTAAAACTAAATAATATAAAGAAGTAGATAGATTGAGCTTGGAGGGGATGACAGTTGAACTGCCCTGGGATTATAAGAGTAAAAGAAAGGGAAAAAATCAAACTAATTTCCACATTTGTATTAGATAACTGATATGTTGCCACTTAATGAGAGGGAGGATGTTGCACTTAATGACAGGAAGGAAAATTTTAGCAGGGGAAAGGGGCTTGAAAAACAGAATGAAGAGATGAACAATATTATGAAAAATAGGCTAATAACATTGCTTTCAGCATAAAATAAATAGTATGAGAAATACTTAGAGACATCAATTTTATAATGAAGAAAATGATAGCATCCCAGATGGGCTGAGACCCAAATCCTGATTTTTGTTATCCTTCTTTCTACCAAGAGATTCTGATCATTGCTTCTTGTTCTTGTTCTTCTTGTTCTTCTTCTTCTTCTTTTTTTTATTTTTAGAGGTTTTTGCTCTAGGGCACGTGCGCTCACCAGAAAGAGAGAGACAGAGAGATAGAAAGGGAAAAATCAACCCCCGATGGGGGGATGGCCACACCGCAATCCCTTCTCCTCCATTCTCCTCTCAGGATCTTGGGCACACATGCACACGCGCTCAGCATGAATTAAGCCACTGGGTCTGGGACTGAACCGTGGTCAACTACATGGTAGTTCAGCAACATAGCCATTACACTAACTGCTGGTCCCTGATCATTGCTTCTTAAGCTGCCTGGGCATGTTATTATATTACTGTACAGTGTCTTTAATTTTTTCACACCAATAGTTTCTGGCATGTTCTTTGTTTTCACCGGGTAAATCTTACTCAACGCCAAAAACTATTTTGCACAGAGTCTTGATGCTTGGGTAGCCACTCAAAATAATCTCAAGAACATGCGCAATATTTTTTCTTAATAAGACAGAATTATTTATTATTTTTTATTTTTCTTTTTGTACATAACCATCTGATTCTGTGATGGTGGGAAATCAAACATTATTTCTAAGTGTGTCTGTGCAGATTTTTCTGGATAGATTGACATTTGAAATAGTTGCCCAAGTAAAGCAAATTGTCCTCCCCAATGTGAGTTGGCCTTGCCCAATCTATGGAAGGGCCGAATAGAATACATGCTGAGTAAGAGAGAATTTGCTCTGCACCTGAGTGTCTTCAAGTGCAGACCTTAGTCTTCTCCTGCCTTTGTACTTTACTGGGAAATCAGACCATAGAGTCTCCTGATTCTTAGATTTAGACTATAACTGTTGAGTCATCAGAAAAGTCATGATGCACTTTTGCATAGAAAAACATAGAAGAAAAGGTGCTATGACTTTTCTGATGACCCACAGGCTATCGTACTCCTTAGGCCTTAAGACTCAGACTAGAACTACTGGTTGTTGGAAAAGTCATGATGCATTTTCGCATACAAAAATATGTCATGACTTCTTAAGAAACTCAATGTATCTTTGGCTTTCCTGGATTCTAGACTCCTCAGCCTCCATAACTCTATGAGCCTATTCCTTACACACACACACACATATACACAGAGCTTTATATTATATGTTATGTATGAAATGATTCATTATAAGAAATATGTGTGTATCTAAATGTTGCTTATTACTTCTCTTTCTGTAGAATTAATATGCCCTTTAGTTATAATGATACAGAAATATTCAGGTTTTTCAATTTTCATTCTGTAGATAGTGAATACCCAGTAGACAGAATTGTTTAACTGATATTATAGAATTCATTTATATGCCCTGCAGAGACCACATAAGTGAAGTAGATTCAGTCTAAATAAAATTATTAGTAATGTTTGCATTAGAGCAGGGAGATAAAAAGAACTATGTATATTACAATAAAAAAAATCTTCATATCGTCCAGTATAGGCCCCAAGGTCCTTTCAGGGTATCCCGGTCAAAATTATTTTTATAATAACATTAAGATGTCATTTTTTTTCCTCTCTGGCTTTCTCATGAGTATATGGTAGAATTTCTCAGAAGCTACATGTCATGTTATATAACAGATGGAATGAAGTGAAAATGAGAATCTACAAAGTCAGATAGTAAAGAGATGTATAAAAAAATTAAACAATGCCTCCTTTTTTGGGGAAAATATAGTCATTTTTTAATAAAAATTTTATTTAGGTTAACATAATGAGATTATTGTTAATCTTAGGTAAATTAATACTTAATTTTTTTCAGTTTTAATTTCTAATGTGGTCAATATTGATAGAATTCACAGAAACAAAAACCCTTTGATATCCTTAATGTCTTTTAAGAATGTAAAGGGACCCTGAGAACCATTACTTGAATAGAATGTCACTTATATACAAAGGATGGCCCTGTCAAAAATGTCTAATATGTACGTTCAAATGGTATACTCTTACATTACATCAATCATGATGTATGGAAGCAGCATAGTGCAGGTATAATTGCCTTTTTATTTCTTAAAATTGTGTTGTTTTTGACATTTTCTGATAATTTATCTCACATGTAGATATTACTAATGCCGCCTCACTTTGTTATATTTTAAAAACTAGTATCTTTGACTTTTCATCCAGTCATCCAACTAATCAACTAATGAGTGTTTATGGAACTTCTACTATATGCAAGGCCCTCGTTAGATGGTGTGCCAATTATCAATTCATTACTTCAGAAATCTAAATGAATCCTTCATTACCTTCTCAGTGATAATGGAGCATGACCCTTTAAGCATTTCTCCTTTACAGTTCATATAGTGTTAAGTTTCATCAGTAAAGGGCACTGGAAGGACATTTTAGGAGATACTTCTATTTGCTGGAAGTACTATGTTCATGCAGCACACACAGTCCCTCATTGAGCCTGCAGCCCCAGCCCTGGCCTGGTGATCACTTGGTCATGGTCCACTGGTGACCATATGGCTGTGGTAGATATCACACCCAGGCTTCATACCACACTGCTGCATAGGGAGTGTTTTGTGCTTCTCCTGCAGCTATGGGCCAATTCTGGCTTGAGTGACTCTGCAAGCACTGTCTAGTGAGCTGCAGCCACGCCTTCAAAAAGATCTTATTTTCAGCAACTTCTCTCTCCCATCAACATTTGTCCCTTCCTTGGGTGTGCACTTTATTTATTTATTTATTTATTTATTTATTTATTTATTTATTTAAAATTGTGTCAGAGAGGGAAAGCCAGAAAGTATCCCCCATGGGGAATGATCATACTGGAATTACTTCTCCTCCATCTCTTCCATCTCTATGAGATTTTGGACATGCTCACACATGAGCTCAGTGTGTTTTAAAAGTCATTTGGTCTGGGACTTTAACTGTGCAGTCAGGCATGTGGGATCCAGCCACCTCAACCACTAGAACTTCCTTAGGACTTCAATGTTTCTACCCTTGTATAGATAATGGTTCTTTTCCTTTCTTGCTTGTTTGCCTTCTTTCTTTTGTGCTTTCTTGTTTTCCTTGCTTTGCTTTGCTTTCTCTCCTCTCCTCTTCTTTCCTCTCCTCTCTCCTCTCTCTCTCTCTTCTGCCCTCTCCTTTCCTCTCCTCACCTTTTTGGTTTTATTCTGTAAGTGAGAGAGACCAAGAAAGACAGACAGGTTACCCTGAACAGAATCCTGATGCTGCAGTCCACCCTCAGTCTTTAGGCAGGCCTGAATCGTGGTCACATACATGCTGGGCAAAGCCTGAGACCCATGAGGGATAGCCTTGGAGAGGGTCACGTTGGACTGCCGTGTCACTGGTCTGAGATGATGACTTTTTATATTTACTTTCACTCTTAAGTTCATTCTATGGTTTCTCTCCACTGATTGGACTCTGAATAAGTCATGAATTTTAGAGAACATTTTTATCCTTCTGAAAGCGATAAATGGTCACTTTTTAAATTATTTGAATTTTGTGTGAAAGGAATGTGTAATTAAGGCCCAGAATCAGACATTCAGAAACCTGTTCTAGAAAGGAAAACTGGCATGATACGTGGGGAAGATAGTGAGGAGTCTGAAGGACAGTAGATGGAAGTTTGTGATGAGAAGTGAGAGGTGAAGTGATCAAAGTACTTAGGGATGACTTCATAGAAGACTGTGAGACTGAATATTAAACAGAAAAGTTGAAATTTATTTTAGTTTATAGGGCATATTCGGAAAATTTTGAGTAAGAGCCGATAGTAAAAAGTTATTATATGAGCATAGTAAGTATACACATAAGTTGTGTAAAGGAGTTTTAGAATAAAGCATGGAAATCTATTTAGTACTTGTTATTTTCTTTGCTATTAATTCTATTTCTTATGTTAATACATTTTTCCTAAAAGTATACCTTAAAGACAGAAAAAAAAATCACTAATACATGAATCCACAGGGCATACTTATTCATCTATATTAGGTTATGGTGTTTATGAATTTTACACTTGGTTTCTTTGGTAAGTCTTTTTAGGAAAAAAAGTAATAAAACCCTGTCATTTATTCTAAGAACTCTCTGCCTTGTTCTCTCTCTCTTTTTTAATGAATTCAACTAAGTGTCTAATGTTTGTATTGTGTTTTTTTGAACACCAAGATTCTGTTGATCTGTAGGAAGCAAAGAGAATTTATTTTTAAAAGGCCAAAAACTTCTGTTCACTTACTATTTATCAGTATTTATTTGAAGTTCCTCATATAAGATAATATTCATGTAGTCTCTTTTTAAATAAAACATACAAATCTAATGCATATTCATTGTAGAATATTCTGAAAATATACATAAGCAAAAATAAGAAAACAGATAATTACAACTGCCCTGATAAAACAGTGTTAATATTTTACAGTATGTTCTGTTTGTTTCCAGTCACATGGGTGTTTGCACTTAATTTTAATTATTTCAAATAATATATGTGTGCTTTTTCTTCTCTGTATTGAATGAATATTTGTGAACTTTATTGCTTAAGAGATGATAAGCAATATTGCAAGTCCACATTAAAAAACTTACGTGAGGGGCCAATAGGTGGCACAGTGGTTAAGGTGCTGGACTCCCACATAGTTAACTGTGGTTCAAATCGTGAACCTGATTGCTTGCTTTCTCTCTCTCTCTCTCTCTCTGGTGAGTGCATGTGCTCCACAGTTAATTATAAATAAATAATAAAAAATACATAATTCTTTAAAAATTATGTGAATTACAAGTACATTAGGTGTGTGTGAACACAGATTTGTCCCTTCCTTGGGTGTGCACTTTATTTATTTATTTATTTATTTATTTATTTATTTAAAATTGTGTCAGAGAGGGAAAGCCAGAAAGTATCCCCCATGGGGAATGATCATACTGGAATTACTTCTCCTCCATCTCTTCCATCTCTATGAGATTTTGGACACGCTCACACATGAGCTCAGTGTGTTTTAAAAGTCATTTGGTCTGGGACTTTAACTGTGCAGTCAGGCATGTGGGATCCAGCCACCTCAACCACTAGAACTTCCTTAGGACTTCAATGTTTCTACCCTTGTATAGATAATGGTTCTTTTCCTTTCTTGCTTGTTTGCCTTCTTTCTTTTGTGCTTTCTTGTTTTCCTTGCTTTGCTTTGCTTTCTCTCCTCTCCTCTTCTTTCCTCTCCTCTCTCCTCTCTCTCTCTCTTCTGCCCTCTCCTTTCCTCTCCTCACCTTTTTGGTTTTATTCTGTAAGTGAGAGAGACCAAGAAAGACAGACAGGTTACCCTGAACAGAATCCTGATGCTGCAGTCCACCCTCAGTCTTTAGGCAGGCCTGAATCGTGGTCACATACATGCTGGGCAAAGCCTGAGACCCATGAGGGATAGCCTTGGAGAGGGTCACGTTGGACTGCCGTGTCACTGGTCTGAGATGATGACTTTTTATATTTACTTTCACTCTTAAGTTCATTCTATGGTTTCTCTCCACTGATTGGACTCTGAATAAGTCATGAATTTTAGAGAACATTTTTATCCTTCTGAAAGCGATAAATGGTCACTTTTTAAATTATTTGAATTTTGTGTGAAAGGAATGTGTAATTAAGGCCCAGAATCAGACATTCAGAAACCTGTTCTAGAAAGGAAAACTGGCATGATACGTGGGGAAGATAGTGAGGAGTCTGAAGGACAGTAGATGGAAGTTTGTGATGAGAAGTGAGAGGTGAAGTGATCAAAGTACTTAGGGATGACTTCATAGAAGACTGTGAGACTGAATATTAAACAGAAAAGTTGAAATTTATTTTAGTTTATAGGGCATATTCGGAAAATTTTGAGTAAGAGCCGATAGTAAAAAGTTATTATATGAGCATAGTAAGTATACACATAAGTTGTGTAAAGGAGTTTTAGAATAAAGCATGGAAATCTATTTAGTACTTGTTATTTTCTTTGCTATTAATTCTATTTCTTATGTTAATACATTTTTCCTAAAAGTATACCTTAAAGACAGAAAAAAAAATCACTAATACATGAATCCACAGGGCATACTTATTCATCTATATTAGGTTATGGTGTTTATGAATTTTACACTTGGTTTCTTTGGTAAGTCTTTTTAGGAAAAAAAGTAATAAAACCCTGTCATTTATTCTAAGAACTCTCTGCCTTGTTCTCTCTCTCTTTTTTAATGAATTCAACTAAGTGTCTAATGTTTGTATTGTGTTTTTTTGAACACCAAGATTCTGTTGATCTGTAGGAAGCAAAGAGAATTTATTTTTAAAAGGCCAAAAACTTCTGTTCACTTACTATTTATCAGTATTTATTTGAAGTTCCTCATATAAGATAATATTCATGTAGTCTCTTTTTAAATAAAACATACAAATCTAATGCATATTCATTGTAGAATATTCTGAAAATATACATAAGCAAAAATAAGAAAACAGATAATTACAACTGCCCTGATAAAACAGTGTTAATATTTTACAGTATGTTCTGTTTGTTTCCAGTCACATGGGTGTTTGCACTTAATTTTAATTATTTCAAATAATATATGTGTGCTTTTTCTTCTCTGTATTGAATGAATATTTGTGAACTTTATTGCTTAAGAGATGATAAGCAATATTGCAAGTCCACATTAAAAAACTTACGTGAGGGGCCAATAGGTGGCACAGTGGTTAAGGTGCTGGACTCCCACATAGTTAACTGTGGTTCAAATCGTGAACCTGATTGCTTGCTTTCTCTCTCTCTCTCTCTCTCTGGTGAGTGCATGTGCTCCACAGTTAATTATAAATAAATAATAAAAAATACATAATTCTTTAAAAATTATGTGAATTACAAGTACATTAGGTGTGTGTGAACACAGATGGTTCATTATTAAACCTTCAAATAGCTAAATCACAACTAAATACTTCTGAACTATTATTAGAAATTGAAGAGATTAGGTAACTGGTGCTGGAACACTTGTAAATAAGCATGAAGTATGGCATAAAGGATGAGAGCTGTGTATATCACAGAGTTTCCCAACTGTGAGGACTGGGAGCCAGTTATTCGGGAACATAGAGAAGTAAATTTTAGGAGCCGATAAGAACAGCACAATGTTCACAACGTTTGGGATGATGGAGCAGAATCTGTGTCAGACAGACAGCTACCTCTGAGGTGTCTACTGGGTAATTTGCCACTATAACAAGTCAGTAAGGGGCAGGATTTTGATCACCTTTTGGAGCTAGTGCTTGCTTCTTCCTCTATGGAACTGTGCAATGTAAGTTTATTCTCTATCAGAGAAAGCAGCAGTAGTCAGGCTGCATTGAAATAACACCTTCTAGCAGAGACCTTCTATAGAAATGAATTATCAGCACTTATTTATTTAACTTGCCTTTAATGACCGTGAAATTCTGAAATAGTTTGGATAAGCTTTTATTTTGTGACTTTTGTCTTGTTAATATCAAATCGGTAATGCCTGCAAACAAATATCCTTCACTCATCCTATTTCTCTAATAGGAAAATTATTGTAGCTTAAAAGTGCAACTGGCTGAAAATTGCTAAGTGGCTTTAATGGTAAATATTATACTATATAATTAAAATGTGACACACAGTATATTTTACTCCAAAGTCTATTTTATAATAGTAGAAAATGACTTTTAGAAAGCTAGTCAGTCATTTAGAAATCATTACTTTAAAACTGACAATCAGAGCCCTAATTGATGGATACTTGGAAAAAAACCAACTTCCATGAACTATTGTTATAACATGCCTCTTGAAAAAGACCATTTCATTTATGTATTTATTTTGAGAATTTTTTGCTATAGGGCATGTGCACTTGCCAGAAAGAGCTAGACAGATATCTAGAGAGTGAGAAATCCTCCCCCCCACCCCCAACCAGGGTGATGGGTATATCGCATTCCCTTCTCCTCCATTCTTAACTCAGGATTCTGGGTATGCACACACATGAGTTTAAGCCACCAGGTCCGGGACTTGAACCATGGTCGCTTACATGAGAGTCTAGTGATGCAGCCATTACACCAACTGCTGGTTCCATGTTAAAGTGGAGAAATAGGCCACAGGGCAGGACCAGCAGTTAGCATAATGGCTATGTCGCTGGACTCCCACGTAGTCGACTGTGGTTCGCATCCTGGACCCAGTGGCTTAAAACTCACGCTGGGCGTGTGTGCATGCGTGTTCAAGATCTCGAGAGGAGAATGGAGAAGGATTGCGGCGTAGCCATCCCCCTCGGGGGGTGATTTCTTGCTTTCTATCTCTATGTCTCTCTTTGTCTGTCTGGCGAGCACACGTGCCCTATAGCAAAAACCTCTAAAAAAAAAAAAAAAGAAATAGGCCACGGGTTTTGAAGATGCTAAGATCCAATGACATTAAGTAACTTATCTAAGATATTATGAATGGTCCTGGTTAAAAGCAATTGGTCTGCTGTGAGATGGTGAATCTGAAAGACACTTTGCTAAGTTGGTTATTGAGCTTGGTATGTGACTACAGCCAAGATTAGAAACATCCTGCTTCCACAAATTGGGTTGGGATCCAGGATATCCTGTTTAAGAAAGAAGACTTAATTTCTCCCAAAATATACATGGACAGTTTATTCTATTAATGTGTTGTTTGTGAGAATCAAGGAAAAAAAGAAGGAAAAAATTAAGCTTCCATGAGAAGATGAGAACAGGGAAAATGAAGTGAACAGTATTATCAGTGACTATCATTATAGTATGTTTGTTCTGCACTTGCCGATACTGACATGTTATATGGCATCTTCACAGAACCTTTGAGCCATAGTATATCACTCAGTGGGTCTTGGTCACTTCTGAAATTTGTTTTCATGTATAGTTGCAGTCCTTCTGTTGCCATGATTTGAACCTGTCATTGCAGTTGAACTGAACTAGTTAGACTTGTATTCATAGAGTGTTTAATATGGCGTGCGTAAAAATTATTTAATTTGCAGGAAGGAATACATAGGATTAATTGTACAAGTTGTCCAAAAAGGAGGGTCAAGTGTTGTAACCCTTATAGCACTAGGTTCTGATATGCTACACCCAGTCCGATACGATTTGGTTAAAATTATATCTTAGAGAAAGAAACACTAATTCATAATAAACGTTATATTCTACCTGAACTTAAAACACCTAGCTATATTTGCATTTTTGTGATATGTAGCTGTTAAAACCCAAGGGATGTGAGAAGAGGGCTTTTTGTTGTTTCTGTTTTGTTTTTTTCCCCTCTGACGAGGTTCTTAAAGGGGAAAAACAATAATCCAGTGTTCAAATTCCATTTTCGTACTTGGTCACTCACTACCTTATCTTTGCTGGCAGTATAAATTCTGTGCTGTTAGGGTAGAACTCTTTCATGTTCTGAGCTTCTCTATGATGATAACAAATGACTGCTTATTAAATAAAAGAGAATGACGTAGATTGGTGATTTCAAACTGGGTTTCTGGAAGCCCTAGAAGAGTGTAGATATGAGAACAGAATTGGGGCCAATAGCAGTAGTGATTAGCTGACAGCAAAGAGGGTGAGACTCCAAGATGGTGAAGCTATAGTGGGCCCAATTCCCAGCTCTAGAAATTTTTTTTAACCCTTATAGTAGCACTAAAAAGTGTCCTTTTCTCCTAAACTGAGGTTCAAAGTGGTTAGTATGTTACAAAAGGTCATACATCATGTATAAATGATGATCTTGGGATTTGAAATCAGAAACGATTCCATTGTTGATGTTCTTAGCCCATCTCTTTGCAGTAATATTCTGGATAAGGAAAACGGTAGTGTGCACTATATGTCAATCAGACCAATGATGTATTGTTTTTGTTTCATATTAAGATTTCAGTGTGCAGTTATTATAGAAGTTTTAGAGTGAGATCTGGATTTGAGCCAATCATTACCTGGTTTTATATATATATATATATATTATATATTTTTTTACATTTTTTATTTCATTTTCTTTTATGCATTCAATCACATTATTTAGCTTACAAAGTGACTATTTCAACAGTGGAGTAAGTTATTGGTTATTCCTCTGTTTCCTAACTTACAAAGAAAGGATAATGACAAGTTACAGAGGCTAAATGGCTTGATACAATATCTGTTACCTGTAAGAATTTAGTTCATCTATTTAGTTGATTGATATTCTTCTATGGCTCTATTCTGGAAGACATAGTATTTCTGAGTTAAACTGAATACTCAAATCTAATTGGTATTCTTTTATTTCTATACATTCTCTCTGCTTACGTATCTATTTAGCTTTTTTATTTATAATGTCATTTCAGGTTCCTATATGATAGTGGACTCATCAGATCATGACCCTGGAGAAAAAGCCAGACTTCAGCTACCTACAATGAAAGAAAATGACACTCACTGCATTGATTTCAGTTACCTTTTATATAGTCAGAAAGGACTGAATCCTGGCACGTTGAACATATTGGTTAGGGTGAATAAAGGACCTCTTGCCAATCCAATTTGGAATGTGACTGGATTCACGGGTAGAGATTGGCTTCGGGCTGAGCTAGCTGTGAGCACCTTTTGGCCCAATGAATATCAGGTAATCATTTGTGCTTGTCTCTTTTATACTTTGATGTTGTTGAATTTTGTTGTGTGTATATTACTTAGATGGAAATACCGACTCCATAGTAATGACTGCCCATCTAGCAGGTTCCCTCCACCTCTGTTCTTAAGAAAGTGTTTGAATAAATTTACACAAAACTTTTAGAGTAGAGAAAATATTTCCACATAGAGAAAACTAAGTTTAGATTCTAATTTTTGGTTTTGCAAAGAACCACCTATTTACAGATATGTTTCTGTGACTTTGTTTAGTATAAAATAGTCTTTCTGAGATAACTGTGGAATTCAGACTGGACTGGTTTATAGACTGAATGAAGATAACATTCGGAAAGTAAACATGGAATAATGTTTCTTGAAATATGTTATCTTGAGACTTTTTAGTTTTTGCTATAGTGTGCGCATGATCACCAGAGAGAGACAGAGAGAGAAATGAAAAGTGAGAAATCACCCCTAACAGGAGATGGCCATATTACAATCCCTTCTCCTCCAGGCTTCTCTTGGGATTTTGGTCATGCATGCATATGTATTGGCATGATTTTCAAGCCTCTGGTTCCAAGACTCTAACTGTGGAGCTGGCTGTATGGGATTCAGCTCCTCAACCTCTACACCACCAGCTGGCCCCTTAAGGAGGCATTATGCTTAACTATTTTTGTCAATAAAATGATATATTAGAAAAAGCAAACTGAAAAAGACAAATTGTCCACAAAATATAGGTATTTCCATCCTCCCCCAGAAAGTCTTAATTGAATTTTTATTAAGCCAGACAATAAATAGTGTCAATATGTACTTTATATTTACATGACTGAGTTGTGTTTTTTAAGAAGGAAAATCTGTGTACCAGTTTGGAGAGTTGTTCAGTAACCCTCATTCTGAGAGTCAGTACCTGGAAACAGGAAGTTATCTTTTGTAAATGGTTACTTTTGTGTTAGACTTTGATATTTAATTTTTATAAAAATTGCCTATCTATGATAGTTATTAAAAACCCTAAATTGGGTGAATTTTGGGGCTTGGCTGAGTAAGTGCATGCTGGTTCACGCTACTCTACTTGGAAGGCTGAGATCACATGAGAGGCCTAGGTTTGATTCTGGCGGCCTACCGGAATGAGCTGGGTGTGTTGGCATGTGCCTGTGCTCCTAGTTCCTCAGGAGGCTAAGGCAGAAGAACCCTGACATAGGGAGACCCTGTCTTTAAAAAGAAATAAAAAGAATGTATTTGTGCAGCAGTGTATTTCATTATGGTGAGTGAGAAGAATCTAAGCTATTACAGTTTCATATCTTCTTTTAAAAATGAACTATTTATTTAGGTTAGGCTTGTCTTTATTCCTGAAGGGGAAAAAGGCAATGCTTATTTTAATTGCTTTTAGTTGATTTTTCTAGTTGTTTCCATAGCTAAGGTTTTCATTTCAGTTAGGTGTCTATTAAAATTTCAATGGGTTTTTATTAGGTACTGGTTGATTTCCATTACTCCTCGTGTTTCTTTTCAGTCTGGGAGAACCATCTACTCTTTCAGGGTCCATAGCTTCTGGGAGGAATACATAGATGGCCAGGGTGTTTGGAGGTGTGTGGAACTAAAGTTAAAGCACTACCTGCAAGATCAGTGGATCAAAAGTGGGTTGATGGCTGTCATCTCTGAGTCACCTTCACAGTATATTATCATTATCGTGTCTTCATGATGTGTCATTAGACCTTAACATAACATTGGAAATAAGCATATCTGATCAGCAGAATGAAACTGTCATCAGATTAACCTCCTTAAAGCCTGAATTAACCATCAAGAAAAATCTTTGTAAGTGTGAGTTTTGGAGTATATTGCCTGTATTCAACCCTGTTTGGTTTTTGGTATTTGTATAGATAGTTCTTGAAAGAATCAGTTATTTGTATCTTTAAAAAACATTTTAGATATAAATTTTGATAAATTCAATGGGTAGCATATACCCGGGGTATTTATTTTCCTTTATCTCTATGAAATTTCATATATATATATAATTATTTTTCTTATTTTAAAAAAGACCTTTCTTTGGGTCATTGATACTAATCATATCTTCTTAAGGCACAGATTTCTGCAGTGTTCAGTTTAATGCTGAGTTACAGTACCTCTACCTGCATGAATACTTTTTTGTTTAGACTCATTATGTATGATAACTTTTCCTAGGTTATTGTGCCAGTGATGTCTTTAAACAAGCAGTACACAGTGTGTGTGTGCAAGTTTTAACCAGGACAGTGAGAAATTTTTGAAGTCTTGCCATGAAAAAAAGAAAATAAAAGACTACATGAAACCTATGGGTAAATGCCTCTTTGTTGCCAATTAGAATTTGAGCCATAGATAATTTAAGTGATTATTTTGCTTCTACATAATTTTCCTTAATCTCCAAAACTTAATCAATTAGAATAAATGACAGAATATTTTTATTCATGTGCTTAGTGCTCAATACATTATTTGATTGATGTTTTCATCAGTTCAATCGT
This sequence comes from Tupaia belangeri chinensis, assembly GCF_000334495.1. NCBI lineage: Eukaryota > Metazoa > Chordata > Mammalia > Scandentia > Tupaiidae > Tupaia > Tupaia belangeri. The sequence goes on along the minus strand of NW_006159583.1, from coordinate 1,025,463 downwards.
TTAGATACCTATATGTATACCTATACATTAATTATTTGAAATAACTAAAATAGCATAGATTATATTTTTGTAACATTTTTGTTATTAGGAAGCAGTATGAAAAACATTGATTCTCCCAGACATTTTTTTATAGCTTTCAATAGCAAGTAGCTTTGGGAACCAGCAGTTAGCGTAATGGTATTGATTCTCCCAGACATTTTTTATAGCTTTCAATAGCAAGTAGCTTTCAGGTTTTTGATTATTAACAATTTACAGACAAAGCATGGTAGGAAGTTTTGATACCGCGGTTCGTGTCCCGGACCCGGTGGCTTAAAACTCACGCCGGGCGCGTGTGCGTGCGTGCCCAAGATCCCGAGAGGAGAATGGAGGAGAAGGGATTGTGGCGTGACCATCCCCCCTGGGGGATGATTTCTCACTTTCTGTCTCTATGTCTCTCTCTGTCTGGCGAGCGCACGTGCCCTACAGTGAAAATCTCTCCAAAAAAAAAAAAAAATAGCAAGTAGCTTTCAGGTTTTTGACTAGTAACAGTTTACAGACAAAGCATGGTAGGAAGTTTTGATAGATGACTTGAGAGTAGATGGCATAATAATCATAGTAATTATTTTTAAAAAATTTAAGATGGGGTCTTATGTTGTATTCCTCCTGCCTGGACCTCCTGAATAGGCGAGTCTACAGATGTGTATCACCATTCTGTGTTTTTTTGGGTGGACTGGGAATCAAACTTTTGTTTCTTAGATGGTCTTGCTGCATCAACCAACTGAGCTACCACACCTGGGCCTCTGTATTTAAGGAGAAATTCTATTGCTTTAAGTACCAGATATCAGAGGCGAATTTTGCGATCCCATTAAAAAATTTAGTGGCTTGGGGACCAGCAGTTAGTGTAATGGCTATGTCGCTGTACTCCCATGTGGCCAACCACGGTTCAAGTCCTGGACCCGGTGGCTTAAATTTATGCCGGGCGTGTGTGCATGCGTGGCCAAGATCCTGAGAGGAGAATGGAGGAGAAGGGATTGGAGCATGGCCATCCCTCCTGGGGGTTGATTTCTCACTTTCTGTCTCTTTGTCTCTCTCTGTCATTCTGGTAAGCACACACGCCCTATAGCAAAACAAAACAAAACAAAACAAAACCTCTCCAAAAAAAGAAAATAAAAATTTAGTGGCTTAATTTCTGTTCTTCTATAAGAAAAGGACCACTTCATCTATACAGAGGCCTATCTCAGACTTGCCTTTCATAAGGATTAACTTACCCTTCAAAATTTCTTTGTCTTAAATCAAATATGGTCACTTAAAATTCCAGAGATATTTCATACCAAATGATTTTGAAACACTTATTTAAGAATAAATGAAAATAGAAAGCAGCCTTGCCCTTAGTAAAACAGAGCAATACTGCAAGACTGCCTTGACCATAAAAGAATTTAGCTGTGACACCTGTAAAAGGTCTAATTATGCATGTAACATCATATTAGATTAGTAGGATGAATTAATTTTTGGTTGTGGAAAAACTTAACCAGTGAATTTATCCACTGGACTTCATTATTTGGCATTTTATACTTTAGTTTTATTTTTTAGCTGAGTTTATAGAAATATGTTTTCTAATATCTTTTCTTCATCATTGTTAGTCTAAATCGTGAATGGATAAAACTAAAGGCTCTACAGAAAGGTAGATTATATTTTTTGCATTTTAATCACCCTTTAACTAGTTATTTTGTGATTGTGTGTGTTTGTAAGTATGTATGTGTATATGGTATATGACTGTATATGTGTGTGTGTGTGTGTGTGTGTGTGTGTGTGTGTGTGAGTGTGTGTGTTGGTGGGAAAAGTATAATTAAAGTACAGATTTATTTTGACTTAAAAAATATTGAGAGGCCAGCAGATGGCACTGAGGTTAAGGTGCTGGATCCCATATGGCCAACTTTGTGGTTTCAGTCTGTACCTGGCAGCTTGGAAAAGCACGCCAGCCATGTGTGCATAGGTGTCCCAAATCTCAAGTGGAAAATGAAGAAGAGATTGTGATGTGGACATACCCCTGTGAGAGTGATCTCTCTTTCTCTGTGGCAAGTGCATATAAACCACACAAAACTTAAGAAGAAAAAAAAACCATGCATAATGTTTATCAAAACATGCATTTTTCCATGATCTTTTTGAAGACATTATATCTAGTGAAGAGCATTTTTCGACTTTACCAAATTTTAGAAGAGTAATATGTTCAATTGTAGATGATCGAATTCTAGGACTTGCGTCAGGAATTGATCAAAAAGGGACCAGCAGATGGTGTAATGGCTACATTACTAGACTCCCATGTAGCTGACTGTGGTTTGAGTCCTGGACCCGGTGGCTTAAACTCACACCATGCACATGTGTGTGTGTGTGTGTGCCCAAGATCCTGAGAGGAGAATAGAGGAGAAGGGACTGTGGTGTGGCCATCCCCCCCTGGGGGTGATGATTTCTCGCTTTCTGTGTCTCTATCTCTCTCTGTCTTTCTGGCAAGCACACATGCTCTATATCAAAAACTTCTAAAAAAAAAAAAAAAAAGGATTCACCAAAAAGACCCATTTATTGTTCTTAGGGTTAGGGGGAAATTATGCCATAATGGAAATTTTCATGTACTCGCCTAAAATTTCTCTGTGCTAAATAAATTCACTGTATTTCAGAATGTAATGTTCTAATAAATAAAATTTGTGAATAATACCCCATACAAAAAGAAGAACTTACAAAGATCCATGTTAATACTGCTTTTTTAATCCTATGTTCTTTATTTTGCTAAGCTGTAGCAATTTTACTTTGTTCTTAGTTTTGGTTGTTGGGTGCTATATAGAATAAGTCATTTAATTTAAGTGTTATTTTTTATTAGTGTTTTCTGGAACTCTAGAGAAAAGAGAGAATACTCTTCTGTATTGGAGTTCAAGGGAAGGTTTATGGAAGTGTGATATTTGAATTCTATCTTGAAAATGAAGGAGATTGAATGGTGTATACAGGATAAAGACCTTTCAGGGAAAATCACATAGACAAAGTAATTTGGGATTTTAGTATATGCTGGGAGCCATTGATTCATTAAGTTTGGTTCATTTAACTTTGTTAGTCAAAGGAATGATATAATCATGGTCCACTTTATAGATTTGTTAGTCATTGTCCATTTCTGTTTTCTGTTCATTTTCTTTTTTTGAGATTTTGGGTCATTCCTTAGTTTGCTGGTATTGATTATTTAATGTGATTCTTAAAGAATATGCTTATTTTCTTTTATTTTGGAAGCATTTTACCTTTCTCTCTCTCTCTCTCTCTCTCTCTTTATATATATTAGCGTGTCTAATGATTAGATACCTAGTATGTGGTCATATGTGATCATATCAAGCATCAAGCTAACCTCTGGGGACATACAGGCAGATTCCTTATGAAGCTTGTCTGCCTTGGCACTGTAAGAAACAAAAATGTAAATCTGAACACTGCGAACTCTGCTGTTCAGGAGCCTAGTCAACTTGGGACATGTGCAGTCAGTCAATTAGTCTGTCTATTTGCCTGCATGTGGGTAATGGAAGCTTCATAGAATGACTTTGGAAGGGTTCTTTCTTTTTGGATCTCTAGAAATAGTGTGACCTGGGCTTTTCTTTGTTGGGAGATTATTTATTTCTGATTCAGTCTTATTGCCTGTTATAGGTCCATTCAGGCTCTCTATGACTTCCTGGGTCAATCTTGGTAGATTATATGTATCTAGAAATTTGTACATCTCATCCCGATTGTCTACTTTGTTGGCATGTAATTGCTCTTAGTATCCTCTAAGGCTGTTTTGCATTTCTGTTATGTCTGTTGTAATGTTGCCTGATCATTGTGAATTTGAAGTATCTGGTTCCTCTCTCTCTTCTTAATTAGTGTAGCTAACGGTGTGTCAATCTTGCTTATCTTTTCAAAGAACCAGCTTTTGCTCTCATTTATTTTCTGTATAGTTCACTTATTTTCTATTTCATTTATTTCTGCTCATTATTTCTTTTCTCCTGACTTTTTTGTTTTTCTGTTGTTTTCCCAATTCCCTGAGGCATGATGTTAGGTTGTCCTTTTGCCATCTTTCCGTCTTTTTCTTGTGTGCACTAATTGCTATGAACTTCCCTTTTATGACTGCTTTTGCAGTGTCCCATGAATTATGGAAACTTGCATACTCATTATTATTTGTTGCCATATATCTTTTAATTTCAGTCTTAATCTTTTCAGTAGTCATGAAGTCATTCAGAAATAGGTTATGTAGTTTCCATGTATTTGTGTATTTTCAAGGGTTTTTCCTGAGATTCCTGTATTTCTACATTATCTTTTTCAACTGGGCCATATTGCTTTTCTTAAATTGCAATTATGTAAAAGCACACTTCCTATTGTCAAACAGAATAAACGAATATTTCTGTTTGTTTCTATTTGTTTATAAATCTTTTGACAAAATCATTGTAGTGATACATCAATATACATTTAGGGAACTGTTTCTCACTTATGTCTTCAGAACAATTGGTGTCTTTTCAGCTCAGTACACTATAGGAATGACCATATTAATTTTTTTGCCATGGTTATATGATGCTATTCTACCTACTTTATAGCCTATGGGTAAGTACTGTAGATTCTTAAATTAATTACTAGTACGTAAAACCCCAAAACAAAACAAAATCCTTACAAGGTATTTTCTCAGGGTTACATTTCAACTGAAGATTAGTATACCTCTAAAAGTGTAATTTTCTTCACTTTGGAAATCTGACCTGTCTTGTATGCATAAAACTAAGTTCTGCTTTGGGATTAAATCCATTACTTTCTTACTGAACAGCTATGTTGTTACTAAATGAGGCAGGCCGACGTATGTAACTTGCAAAACTATTAGTGGAAACCTAATCTGCTGTTTTCCATTAACTGGGTGCACATCATTAATCACAAAAATGATGCGTGATGAAAACTACAGGGGTTTGGCCAGAAAATGGAAAGTGATAACGTAGGAAAAAGTGCCTTTTTTCCCCACTAATTCACCAAGAAACAAGAACTAAACTTTTGTAATCCATTTTCTTCTTAATGCTTTCCATTGGTTTGTGAAAATGTAAGAACTGGACAGGCATGAGATTGTGTTTTGTCTCCTTTTAAAAGGGTTATGTTAACATGTATTGTACTGCTATTTTGGCAACAGAAAATTGTTACACTCCAGAGAGCCTGCTGGCTTTGGATCTAAGAAGACTGGGGCTTAAACCAAGTAGCTGTTTATTCGAATAAAACCCTTCCAGATCCTTATGCATAAGAGCCTATGTAAGAGAAGTATGCTCCATGCAAAGACAAAGAGGTGAAGTCACTCCTGTCCTTATTCCAGGAAGTCTTCCTATCTTTGATAGTCCTTATTCATACACATGGGCTACATTTTGGAAAGGAAGGCAGGGAGATCTTTCTTTTCTCAATATATCTTGGGGATATATAACTTCTTCATTTATAACATTGTGACATAGTGACTCAGTATCTGGTGTAATAGTGTTGTAGATGTTGGTGGTTGTCTACTCAGTAGTCATTCTCCTTACTTTCTCCCAGATTTGTTGCTTTCCTAACTTCCTCTGCAGGTAAGGGTGGCCAGGTGCCTCAGTCCTGGTCAATGAGGTGAAAGACAGGCTGCTGGCTGGCAATTTCTGGAAAAGGACTTTCTCCCTGATTCAGAAGAAACATGTTGCATGAGACATTATGCTTTGTGCTACTGTAGTCACCCTGTAAATGTAAGGGAAGAGACATTTGAAGAAAGCATGAAAGGACCCTGTGTCATACTCTCAGATAAAATAGTATTACTACTAATTAAAATAGTAGCTTAAAGAATTTTACCTTGCAACTGAGTGTATCCTAATATACTATGTCACATTGTTCTTGAAATTTCAAGATTTCATACCCATCAACACTTATTGTTTGTGACTGACACATGTGAGACATAGATTTTAATAAAACTATGCATAAATATTTAAGGATGAAGCAATTTACAGTAATAAAAGTATGCATAAATATTTAAGGATGAAGCAATTTATATATATATATAGAGAGATAGTCTTTTTAGAATTATTTATTTTATTTTATTTATTCATTCATTTATTTTAGTTTTACCAGAGAGAGACAGAGAGAGGGAGATAAAGAGAGAGAGAGAGAAAGTGTGAAAGCAAGCCACCAGGTCCAGGACTCGAACCATGGTTGGGCATGTGGGAGTGTACAGTGCCTTAACCACCACGCCACCTGCTGGTCCCAAGAAATTTATATTTTTAAGTATGGTTAGAGAGAAAAGATAACCCTACATACTTGAAACTGCAATCAGAACTGTAAGTTGATAGATCAGTGACTGAAGACGTTAGAAAGAAAGAAAAAAATGATGATCTGTTGTATGTCTCCCATGAATAGGTCACTGGGCTGGATACTTGCTATGTGCCATTTTATTTTCATATTTGATCACAGGCTAAGTACATAGTTTTTACCTTCATATATGGACTGAATTGCTGGTTGTTTAGTGGTGAGTCAAACTATTCCTCATTTTCCTCTTTCACAATGTCTTCTGGTTTTTAAAGATCAGACGTTAGCCATATCAGTGATTTCAGAAGTTAGACACAACTATAATAGGTAGGCATATTTTAGTTATTGCAACAGTAATCACCTAACATGTTCCTGTATCTCATTTTGTACTTAGAAAATATCTTCTAGTTCATGGACTATTAACAAAGCAGGCTTTTGCTGCTGATTTTTGATCTTCTTTATTCTCTTTGTTGCATTTAAAGTACTCCAAATGTGTTTGGGAAGACTCCAATGTTATCATTGTTTTCTTAAAACTTACAGTTCTATGAGGTGACTTCTCCCTGGTTCCTGATGGTGATTTGCTTTTATAGTAAATGTCTGCTCTACTTTGACTTTAACCTTTGTTTGCATTGATTCATTGATGAAATGTATGATTGTGTAAATAAGTGTGAGCAAATGAACAAAAGATTAAAACTGGCTAACAAAATAATTCTATGACAGAAGTCTCTTGTTCTGGTCAATGATACATATTTTTATTTAGAGTAGCAGTGCTCCATCACTGTTTCTTTTGAGAACCATATCAGGAAATACCTCCATTTTCTCTTAATAGTTGATTGAGCAAATAATGAACAGTAAGGAAAGATGGGCATAGTCTTTGTATATGACTTTTTCTCTTATGAGTTTGTTTTATCCAAGTGGAATGGGGAAGACAGTGGTTCCAGAAAGGGGTAAAAGAGGTGTCCGTTCTTTGCCCATTGAACTTAACAATCAGTTCTGTTTTCTGAATCTGAATGAATACACTTCTGATTCCTTGTTTTATATATCTCTTTATTAACTATGCAATATACCCTTACTGGACTGAATTTTACCTAACAAGACAGAAAAATGTGGCCAGAACCACAATGGTGTGTTGGTTAAAGTGGCTGGATCTCACATTGCCCACCATTTGATCTGAGTCCTGTGCCCAGCAGTTTGAGGAAAATGCTGGGCGTGTGGTTGTGTGTGTGTGTGTGTACCCATACACACAAATGCTGATAGGAGGAGAAATGGAGGAGAAGGGATTGCAGCATTACCATGTTCCATAGGGGTGTTTCCTCACTTTCCTTTTTTTCTCTGTCTCTCTTCAGTGAGCACATATGCCCTCTGACACATTAAAAAAACAAAAAACAAAAAACAAAAAACCACAGAAGTAACCAGGTACAAAATTGTGAAAACCATTTCCTTCTAACTTTATTTTAGTCCTTTGTGACAATGGTATGGCATTTATTAATGGAGTTCTATGTCATACAAGAAAAATTTAGGTATTTACAATCTATTTCCTCTTCATTATTTTTTCTGTTGATTTTGATAGCTTTAATTAGATTTGGTCTTTTATTTATTCTTAGGGTTTCCCTTTTTCTGTACCACAGTTCCTCTGTGATGTCTGTGTCCATTTCCATTTCAAAGATAGATTTTTTTTCTTTATTTTAGTCTCATGCTGTATGTGAACAGAACATTGGCTCTTTAATGGAAAACAAAAAAATGAGTGACATTATGATTTCAGTTTAAATTCTTAGAACATACTAGAAAAGTGAAAGGATGCAGTTATCTATTCTGGTATAAGTTTCTCAGTTGAGAGAGTGTATACTAAGGAAACCTAAACATCAGGCATATTTGTAGTTTTGATTAATTTTATTCTCTAGATAATAAGTCAAATTTAATTATTTGATTGGTAGTAACAGCAATTTGAAAATTAAGGAAAATAAACTTTGAAATCTGTGAATTCCACTTATGGAATCTAGGGGAAAATTTATAGTTAATTTTAGCTGTTTTTACTTTCAAAATCTATTCTTAAACTGTTGTTATAAAACTAGCTGTTACATGTTATTTCTGCATTGAGTTATAAATAATCATTGTGTGCATCACTGGAATTCCCTCATGAGAATTGTATTCTTAGAATTCTTTGAATGATGATTTTTAAAAAAATTCTTCTTAGCTTTCTGGAAATAGTAGATCAATTCTCATTTTCTATTTAACAATAAGGTCTATAGTTATAAATTCATTCCTAGTAATCATTCAATAAAAAAGAATAAAAAGTTTCTAGCACCTAGAGAACAAAGTTGAGTTCAAACCTTAATATCTTTAGATACTGACATTGTTAAAAACAACACTGATGTACTTGGAAACAGATACAGCAGTTTTCCAAATGAATATTTATTAAAAGCACTTCTGATTTGGGTGGGTACTTCAGTAATATAAGACTTATAAAGAATGGAATCAGTTTAGTCCCATAAATACCAGGATGGATTTTTATGTTTGGATTTTGGTGGAGGTTCTATTGTTTCCCTTTACTTACTCCTCCCCTCCTTTCATTTTTTTTTTTTTCTGGGGGATGTGGAGATCATTGTCAGCAGAACACTAAAAACGTATGATAACTATCAAGTATGTATGTTATATTACACATTGTGACATGCAGCATGAGAATTAGAAGTAGAAGGTGTCTGTCTGTCTCTCTCTTTTAATGGTGGCAGAGAATAAAGTAGAGGAGCTGTCCCCAGCCTTCTAAACAGCAAAGACTGGCCTCTGGGAAGATAGTCTTTCCATGGCCAGGGCATGGGGGTGTTTTGGTCCCAGGATGACTCAGACACACCACATCCACTGTGTATCCCATTTCCATCACTACTACATTGCAATATTCAGTGAAATAATCACACAACAATGGGGTTTGTGCTCCCATGAGAATCCCGTACCACCACTGATCCAACAGGTGGCAGAGCCTGGGTGGTAATACAAGTGATGGGGTAGTGACTGCAAACAAAATGAAGTCCTGATTGCTTGCCCTCTACCCACCCCACTACCCCCACCCCAACTGTACAGACCTGCTGCTTAGCCCCAAACAGGCTATGGACCAGGACTGGTCTATAGCCTAGGTGTTGAGGACCTTGGGTAGAAGAAAAAGTACGTTTTGGTTATTGAGTAAAGGTCTAGATAAGTTCATTAGACACTTGCTCAGTATAAGGGTTATTGGTCAAGGCCTCCTTAATCATCCATTGACTATACTGAATTTCAGTCCAAGCAATAAGGCATGATAGCTAATCTATTTATTATACATATGCTTTTATTAGGTTTGAAGGAAATGATGAAAGTTGTGAAGTCGTTTATTTAAAGGTCTTATGAATAATAGACTATAGCTAGAACTAGCTAAGTAAAAAATGGAGACAATTGAAACGATTTGAGAATTTTCCTCAGCATTTAAGGGAACTGGAATTACTAACCTGAAGAAGACATAGAACGAGTAAACCTGAGGACAACAGCAACATGGACTTTCTGAGAGGCTGCTATGAATGTCTCATTTATCTATTTGTCTGCCAATTATTTCTGAGCAACCTAATCCAGCACTTTGAGTGCCATGGATAAATAGTGCTGAGTAACTGCCAATGTTTCTGTCTTTCCAGGAATTTTATTTCAGAAGTCAGAAGGGAGGGGACAGATAAATAAATGAAATAAATGAGAAAAAGATCAGAATGCAGTAAGTGATAAACAGATAATTAAAATAGAAAACCATGATAGCTAGTGTCTTAGAAACCACATTAGACCAGGTAGTCTAGGAAGAACTGTTTGAGAAGGTGATCTTCAACTGGAGATCTGAATGATAAAATGGAACTAGAAATGCAAAGACGAGAGAAAATGCATTAGGAGCTAAAATCCCAACTAATCCAAGGCTCTAAATCTCATTGTGGAGAGACAGAGACAGGCATAGTGGTTAAAGGTTACCTTTTTCCTTCTCCTCCATTCTCTTGGGATCTTGGGCACGCATGCACACATGCCCAGCATGATTTTCAAGCCACTGAGACTGAGACTTGAACCGTGGTCACCCATGTGGAAGTCCAGTGATGTAATCACTGCATCATCTGTTGGCACCAGTTTTAGATTTTTTTTTTTTTATCATGGGATTCTATTTACCCATTCTTGATCTCATCTCATACATGTGGCAAATATGTTTTCTTTAGTCTTTATACAGCTTGTTCTATTCACAGCTCTGATTGTACCTATCTCGATAATGCTAACTAATTCCTAATAATGCTAACTAATTCATAATTCCTTTCCTTTGCCTTAAATTCTATTATAAATCAGTTCATTTTCTTAGGGTGCTAATTTGCTGATATATAGCTTCCAGATTCTGTCAATGTTTCCTTTGATGTCAAATTTTAGCCTTTGAGACCTTTTATAATTTAGCCTCAGTCACCAGCTCCAAGCTTTCAACCATTTTTTTTTTTTCTTTTAAACAGACACCTATGTACGCTCTTTGGATAATTGAATTTTTTTGGGGGGTGTTGAGTTTATACATGATATTTATACCTTCTGAAATGCCTTGTTTCTTTTTTCCAACCTAGTTATCTAAGTTGGAAGTTTATCCAACTTCTAGTTATCTACTATGACCCAACTTGAAACCGACTTCTACTGCGATGAGGCCTCTACTGTACATGTCAGCATTCAATGAGCTCCTTCTCCTTGTTAAATATGGTGCTTGCATTACTAGTTAGACATTTAGCTTGTTATATTTCAGATAATTTTAAGTTTTATGCCCCAAGCAGATTATAGATCCTTTTTGAATAGACCTATGTGGCATAAAGACAATGTATAAAACTATATGGTGCTTTGTATTCTAGAAAGTAATTTACAAATTAAAAAATATTCATTTCCACTGTAGCATTATTAAGTCACTAGGAAAAGTCCAAATATTTTTATTTTAGGAATAAGGATGAAGAGAAAGGATAAATGACTTACATAACATCATGTTGCTAGCTAGAATTAAGCTAGTTCTGTTCTCTACAGGGAAATTCTAGTCTTTTTCTACTGTCCTAAGTGGTTTATTGATGATTTTCCAGTTTTCCTGCCATAAGAAAATTTGGCTTGCTGATTAAATTATCAGTGACCATACAAGTGTAAGCTTATAGTTATTTAAGAGCCATACAATTTCTCAGGAAAATATTCCTTAACATATTTGTCCATATATTTTTTTTTAAAAAAAATAGTTATATGGGTTATCTCTTCTATAATTGTTGGATACAGTAAGCCGAATACTTGAAGGACATTTCAGAGCTTTGGTGAGATGAACTTTAATTCATTTCCACCACCAAGAATTGCATTGTTACTACATGCTTAGCATTAGTTTGGCTTCTGGAGGAAAACAAGGATAAAAAACCATGAAAGAAATGAATACTGTTCTTTAGGGAATATAAAATTCCTTAAACCAATTGCCCACTTGTTGATAATCTTTGATGGGAGATGATGATTAAATGGGCTTTGGTTATATTCTTAACTGTAATCTAATTCTATACGTGTTTAGATATATATGCCACAGTAAACCAATGAAGGAAAAGAAAGTGTTATGAGGGAGATAAAATGCCCATATTGCCAATCTTATATTGTTTTCTAATTAAATGTCCAAGGAGTGAAGTAAAGAATACTGTGAGAGTCCCAGGAAGACTGAAGCATATATTCTCTTC
>NW_006159583.1:1003369-1013338 GCF_000334495.1 Tupaia belangeri chinensis | reverse complement strand
GATCAAAACCAGGTTGGTTGTGGATATGTAAAGGCAAGATGAAAAGGCAGTTAGGCTTCTCATTTATAAGGCATAGGTACCAGTCTCAGTGATCAGAAAAGAAAATGATCATACTGTGTAAGGAGACAGCCCAAATGGTCTGACTAAACTACGGGGCTTTGAAGTGAGGAGAAATGATAGATTGCATTGGGTTCTACTATTGAAAAGTTTCCAGATTCAGGTCAGGGGATTTGTCTCTTTATTTGATTCCTAAATATTGTGGGATACTCAGAAGAGGGAAATCATAAACAGTGAGATGACAGTAATGATTTTTAGAAGTTATTCTTACAAGGGAGCCCAGCAGACCACAGGTGGCCTTACTCGACATTTGCTGGCCATCTACACCCTGCTGTGATTCAAACCCCATCTGTTCAAACTACACTTGAAGTTGTGAAATTCAGCACTTGTGCATGATGACTTGGGAGTTGGGGCAAGACATTTAGGTTGTCAGGAAAGTCATGACCTGTTTTTCTGTGTGAAAATGTTTCATGAATTTCCCCGCAACTCAGTACTGTTTTTACTTAGTTCCCTTTCTTCTAGTTAGAGATTTATTTGTTATGAAAGGCAATCAGGTTTTGGTAGACAAACTTTCATTTACAAAAAAAAATTCTACTCAAGACCTTTTTTCAACAGCATTGTCAAATTTTCTTCATTTAAGCTTTCTTTCTGTGGGGATCACTGGGGAACTTTTTCTTATTATAAAGGATGAAGGATGTCCAGATGATGCTTTTCTCTTCCATCTGCCTGCTAAGTCTTTAATCTCCTACACCTGGGTGGCTCCTAATCCTTTGTTTGCGTTATGTACCAGTGGTTCCAAGTCGGACAAATTTTGTGTCACATATGCCAAGTAAGTTTCCTTATGCCATAAGAGGACAAGCCACTGCTCCAGACCTCCTGGAAAATAAAGTGACTTTGCTGTTCTCAAATGGACCTGCAGGTTTTAATGCAACCACATTAGTAAATGGCCTTCACTCACTGTACATCCAGGAGTGCCCCACTGATTGACAGCAGGAAGCTCTTTGTTCATGTTGAGGGGTTCTTTTTGCAGGGCTGCTGGCCTCTGAGAATTATCACTGCTGCTTTGTGACACAGCAGAAAGTCATTTTTGCTTTTCTCTTTGCCGTTGCTTCCTAGTTTAGAGCCAGTGGAGTTGTTTAGTCAGGGGCCTGAGTTGTAAAGTACAGTGGTTTTAAAAGAGTTTGTTTTGGGATCTTTCTTTGTCAGGATTTTTTTGCTGTAAGAGCATCAAGCAAAGATGCAAAGTTATCCACTGCCTCCCAGTTATCATTGTTCTGAGTTAAACTCAGTGGACTCCCTAGTCAAGAGGTCATGCCCTGAATTGAATTTCAGGTTTGAATCCCCCTCTAGGCCAAAGACAGCTCATGTTGCAGAAACAGTCTTCTCACCTCGGCCACGTAAACCTTCCTAACATATCACGTACACCCAGTGGGATCGTATGTATCTATCAGAGTGACTACCTTATAGAGTGACTGAAAATCAGAAAGAAAAATGCAATCCACTTCCTTCATTCTCCAAATGAAAGCCTAGTCATCTATAACTAAGTTAAAACATGATGCTTGAAAGCCATGACAGAGTAGCTGAGTAAACTTAAAGAAAAAGAAAAGAAAAAGAAAAAGGCATTCACTGATACTTTGCACTTCTGATTAGCGATCACATAAATGGACTGGTTTGAATGAGTAGACTTTATTTATTTATTTATTTATTTATTTATTTATTTATTTATTTATTTTTCAGAGGTTTTTGCTATAGGGTGCATGCGCTCGACAGAAAGACAGAGAGAGACAGAGAGATAGAAAGAGAGAAATCACTTCCCAGAGGGGATGGCCATGCCGCAGTCCCTTCTCCTCCATTCTCCTCTCAGGATCTTGGGCATGCACACACATGCCTGGTGTGAGTTTAAGCCACCGGATCCAGGACTCGAACCGTGATCGACTACATGGGAGTTCATCGACATAGCCGTTATGCTAACTGCTGGTCCCAGACTTAATTTATTTTTAAAGTCTCATTACTACTACTAGAAAGACACTGGATAAGGGAAATTACTTAAACCATTGTTTGTGATCATATTGCATGGGGGAATGAATGGTACAAGTCTGAGAATGGGACATTTTGCATAAAAATAGTGTATTTATATATTAATACTGAGAAGAAGATTAAATAGGAAAAAAAATGAGACTAGGCTTGTGACCTCGTGGTTAAAGGAGCTGGATCCCACTTGGCCAACTGCAATTCCAATCCTGGCCCTGGTGGTTTAAAAAACACTCTGAGGACAAGTGTATGTGCCCAAAATGTCAATAGGGTGGGGAAATGGAGAACAGAGTTCATCCTGACTATTCCTTTTGTCTTTCTTCTTCTCTTCGATAAGCACATGCGCTGTCTGGCAAAATTAAAAATAAATGATGATTATCTTAATGAGGAGGGACTCTTTTGAAAATACAAATAAATATGACATTTGCACATTTTTTAATAGAAACTAGAAAGCCCCTTCCCAGTGCAGCTCATAGAAACTAGAACTGCTTTACCCAAAGCCAGTCATAAAACCTAGAAATAATACCCCCACCTTTCCCCACCTTGCTATGAAGAAATTCTTTGCCTTACACCTCATCTGACAGATCATTCCAGAGGGGTCCCCAAGAAAAAGGAATACTACACAGAGAGGCCAAGGAAAATCTGAACACACTGGCCTTGCTGGGTTTCTCCACTTTCTTCTTTACCATTAGCTCATATCTCCTTTGTTCAACTGTATTTGTACATGGCTGTCCATTCTTAATTGAATCCAGGCCTAAAACTGAGTTTTCCCTGTACCTTGGGTCTTCATATTGAAGGTCCCCATGTCGTGTAAAACTCTTGATTAACAGGGCTGGCACGATGGTTAAAGTGCCCACATGGTCAAGTATGGTTTGAGTCCTGGACCTGGCAGCTTTCTTTCTCTCTCTCTCACTCTCTCTGGTCAAATCGAATGATAAATAAACAAACAAACAAATAATAAATAAATAAATAACATCTTAAAAAGAAACTGTGATTAAATACATTTGCTGTGGTTTTCTCTTGTTAACCCACCTTTTGCTGTAGGAGCATTGACTATGACCCTTATGATGGGTGAGGAAAAATAATACTTTTTTTCTGGATCTACATCCCTGTAAGAAAAGAATCTTGTCCTTAGACCGTGGGTTAAGTGAATAATGGAATGGGAGACATTGCTCTTCTACTTTATTCTTTAATAAGACTCAACTTTAAAAAACAACCCTAGTCAGTGTTTGGTTGGAATAGATTTCGTGGTGAGTTAAAAATAAATAAGAAAGGTACACTTTTTTGAACTTTGAACTGAGAAACCCTTCTCTACCAGATTTGTAATTTATAACCCACTGACTTCTTTTTCTGGTTATTATGTGGTGAGACATTTAATACAGGGTATAGCTACCCTATCATTTTGTAATGCTTCAAATTATATTATTTATTTAAAAGTGATCTACAATTTTCACAACCATCTGCTTTCTCCAGCTTCTTTGTTTGTTGTTGTTGTTGTTGTTGTTTTTCTCCAGTCCACCCCAGCATATCCTATGTGTCCACTGATGCCTTCTTGATTCTCTGAAAACATGTAAAGCACTCATCCAGTTGAAAGTTGCAGTTTCCTCCTATTCATCTGTTCTTCATAGCCAGACTCCTTTAAGAGGGTCTTTTATTTACCACTTCTATTTCTTCTTGGATTGTTTCTTTATACCATGGAGGTTGGTTGGTATTGCTTTCAAGTATCTTAAAAGTACTCTCATGATAATGAGATGTCTCTAACTTTTACTGAGTCCTCATTCCCCTTGACTTTTGTCAGCATTTGAAAACACTGCATGCTCATTTCCTTCCTAAGATCTACAATACTATTTTTTTCCATTCTTCTAAATATCTATTTAAAAAATATTTTTTTCTTATTCCTCCAAATGTAAGCAGTTGTAAATATTTAGTCAGTTTTCTTTTATAAATATTATTTGTATTAAAATATTTTATGAGTGCATGAGATTTAAAGAACAATAACAACAACAAAAAATACATGTATCTATAAACCAACTCTAATATCTAACCAGAATTCTGGGTGCTTCCCCATTAAAGCCTTTCTTCTATCTCAAGGTAAGCAATATTCTGAATTTTGTAGTCATCATTTCTTTCCTTTTTCTTTAACTTACTTTAAACTAATATTTTGTTGTTTTCTACGTTTGAAAATATTTGTATTATGTTGTGCATTTTTTGGCAACCTAGTCATCCCTCTGCCAGTCAACATTTATTTTTATGTAGCTATAATTCTTTTTATTAACTCTTGTATTCTATTTTTGAATAAGCTCCAGTTATTCATTTTTCTGCTTAGGGACATTTGGGTGTTCTAATTTCTAATTTTATATGTGTGTTTGTGTATGTGTGTGTGTGTGAGAGAGAAAGAAAGTGAGAAGACAAGCCTCCAGGTCTCCAGGTCCGGGATTGAAATTGCAGTCGGCCTTGTGGTAGTCTAGTGCCCTTAACTACCATACCACCTGGTGGCCCCCTAATTATTATATTAAAATCCATATAATGAGCCTTCTTGTACATGTATATGTATATGATATTGCTAGGTAGGATGTATATAATGTTGCTAGGTAGTGATATTGCTAAGTCATGTAATATATAGATATATATAGATATAGATATATATAGATATATATAGATATATATATTCAACTTGAAATAATGACACTAAGTTATTTGCCAAAATGATTGGGCGATTGTCATTCCAACCATTATTATGGGGTCTTGTTGGTATTAACTTCACCAACCCTTAGCATTTGTACAGATTGTTTTTCCTATTGAGTGAGAGTACAATTGTGGTGAGAACTTTAAATTCTCTGAGTGCTTGAATTTCTCTGACATCACTGAACTGGAACATGTACTCATTCAGGTTTCTACTTTCTTCAGGTGCTCACATATGTTATTTGTCCATTTTCTATTGGGTTATCTGTTTCTTATCAATTGATAGGCTTTCCTTATCTAGTCTAGATATTAGTCACTTGACAGTAATATGTATTCTCCTTGGTGTTCTTTGTTTCATTTTTCTCTCAGTTCTTTGGACAAAAATTTTCATATTCATGATGATATTGATTTATCACTTAGAGATATTAGAAGCTGTTTCTAACCCTGAGATAATTTTATTCTTTATCTTCCCTAAAAATTTTATGATTTGAGGAACCAGCCGATAGCATAGTAGTTACATCTCTGGACTCCCACATAGTCTACCTCAGTTCAACTTAAAACTCACACAGGTTGCATGTGCTTGCGTGCCCACGATCCTGAGAGGAGAATGGAGGAGATGGGATTGTAGCATGGCCCTCCCTAAGGGGTTATTCTTTTGCTTTCTGTCTCTCTTTCTCTGTCTCTCTTACACACGTACATGCCCTATAACAAAAATCTTAAGAAAAAATTATGATTTGCTTTTTAAATTTATATATGTAATGATTCTGGGATTGGTTTTATATATGGCATGAAGTCTTTTTTTATGATAGTCTTCCATAGTGCTGAATACATGTATAAATATTTCTCCCTCCAAACCTTTTTTCTGTCTCCCTCCCTCTCTGCTTGTGCATATGTATGTGTGTGTGGAGATACATTATATGTGCTTTTTGTTTTCATTTGTGATCTCTTTTTAACTGCCTGCTAGAAATTTCAATGTTGATGCATATAACATTAAGCTTGTATCTCCAGAAGAATTTCTCTTCTTATACTTTGTTAACTCTAACCTCCACATTTAATTGGTTTCTTGCTCCTTTAAATATTTCCTTTGAAATGAGTTTTTATCTGATGGTCTCTACTCCTATTACCACCCTGTTTCATGCCATGCAACCTGAAACTTGGGACTCTGTCACACTTCAAGTAGACTCTGCGTCTTTATATTGCCCACATGGTTTATGTGCTGCTCTTACCATATCAAGTGTTAGTCTTCCTAAAGTAAGACTTTGATTCCTTTAAATTAAGTTCCTTTATTAACTCATCCTTGTTAACATGCTAAATTGTCTAGTTTCTATGGTTTTTCATATATGTGGCCCCAACACTATTTTAAGAAATTATGTTACACTGTAATATCTCCCTTCTTAATTAGTATCTCTTTAAATTTTCTTCTGCTTTTTGTTTTCATTTATTAGCTCATTCCCTTTCATCTGATGTTTTAATTCCTGACAAATGAATCTATTTAATCTATCCTGTCATACTTTTGGCATATATGATTCATTGAGTAAATACTTTCTTGAATGTTTTTGTTGAACTAAAAGTACAGTTCTTATATTTTCTTGTATTTCTTGCAGTATCTATCATACTCTCTAGCACATAATAGATAATTTATAGATATTGGTGAATTAATTAGCAGAGAGGGACTAATTACTTTCAATGAAATTGTGCTTAGGTTCTCCTGGGTTATTTCTTTTAAGTATTTAATTTGGAGAGTTGTAGTTTAAAAGATGCTATTGATTTTATTCTGGCAAAAATTTTTTAAAATTGAGTTTATTTAGGACAATTGAAATTTCTACATTTTTCTGAAAGATCCAGTTTTTTAATCCACATGAAACATGTTTCCTTCTTTAAATTACTTGCATTTTTATGTTAAGGGTAAATGGTGTATTTTTATTTTTGTTTTCTTGATTTCATTTTTTTTATTAACTTTTTTAGCCAGAGTGAAGTAGTACCCCTATATGAATAATACCTTTACACTCTGGTAGACTTGTTTACTTTTCCCTTACCGTTTTGTATAATTTGGTAGATTCATAGTAAAAATGCACAGGTGAAGTTTTCAAGCTTGATATTTTTATGGCCTCTTTGTAGGAAAAAGAGAACTTTAAATCCTTGAAACTACCAATGATGTAGAAGCTGGAATCATGATTAGTTGGTGATTCAAGTAAAGTAGAATAAAAAAAGAAAAATTAAAGGGCAAATATGGTTCAAGCCTCTCCATTAGTCAATTTTATTTCAGATAGTAATTGGCCTGCACTAAAATGACATTGATAAATGAATGAAATGATGGCTTTGAAAAGGGAATTCTTCAAAAATCTACTAAAAAGCTTATCAATCTGTCATTTTCAAATGTACTGTTTAATTCTCCTCTGTAGCAATCCAGGATAGAGTACTTAGAAGACAAGTAGACTAAAGAGCTATTTTTGTCTTCCTAAACAGATTTATTTAGGAAAAGAAATATTAAAGTAGAAAAACAGACATAGACAGAATTACCATTGGCTAGAGGGTTTTTTTTTTTCCCTTCTTTTAACAGACCTATCAAATTATTTTGTAAACTGCTATGGTGTGATGGAACAACTCATTTTTCACAAGTTTCATTTTTAAGGACACATTTCTTTTCTTTTCTCCATCTTTATATTATCAGTCTGTTACTATTCTCCTAGGTGGACTAGGAAGCATTTGTAGATCATATGTTAAAGTGAATTCTTTCAGGAGCTTGTACGTGGTGTGGCAGATAAGGCCTACCATGCTTAGAGTCCCAGACCTGGTGGCTTGCTTTCTCACTGTCCCACACCTGTACTTCCCCACCCCTGTCTCTCTCTGGTCAAATTGAAAATAAATAGCTTAATTAAATAAATAATTCTAAAAGAAATTGCCTAGGGATTTAGCTGCCTTGATTCTGTTGAGCTGTATTTTGAGGGTATTTTTATTTTTGTTTTTGCCTTTGTTTCTTTTCTTTTCTTTTTTTGTTTTTTGTTTTTTGTTTTTGGAAGTTTCTTCACTTTTTTTTGCTCTGGGGCACGTGTGCTTGCTGGAAAGACAGAGAGAGACAGAGAGACAGAAAGCGAGAAATCACCCTTCACAGGTGATGGTCATGTCGCAATCCATTCTCCTCCATTCTCCTCTCGGGATCTTGGGCATGCACGCACACGCACCCAGCATGAGTTTAAGCCACAGGGTCCAGAACTTGAACCATTGTTGACTACATGGGAGTCCAGCGACAAAGCCATTACGCTAACTGTTGGTTCCCTTGTTTTTGTTTTTGTGTATGTACACAGTTCTACTTCTTATTACAGGTAAAAATGGCTTTTTAACTGTTAATTTGTCAAATTTTTATTATTTATTTTTGTAGAAGTTTTCATCTTAGGGTAGGTGTGCTCACCGGAGAGAAAGAGAGAGAGAGAGATAGAGAGAAGTAGAGACAGTGAGAGGGAAAGTGAAAATCACTCCCCAGGTGGAGGATGGCCACCCCCCAATCCTTTCTCTTCCACTCTCTTCCAGGGATCTTGGGCATGGTTGCACACGCATCTGGCGTGAGTTCCAAGCCACCAGGTCCAGGGCAGCGACATAACTGCTATTCCATCTGATAGCTCATAATCGATAGAATTCTCTATATTTTAATTTGAAACACTTTAGTGATTATTTTAACTATTATTTTGGAGACTGATAGAATCCATATTATCTGTGCACAACACATGTAGAAAGGTGCGTGAGTGAGCAAGGATTTCCATTCCATTCAGGTATTTTCTAGATAACCTAGCTATTTTATGTGTTTCGCAATCACATAGCCGTTTTTCTTAAAGTCAAACCTAAAGGGTGTTTGTGTATCTTTTAACATTTATCTCCATTGAAATTGTTTGTTCTATATGATGCAGTGGTAAAGTTTTCCCTCTTTGATGTTAAATGCTGTCACCTTCAGAGATATTGTTCATTTAAAACAGCTATTACTTTGAGGGTTATCCTAAAACACTTTCTCTCATAAAGAAGTTGTGTTCCTCCTGCTTAGAATTTGATTTTGTTTGTGAAGATTATGTGGAAAGAACTCTGAACCACCACCCCACCTCATGCCCCCCCCCCCTTTGCTTAAGAGACAAAGCACTGCTGTGGCTTGCTTAGGGTTTTTTTGTTTTTTTTTTTGTTTGTTTTTTTTTGTAAGCCATAGGCAAAAGAAGAACACACTTCAGAGTAATTTTAATGCTTCTGAATTGCATAAGTTATAGGGCTATGATAGAATCTTCTATGGCTGTGTTTCATTCTGACTACAGTGAAGCTTTTGTCTTCTTAAGGTAAACTCCTCTGTTGTTTCAACAGGTATCTAGATTTCAAATAATTGTTAAGTGAGTGTTGTAATTGAAATACTCTTGGAACTGCAGTCATTATAGAAATTGTATGCTCTTTAAATTCCATGTAAAAATAGACCAAGTGTTTTAACAAAAAACTTCATTTTATTAATAGAAATTTGCTTAAGTAATTTATTTTAATAGAATAAAATTAAGTTAGTTATGAATCTTCACACCACAGTTGTAACTTAAATCATCCAGTTTAAGATAATCAATTATAGCCGAGATTACCTTAATGTTGAGATTGTACATAGTCATATCTACTTAAAGAATACATGAGTTAGAACAGAGTAATATATGTTAACATTGAACAGCATCGGTCCATATTAAATAATTTTATTACAAAAGTAACCCTGGTAGTAGCATGGAAGAAAATTGATGAGAGTTATAGTAGGACTAATACCTGAAAGGATGTGATCTTCTGGTATTTTACTCTCTGTTCTTTGGCCATAGGATTAATTTCATACTGCAACTTCTGCACATCCAAAAGGCATCTTCTCATAGACTTCAGAAACCTCTACTCCTTAAATCAATGCCAGTAATATGGATCCATAGTAAAACTCCTAGTGAATCTAGGCATAGAGTTTAGTGGACAAAACAGAGGAACTAACTTTGGAAGATGCAGTTGAGGATGGGGAGCTGATAGAAAGGATTGGAGTTAGCCTTCTGATGTAGGAGACTCTTAAAGTAGTTGAGTTCAGAGATAGGAAAGAATGGAAGGCCTGAAACAGTGTAGTATTATTGCAAACTGAGGGAAGTCAGTTAATTTCAGAAATGACTTGGGGATGGACTTGTTAGGAGTTGAGGGTTATTTGGTATGTGGATTTAGGGA
>NW_006159583.1:1002253-1003322 GCF_000334495.1 Tupaia belangeri chinensis | reverse complement strand
GGGAAAGAAGGCAGAGGTGATGCCAAGTTTTCTCATTGTGCAAGTGTGATAGACTCTGATGTCTTCTCTGAGATAAAGATTATTTGAGAAAGGAGGCAGGTGTGTTTGTGTGTGTGTGTGTGTGTGTGTGTGTTATGTGTGCGCATGCACATGCAATGAGTGCATGTGTACTGGGAGATACAAGGATGGAAAATGCAGGTTGATCACAGATGACATGATGATATACTTAGAAGACCCAAAAGTCTCCATGAAAAAACTTATTGAATAAGTGAATACAGTAAAGTGGCAGAATCCAAAATCAACATCCAAAAATCTATAGCATTTCTGTATATGAGCAACAAGTTGAACGAAGTAGAGCTGAAGAATGGAATCCCTTTCACCATAGTCACAAGATGTATAAGATACCTAGGGATATACCTAACTAAGAAAGTCAAAGACCTTTATAAAGGAAACTATGAAAATCTTAAAAAAGATATTGAAAATGACACAAAAATTGGAAGAACATTCCATGTTCCTGGATTAGAAGAATTAACATAATCAAAATGGCAATTTTACCCAAATTAATCTATATGTTTAATGCAATTCCAATCAAAATACCAGAAATATTCTTCACAGTTCTAGAAAAGACAGTCATAGAATTTGCGTGGAATAATAACAGACCTCCTATTGTAAAAGCAATCCTGTGCAAGAAAATGGAGTAGGAGGCATATCACTTCCTGATCCCAAGATATACTACAAAGCTGTGATCATCAAAACAGCATGGTATTGGCAAAAAATAGACATGTGGACCAATGGAATAGAATAGAGTTTCCAGAAATAACCCCCAAAGATTATAGACAACTGATTTTTGACAAAGGATATCAGTCAATCCAGTGGGAAAAGGAAAACTTCTTTAGCAAATGGTGCTGGAAAAACTGGAATCCACCTGCAGAAAGATGAAACTGAACCACAATCTTTCACCACTAACAAAAATCAACTCTAAATGGATCAAAGATCTGAACCTAAGACCTTAAACATTAAAACTACTGGTGGAAAATGCTGAGGAAACTCTGGGAGACATTGGAGTAGG
>NW_006159583.1:1001872-1002239 GCF_000334495.1 Tupaia belangeri chinensis | reverse complement strand
ATACTTTTTAAATGAGACTCCCAAAGCACAGGCAATAATCCCTAAAATAAACAAGTGGGACTATATCAGACTAAGAAGTTTCTGCACAGCAAAGGACATAGTAACAAGTGTGAAACGATAACCCTCAGCTGGGAAAATATTTTTGTTAAATATGCCTCTGACAAGGGACTGACAACCAGAATACACAGGGAATTCAAGCGCCTTATGTGGAAAAAAAAAAAAAAAGATTAACCCAGTTAAGGGAAAATGAGCTGAACAAAAATCTCTCTAAGAAAGACATATGAACAGACAAAAAGCATATGAGGAAATGTTCAGCATCCCTCATCATAAGGGAGATGCAGATAAAAACCACAATGAGATACCACCA
>NW_006159583.1:994594-1001734 GCF_000334495.1 Tupaia belangeri chinensis | reverse complement strand
CACTGTGGAGAACAGTGTGGAGGTTCCTCAAAGATCTACAAATAGAACTACCATTTGATCCAGCAATCCCACTTCTGGGTATCTACCCAAAGGTCAGGAGAACACTCTGTCAAAAAAGCATTTGCACATCAATGCTTATTGCAGGATTACTCATGATCACTAAGACATGGAACAAACTTAAATATCCACAAACTAATGAATGGATTGAAAAAGTGTGGCATATACACTCTATGGAATACTACTCAGGCATAAAAAATAACAAGACTGTGGCATTTGATAGAAAGTGGTCAGATATGGAGGATCTATTGCTGAGTGAAGTAAGCCAGGCTATGAAAGAAAGATATTGTATGTATCAACTTAATATATACTGACTATCTGCACTCTAGGGTAGAGAGCAAAATATTAGAGGACATAAAAGCAGTGAAAATACTTAACGTGGATAAGACAGTGTGGAATGGGGAGGTGAAGAGAAGAGTATAGAGAAAGTTAGCAAGAGAACAGAGAGGCATGACATTAGCGGGACACAGATATGGTTTATTACCTGTTGATGATGATATGTATAGTATTCTCAACTAGATTGGTCTGAGAAGTATTTCATGATGGGTAAAGTCTTTTTACAAGCAAAATGAGAAATAATCATTGACTGGTTAAAAAAATAATTAGAATAATTATAATAATTGTCAGGAAAAACAATGAAAAGATACTGAATGATGAAGTGGGGATGTTCATGTCTCTGTATTGACTGACATGCATGGCATTCCCTTTTGAAAAAGCAATGTAATGCACTGTAAAGTTATATGCAATTCAATTTAATATAAATAAGATTATGATAATAAATAAATTAAAAAAAAAAAGAAAATGCAGGCTGAGGTGACTATGAAGCACCCATATGGAGCTGCTTCGGTTTGAATATTCTCACACTCAAGAAGATGAAATTAAAATGATGCATTGACTTTAGTTTTAACTTCTAAATATATTTTCTGAGAAATACACCAAAGGAGGAATAGGTGTTTATTATTGCAGAGGATGTTCTGTTTGGTCCTGACTTATGAAAATGAGAGGGTTATTTGGTTTGTTGTGGTTTACTTTTTTTAACTTGTAATTTAGTAGTAGGAACTTAAAATGCACTTATCTGTATTTTTTTCTGTTTTTACTGGAACAGTTTTTGACTGTGCTACAAAATAATCTACCTGTAGCAGGCAAGACTATAAATATAAATCATTTCATTTTAGCTTAGATAGATCTAAAACATAAATCACTGAGATAGTATTCCTAACCTAAAAGGAAGAATAAAGCAAATACAATCTTGTAGCAGTGGAAACTAGCCTGTCTGTTTATCACAGAATATATCAGTAGAGATAACTGTACCTCTGAAGTCTACTTGGGCAGCCAGATTGTGATGCAGCAGTAGAAGATGCCCCTCTGTGAGCTGACCCATGGGAGAAGGTTCCAGTTGTGCATTGAGGGTCCTTTTCAGTATGTCTTGTTCAAGTGTGCCCATAATCCAGGGCTGGCTGAGGCTGGAGGTTGACTGTGGTATCAAGACCTTATTGGGGTTTTGTCCCTGTCTCTGTCTCTCTGTCTCTCAGTCTCAACTATGGAAAAATAAATGAAAGTGCTTAAAAAATTGAATGGACTCAAATAGTATGCATGTTCAGTTCAATAGTATGCATATTCAGTATAGTACTCATTCAGTATTTGTGATATTTAGATGTGCCTTTATAGAATTGTGTTTTCTTTTTTTCCTTTTTCATAAGAGATATTTGCTTTAGAGTGTGTACACTCTCTGGACAGAGACAGAGACCCTGAGAGGGAAAGTGAAAATTTACCTCCCCGAGGAATGTCTATACTGCAATCCCTTGTTCTCTAGTCTCCTCCTGGAATCTTGGGCATGCATGCACATGTGCCTGGCATGAGTTTCAAGCCATTGGGGCCAGGACTCGAACCATGGTCAGCCATGTGTGAGTTCAGTGATGTAACTGCTACACCATCTCCTGGCCCCAAATTGTGTTTTCTTCTAAAAAGAATACTCTAATTTTGTAATTTAAGTAAAGCCATATGTTTTTCAAATGAAGATATTGTATCTAAAATCATATGAGCCATAATTATTATGTATTTTTGTGTATAACATCGCTCTTAACTTACGTGCTATCTTTTTATGTCTTACATGTTATTTAAAGGAAGTAAAATGCAAAATTTACCTATACTCTATTGGGATACATAATTTTACCAAATATCTTTTAAAACATTAAGAGTGATGAAAGGGCCCAGCAGATGGCTAATAGTTACATCACTGAACTCCACATAGTTGAGAGCACTGTTCGAGTCCCAGACACAGTGGCTTATGCTCATGCCAGGCATGTGTGCATGCATGCCCAAAATCCCAAGAGAATGGAGGAGAAAGGATTGTGGAGTGGCTATCCCTCCTGGGGGGGTGATTTCTTGCTTTTTAATCTCTCTTTCTCTCCGGTGAGCTCAAATGCCCTATAGCAAAAATCTCTCTTCGAAAAAAATACAAGTGATGAAAAATATTACCGGGTATATGTACTTAGCACTGAAAATAAATGCATTTGAGTAAACTGAAAAGAAAATTTGATTTGAAATTCTAAAATAGATAATGAGTAAAAACATAGTTATTTTGTAAAAGTAGAATTGTATTAAAAATGGTAAAGCTTTTTTCAGTTGTAAAGTTGATTTATTTAAAAAAGGAAATATTGATATTTACCTTCCATTAAGGGAAATATTCAAATACTAATTTATTTATTCAACAAGTATTTTTCAAGGTCTTTTTTTTTTGTGCCGGGCACTATTTCATGTATTTGTGATATACTAGTGAATAGAAAAAACAAAGCACTATTCTGAGGAGGCTATTTTTTTTTTAAATTGAGGCGGTGTCACAAAAGACAAGCAATAAGCAGCTAATATTAAAATTAAGAATAAGATGGTAGTAAGAATTATGGAAAAGAAAATAGAATGGGAGGATGGGTTGCATGTGTTGAGAGGTGAGAGGTGAGGGCAGGTTTATGATATTTAGAAAATGTTCATGTATTTCCTCCCTGAGAAAGAGAAACTGAGGAGGAGAGGGAAGAGAGTCAGACAGACATGCACTCTCAACAGGTCTTCATGCTCTCATCCGTGTTGTCTCAGTCGCCCTGGATCACGGGGAAGCAACGGTGCCCAATGCACTCAGGGAGGTCTTGGACATAAACCTAGGTCCGTTCCCATGAGGGTCTAGTTGCGTTACTGTTCTCCCACCATCTGGCCCCGGGTCGTAATTTTAAGTTCAATAGCCTGGGTGGGCTTCATTGGGTTGATTATAGAGCATAGATGTAAAGAAGATGAGAACATAAGCCAAAGGAAAATCTACTAGAAGAACATTTCAGAGAGGAGAAGAGCTCTGTGGGGGAAGCATGGCTGTCCAGGGGCAATAACGAGAGCTGTGGCTGGAGGGCGTGAGCAGGGAGGAGAGGAAGATGAGTTCAGGAAGAGAACTCGGTCAGGTCTATTAGAAACTGGAAAGACTGGAAGGACTTGGCTTTTATTCAGAAAGCATGGGGAGTCATCAGAGTAGAGGAGAGAGTAGACGAGAGACTTGAGACTTGATAGCATCTTGATCTTCATAATAATAAGTCGCCAGGAAAGTCTTGACATATTTTTCTTTGTTTTTCTATGCAAAATACATCATGAATTTCCTGGTGACCCAGGATTAGTGGTTTTATGTGCTCTTTGGAGCAAGTTCTGTAAGCATGTAAGTCTCAAGTTTTTTGTTTGATTATTTTTAATAATTACAACAGTGACTATAGTTAATTGCTGTAGTGTAGCCTACTGGCCAGATACAGGATTGCTGAATGACTTTATAGGATCCAGAATTTTCAGGTGTATTGGCTGTACATTTACTCTGATTTCAGAATCCTGAAAATGTAATTTTGGAGAATTAATATTTATTTAAAATGATCACATTAATTTGTAGAAACTCATTTGCTTTTGTGGAAACTCACTTGCTTGAGATCACCCAGTTGGATTTGCTAGAATTAGGATTAAGGTTTAGATCTCCTGACTGAAAATGTGAATGAGAAACAAGAACCAAAAGTATGTATTATGACCAGATTCATACTCAGTGCTCTCTTTATTTTGTTTTCTCCACTTAAATTACATTGCTAACTCTTTTGTTCATTTCTCTGGCCACATGTGACTATGTTGTTGCTTTTACTTCTAAGTCTCTCATTTTATTCTTTTTTTAAAGGTTTTGCCTTAGGCCATATGTGCTCTCTAGAGAGAGAGAGACAGAGACAGTGAGAGGGAAAGTGAGAAATCACCCCCAGGAGGGGGGGCCGCACCACAATCCCTTCTCCTCCATTCTCCTCCTGGAATCTTGGGCACATATGCACATACACCCAGTGTGATTTTCAAACCACTAGGTCAGCCATGTGAAAGTCCATCAACATAACTGCTACATCATCTGCTGTCCCCATCTTTCTTTTAAATACTTTATGATAAAAAGTCAATCCTCACTTCCCCTTTCAGGACCAATTTTTAAGAATTCTTACTTTAGGGCCAGTCAATTGTGTAGCGGTTAAAATGACTGGATCTCACAAGACTGAATTAGTGGTTCAAGTCCTGGACCCAGTGGCTTAAAATACATGACAGGTGTGTGTGAGAGCACCTAATCCCAAGAGGAGGGAGAAATGGAGGAAAAGGGATTGTTTTATGGCCATCCTGAAAGGGGGGGGGGCTTTTTCACTTATCTACTCTGTCCCTTTCTCTCTCTGCCTGTAAACACAGGTACCCACTAGCAAATTTTTAAAAAAAAAAAAAGGCTTGCTTTACAACTCACCACAAGACCTAAATTTATTCCTGCCCTATAGGGTTTCTATTTCATGCAGCAGAAATTGCAAATTATGAGAATCAGGCCAAATCAGGCCTGTGATCTTGGCCTGTTTTTCTATAACCCAGGATTAAGTGATGGCTTTCACATTTTGAAATGATTGGGGGGTGGGAGAGAAGAAGGAAAGAATAGTTCATGACACATGAAAATTATATCAAATTTCAGTATCCATAGATAAAGTAGTATTGGCACACGGCCATGCTCATTGCTTTACCTATTGCTTAAGGTGCTATTGTACAGTGGCAGAGCTGAGTGGTTGTGACAGAAAGCATATGGCCTGAGCAGCCTTCAGTATTTTCTCTCCGGCTCTTTACAAAAAAATGTTTGCTAACCTCTGTCTTAGAGCAGTGCTTCTCACACTTTGCTGTGCACTGAACTGCCTGGGTGCTTGTTGAAAATCTTGCTCCCAGGCATCATTCTCAGGGGTTTTCATTTCATCAGTATAGGTGGGGCCTAGACTTTGCATTCTGACACAGGCCCAGGTCACATAGATCCTACCAGGCTTCAAACCGAGCACTGACCCAAACTAGACCTTCTTTGCTTCTTGTGTGTTTTAGCTTACCTTCCCTGTCTTATGAGGAATTAGTCAATTTGGGAGGAGGGAGGTTTAAGGGTTTGTCTTTATTAAAAATAATTATTTTAATGTTTAAAATTTTATTATTATTATTATTTAATTTGACCAGAGAAATAAAAAAGAGAGGGAAAGTGAGAATGTCAGCCAGGTGGCGTACATTCGAGTCTGGGACTCGAACCATGGTTGGCCATGTGGGAATTCAGTGCTTTACCACGATACCATAACCTGTGAACCCAGTGATTATGTTTAAATGAGACTTAAAGTAGCCTAGTCTGGTCACCAAACTTAGTTCCAGTATATTGAATCATAGGAATTTATGCTTACTTTTAGTATTTTCTCAACATACCCCTGAGTATATTTTAAAATAAAAAGATTTACTGCCCATTATCACTCTGTCCTTCCTTCATGCAATCTTCTATATGTTCTTGTTTACCTTGTGATTTTGGTACATTTGCAGAAACTCTTTTTTTTTTATTTTATTTTATTTTTTACACATCGGTTAGTCACTTTAGTAATATTTTATATTTCATTTTCTGAACTTTCTCATTGTTCTTATATTAGTGAAGTTTCTTTTTTTATCATTTATTACATAGTGTATATTTCTAATGCAAAATAATCATAGGCTATCTTGTTAACAAAATCAAATATTACTTGCTTAAGGATTTCCATACCAAATAATAAAATCACCTAGGCAATTATATACTTGCTTATGTAGGGTAGTAGATATTTCCCATTTCAAACTGAAATTCTGCACAAATGTATTTTTTAATAACTTTGACTTTGTTCCCAAAAGTCTATGATTTCTTTCTGAGTTGGCCAGCCCTCAGTTACTCATTCTTATAAAATTACAATTACCCCTGCATTCATAAATTATTTAATTAAACAGTTGAAGTTAGGGTAAAGTGGAAGTAGAATATGTATCATCTACATATTATGTAAACTGTGTACTTGGCATGTCTTAAGCTATTATCACTGGATGAGTAAAAATTGGGCTTCTAGCTAAAGTAAATTTGGTTAAAATTTAAACTTTTTTGGTTATTTTAGGAACACTTTAGATTAATTTCAGGTGTAGCTGGGCTTACCAAAATGGAAAATGAAATGCAATAAACTTTGCATCTTGCCTCAAAACTTTAATGTAGTAAATTAATTTCTTAAAACCCAGTGTGCAAAATGTAGGTAGACATTTGCTGAATACACTAATCATATAAGAGTGGAAACAAGAAGCAAAATTGTGTGAAACCCAAATGGACCCCAAAGAACACCGTCTTGGTAATCCAAATAACAGAAGAAAAAGATATCCAAAGCATTTCTACTTTCAGTGTACTGGAGAAAGAATGGAGAGGAATTCCTTCATATATCACACCATCAGAAGTGGAGGGAAGAAAACTGTTTCTTGATGAAAGGCTGTCATTCAGTCATTTCTAGACACCTTAGAAAGATGGATTATTAGCACTAGGGTTAGGAATAACAAAATAATCTGTTCATAGGAACCACAGGAATTACTTATGCAGCATGAAGTTTAAGGCAGCTGACACATGGCTGACAGCATGGTTTGCGTCCCAGACCCAGTGGCATGAAAAAGACAGTGGCACACGTGCCTGCCCACAATTCAGAGAGAACAATGGAGGAGAAGGCATTTCAGCATGGCCACTCCCATTGAGGCCTGTTTCTCTCTCTTTCC
>NW_006159583.1:965503-994568 GCF_000334495.1 Tupaia belangeri chinensis | reverse complement strand
CTCTCTTTCTTAATTTCCCTCTCCCTTTTCCCCCAGCAAATACATATGCCTTATAGCAAATTTTAAAAAAGAAGTATTTCTTTATATGATGAAATTTAGTAAACTAAAATTGCAAAATACATTTCAACAGTATATTTACTATTTTTTCAAATAGAAAAAAAAAAGTTATTTATCCTTGTGTAAGATATGTAATTTAGTGGAGACTGGGAAACCAAACAAGAAGGGATTGAAAGAAAATTCACTGGTAGCTCTAAGCACAGAGCTTCATCACTAGGATAGATTGCAGGCTTTTGGGAACCAGCAGTTAGTGTAATGGCTATGTCACTGGACTCCCACGTAGTTGACCGCGGTTCGTGTCCCGGACCCAGTGGCTTAGAATTCACGCCGGGCACGTGTGTGTGCGTGCCCAAGATCCCGAGAGGAGAATGGAGGAGAAGGGATTGCAGCGTGACCATCCCCTCTGGGGGGTGATTTATTGCTTTCTGTCTCTATGTCTCTCTCTGTCTGTCTGGCGAGCGCACGCGCCCTATAGAGAAAAGCTCTCCAAAAAAAAAAAAAAAAAAGAATGCAGGCTTTCTTCAGATTCTGTCCGATACTTTTACTTACTGCTTGAGTCCATGTGATCACAGTGTGTGGGTAGGGAGTGGAGTCTGTTGTGTTTGTCTTCCTTCCACTTTACACTTGAGTTCTCTGTACTGTGTAGTCTCAGAAAGATTGTTGAAACGAATTGTACTTTAGTTAATGTGAATACCCCCTCTTTCCTCAGATAGTTTAATTATTATTGTTATTTCATTATTGGGGGCCTGACAACCGATAACTCAGCTAATTCCTAAAAAAACTATTTTGATCTCACATATTGCTTTGGAAAAGCTCTGTGTTTTGTGTGCCGTAAAATTTTACTAGGTGCTTTACTTCTGTCATGAAGTAGTCTGGTAAATGATGTTTGGTATTTCTGGTAAGATTTCAGAAAATCCAGTCAAATGAAACAGTAAGTAAATCAGGGCTCTTGCAGATCTGGAATATAGGGTCATTATTGCAATAGTTGGGATGTGTCCTTTCCAAAATTCAGGTGTTTGTAAGGTGATAGTATTGAGAGGTTGTGACTTGAAGAGGTGAGGGTGCCTTGTTTTGGAAATAGAAGTAAGGCTCCTATATTGAAGAGACTAGCTTGTGCTCTGCCTTGCGTCATGTGAAGGTACAGATTCCTTCGATTCCTTCTTTTTGAGAATTCTGTAAGACGGTGCCATCTTGGAAGCAGAGAACAACCTTTGTCAGCCAACCAAACCTGCCAGTACCTTGATCTTTGACTTTCTAGCCTCTAGACTGTGAGAAATAATAAATAGGTTCTTCATAAATTATTCAGTCTTTGGTATTTTGTTATAGCAGCACAAAATGGTGTCAGACAAGAGTTATTTCTGCTTATTTCTACTAACTCTGTATTGATATCCTTACTTGGATTATTTATTTGACTTTCATAACATTTGGGTGAAGGAAAATATTATGTCTATTTTATGAAGAAAACTAAAAGACTTGGTGAAATTTACCTAAGCTGGGTCACAAATCTAGTAAACACCTCTTGAGAGTTGAGCCCCAAACTCTCTCACTCCAGATGGCAATTCTTTGACCACCAGGACACGTTTATTTCCTAAACAAAGGTTTTCAGAAATTCTATTCCAAGAAAGACATTCTTTTAGATGTTGAGATACAAATATAAGTTACCCAGAGACATTGCCCTAGAGTATCTTCCTGTTTTGTAGGAGGGTAAGCAAGCAACTACATTTAAATTCAGGTGCTATGGCCAAAACATGGAGGCACACGTGACTAAGACACTGTCTCGCAGGTTGGGACCACACGGTAGAACTGGGCTTCATTCTCAGTCCAATTTAAGTTGGGTATGGTGGCATGCATCTATAATACCAGCAATTCAGGAGGCAGAGGGAGGAGGCTCATCAACTCAAGGTTGGCCAGGACAACTCATTGAGATTCTTAAAAAAAAAAAAAAAATGTCAGGTGTGGTGATGTATGCCCTATGTCCCTGCTAGAGGCAAGGCAGGAAGATCAAAACATGCAGAGACTCTATCTTTTAAAAAAATTCCAAGTGCTGTAATGGATATATGTCAGTGTACTAAGTAACTGAAAAGGATGACCTATTGCCTGAGACTGGAAAAGAAGAGTTCATAGGACGATGCACTCTGTCCTAAAATAAGAATTGCATGTTGTTTTAAGGAAGGAGCAGGGGAACCAGCAGTTAACTTAATGGCTAAGTCGCTGGACTCCCACTTAGTCGACTGCGATTCGAGTCCCGGACCCAGTGGCTTAAAACTCATGCTGGGCGCGTGTGCGTGCTTGCCCAGGATCCTGAGAGGAGAATGGAGGAGAAGAGATTGTGGGGTGGCCATCCCCCCTGGGAGGTGATTTCTCGCTTTCTGTCTCTATGTCTCTCTCTGTCTGTCTGGTGAGCGCACGTGCCCTATAGCGAAAACCTCTCCAAAGGGGAAAAAAAAAAAAAAAAAGGAAGGAGCAGTTCCATTGCAGATTGAGTACAATAGGATCTAAATCTACATAGTCATGAAAGAGATGTTTTGGGAATTACATTTCTTTGTGTCTAGAGCATGGGAAAAACAGATGTAAAATAATTTTTAAAACAATGTTTTCAAAGGAAAAGATAATAAGTTCTTATTCAGCTGTTTTCAGTTTTGATAACATTGCAAAAGGAGTGTTCACAGGTTTGTTATTTAAGGTTTTAAAAATATTCTGGGTTGGTGGTTGGTGGTAACAACTGAACCTGAATGGTATAGGTCCTGGGTTTGCATCCTGGAGCCTCTCTGAGCACACTAGGTGCACAAGCATGTACGTGCCCGTACATGCCTGTGTTTCAGACCAGCTGAGCCTAGGGAAGGATGATAGAATGAAGAAACTGTTGGGAATGCTGGCCTCTCTTTCTTTCTCTTTTCCTCTCATTCATGGAAGAAAAAACTAATTAAAAACAAAAATAACTTATGGCGTAAGAACTTCTCCCTTTATCTGTCTTAAGAGCAATTAAAAGCAAAAGCCTCCTAGGGCCACTTTGGTAGCATAAATGGGTGAACGAGGCCAACTGTAAGAAAACAGAAAATGGCAGGGAGAGAAACAGAATTATTTTAAAGCCTATTCCAACCAAATACACATCTGTAGACTTTTTCAGGCGAAGGTATGCTGGCATATGATCCCAGTTTGGAAAAGGTTTAATACTCCTAATAAGATGGTTAATTTTAAACTAGAGCAGATGAGAGATATCAGGGCTGCTAAATGTTGGGTATAATGGGTAGTGATTGAAAAACTGTGTGGCAGCACGGAAGGATTTTTTTTTTTTTTTTTTTTTTTTTATAGGACTCATGCGCTAACCAGAAAGAGAGAAAGTAAGCGAGAAATCACCCTCCCCTGCAAAGTGGGTGATGGCCACAATGCGATCCCTTCTCTTCCATTCTCCTCTCGGGATCTTGGGCACGCACGCACACGTACCCAGCGTGAGTTAAAGCCACCGGGTCCATGATTCAATCGATGGTCAACTGCATGGGAGTCCAACGACCTAGCCATTACTCCCAAGTGCTGGCCCCAAGGGGGAAAAAAATGAGTCAAGTTCAAATTATATCTCGCCCCTTACTAGTGTTTTGAGCTTGGATACATCACTTACTGTATTAATTTTCTTATTGCTTCCATAACAGATCACCACAAATCGAATCACCAAGTTAGAATTTTACAGTTCTGTAGTCAGAGGTTGAGAGGTTGGACACAGGTCTAAGAAGTTTAAAGTCAAGGTGTTGGCAGGAGTGTGTTTCTTTCCCAAAGTTCTAGTAATATGTTCCTTAGACTTTGCTATCTTTGAGAGATGCCTGCCTACTTTCATAAGCTCAGGGCCCCTTCCAGCTTGGAAACCAGCTCCAACAGGTGAACATGTCTCAGGTTGCATCACTCTAACCTCTTTTATAGTTACTGGCCTCAGATCCTTACCTCCTTCCTCTACAGTTAAAGATGGTTATGCTTACACTGGGCCCTCCTGGGTTATTCAGAGCTTTGTCCTACTTCCAGGTCAACTGCTTAGCAACCTTAAATCCCTTTGCCATGTAACTACACTCCAAGCCCCCAAAGAATAGTATGTAGACATTTTCTGGGACCCATTATTCTGTCTACCACCCTTATCTTTTTTTTCAGATTCCTTAGTTGTAAAATGAGAGTGTTAGGAAGATGAATAGCAAAAAAGGGTAAAGTATATTAAGTGCCTTGTCTACTGCCCAGTATATAGAGGAACTCTGTAAGTGCTATGTGCTGTTATGTCTTCTTTCTTGCCTTTCCTTAACACCCTTACTTTGTTGTTGATTTTACTTTGTAGTTCTAAAATAAGTCGTCACAGGTTGTTTTTCTGGTGATTAGGAGTTTCGGTGTGTTGTTTTTCTCCAATAAGCATACAGAACATTAGTTTAAATAACTTAGACAATTGGGGATATTTTTTAAAAATCAATTGCTTATATGTGGAAATTTTTAAAATACACAGTTCTCTATCTGAGAGAATAGTACCCCCGTTCCCTTCATATCTATGTCTGTGTTTCTAAAGTTTGAGCAGGTATGAACATACTTGGAGGGCAGAGCTGGCAGGTGGTGTAATGGTTACAGTGCTGGACTCAACATGGCTGACCGTGGTTCAAGTCCTGGATGTGGTGGCTTGAAAATCATGCAAGAGGAGAATGGAGGAAAAGGGATTGTGGTGTGGCCATCTCCCCGGGAGGTGATTTCTCACTTTCCCTCTCACTATCTCTCTCTGTTTCTCTCCAGCAAGTGCAAATGCATGTACCCTACAGCAAAAACCTTAAATTAAAAAACAAAACAAACAAACAAAAAAAAACCTGGAGGCTTTGTAAACTTAGAATGCATGTACCCTACAGCAAAAACCTTAAATTAAAAAACAAAACAAACAAACAAAAAAAAACCTGGAGGCTTTGTAAACTTAGACCTCTTGGTTCATATTCAGGAGAAGAACCCAAGAATTTGAATTTCTAACAAATTCTCAGTGGATGTTGATATCATTGATATCAGACTACATTTTGAGAAAAAGTGCTATAAAATAATAAGAAAATGGGGTTAATTAAACTTTTTTTTC
Source organism: Tupaia belangeri chinensis (assembly GCF_000334495.1). NCBI lineage: Eukaryota > Metazoa > Chordata > Mammalia > Scandentia > Tupaiidae > Tupaia > Tupaia belangeri. Next base: position 989,434 of record NW_006159583.1, on the reverse strand, counting down.
TATGTGTGGCTAAGTGTACCTCTGTGTTGTTCTTTGACTGCTAGCTCCACAAATACTGAAAAGATCTGTGATAGAAAGTATCAGTTTTTAATGGAAAAATGTCAGTTTTCAATCGAAATGCATAAACATTTTTCTTTATCTCAGCATACAAATCTGATCTCACAAGGACTATTATTTGAAGTTAAACAAATTGTAACCTTAGAGTGGCTATCACAATCTGCCTTTCTTGCTAAAGAAAAGTATCTGACAGGATTCATTCATGCAGAGGTTTGGATTTCCCTTTTTAAAGTCAGCTTAGCAAACTATTTTTCAGTTCTGAAAGTCGTAAAGTGGAATGGTTCTCTGTCTGACTGTGTTACTGCTTCACAAATCAAGTGTCTTTTAATAATACTGTCTTGAAGTTACTAAGCATAATACCATTATTTTGCAACATGACGTTTATGCAGTACAAAGATATTTCATTATTATATAATGCATGAAAAATAAAATGTTAAATTAATAATGTTGACACATTCTTGAAATTGTCCTTGAGTCATCATGCTATAAAACACCTAACAATTTGTGTCATGTTAAAATCAGATTGCTTTGATATTGAGACTGAGAAGTTTCTGGATTTAAATTCATCTCCATAAAATACATTAAGATGGCATAGGTCACTTCTTTTTTCCTATGGTATTTATTTATGGATAAAAGGCTGAGATTTTCAGGGAAAAAGAAAAGCTCAGAGACGTCTCACAAAAATCTTCAAGTGTGTCATTAAAATAGGATAGTCCTATAGGCTCATTTAGTCTTTCCTTTTTAAATGATTTTTAAAGAAATTTAATGTCATTGCATTGATTGGACAAACATAGAGAATCAAATTCAAAGTAATTTGATCTTTGGTAACCTATGTAAGTCAGACTTTCTATTTTAATACTTTTCAATGTAGATTGGTGTTAGACTTTATAAATTTATTTTCTGGCTTATTTTCTAGAAGGGTATCACATAGAATGAATTATATTTGGTATAACATTAATGTTGACTAGAATACCTTAGTAAGACAATGTAGCTGGATATTTATGCACCCATAACATTGATGTGAAAAAGATTTTCTAGAATTTAGAGTCTCTTCTACTGGCTTGTAACTGTGAAGCATGTCTAAGTCACCAGTGCTGCTTATCAAAACACAGGTGTAGGGCTCCAGCACTCAGAAATGATGACTTACTGAACCTTTAGTAGAACTAGAAATTAATTTATAGGATGTATGGTAGGTGGTCCTGAAGCAAGAGACTCAGGGACTCCACTTTTAGAATCATTGGTTCAGGTAATAGTCAAGGTGACCTTACATTTGGTGGGAAGAGGAACTGACCACTAAAGGTAGGATTCAGAGGGAAAATGGAAAAAAAAAAACAAAAACAAAAAAACAACTTATTAATGATAAAGAAGAAAGGTCAGGATCCTGAGGACATTATGACACATGGAGAGAGGGAATATTTCCTTTTTTTTTTTTTTTTTAAATTTCAAAGAACAAAAGTGTTACCTGCTAATTTTAAAGATACTATCAGTCTTCAAAGCTAAACTCAACTAAATTATGTATTTATTGTTAACTGACTAAGTATGGGGAGAGGGTACTTCAGGAATGTTAAGAAGAATGAAATCCTTTTCCTTAAAGTGCTTATAACTTATTAGAATTTTAAATGTTTTGGTCTCATAATCTGTATTTGAGAGATATCTTACTTAAAACTCTGAGGTCAGAAGCAGAATCAGACACAACATAAAAACTTTGGTAGGACTTGTCACAGGGTCTGAATACCACAAATATCATGCTTTTTTTTTTAATTTAATTATTTATTTAATTTAATTATTTAATTTAATTTAATTTAATTATTTAATTTATTCCACTTTCCTAAATTAGAGATTTCCTTTTATTAAAAAAAAATATTTCCAGAGAGAGAGAGAGAACACACTACCGTCCAACAGGATCTTATTACGGCATGATCCCCCACCTCTCGCATGCCAGCTTGCCCAGATCAGAGGTTTGCTGGTGGATATACCCTACGTGTTCAGGTTGACCCAGAATCCTATCTCAGAGCCTTCTTGTGTGGCTCCAGTATCATGCATGTGCACTCCACCACCTGCGTCAACCTGCCTGGGCCTAAATTAGACATTTCTTGAAGCATCACCATGGAAATTCTAAGACTTCTGAGAACACACATTGAAAAGTAATATTATAGGAGGTTTTCACTATAAAATTAAACATATAATAGAGATCCTTTTTTGTATAAAATGGGGAAGCAGTTTAGGTTAACTTTTGTTTTATCACCTGGAAAGCATATAGATGTAAACTTGAAAAAAAATTTCTCAGTGCGCTAACAGATAAGATAGTATATTAGTGTGTGTATGTCAAGAAATGAATCTCAGGGGCCAGTAGTTAGCATAATGGCTATGTCGCTAAACTCCCACGTAGTCGATCGTGGTTCAAGTACCAGACCCAGTGGCTTAAATTCACGCCAGGTGCATGTGCATGCGTGCCCAAGATCCTGAGAGGAGAATGGAGGAGAAGGGATTGCGGCGTGGCCATCCCCCCTGGGGGATGATTTCTCGCTTTCTGTCTCTCTGTCTCTCTCTGTCTGTCTGGCGAGCGCACACGCCCTATAGCAAAAATCTCTCCAAAAAAAAAAAAGAAATGAATCTCAGGTAACATGCATATTTATGAAAGAAGTAAAACTCCCCAAATTAGAATAGCTGATGAAAAACAGTGAAATAAAATTTTTATTTTTGTAAATTCGTTAGTCAAGTCTGAATATGCAAGCCATCACAGAGTCATAAACCTGAAGCGTGACTTTTGCATTTAATAATTAGAAAGTCTACCTCAATGAGAAATGCTCTATCTAGTAAGATTTTAGGTGAAGAGGTTGTATTTTACTGGTTTGGTAAATCAGTTGAAGATGATAAAATACAGAAAGGAAGCAGAGAGTAGAAATTTGGATGAGAGGAGGATGTTTGGACAGTAGCTAAATAATCAAATAAGGACTTTTAAAAACAAAACTACTTGAACATATTTATAAAAGGCTAATAGGAAGGAACAAACAAAAAGAGGATGTTAAAGATACGGAAATGGATGATGGATGGAATGAGATCTGGGAAAGAAATAGTCAAATAGCATAGAGTGGGCCACAGCTTGTACGGTCAGCTCATCGTCCAGAAATGATGGAAAGATGTAACAGTACTGAGGACGCACATTATATTTTAGCTGACTGCCAAGAAGTTAACGGTAGTGGGGTCTGATTTCTTTCCTTCTTTCTTTCTTTTTTTTTTTTTTTTTTTCATGATGAAGTTTAAAAATGAGAGGCTTTACTTTCATATATAAGGTAGAAGAACAGGGTGAAAGAATCAAGGTTATAAGCAAAAGAGGAATATTACGAATTGTTGGCTTTAGGTAGATAAAAGATTGGAAATCTTTCTTTCTTTCTTTCTTTTTTTTTTTTTTTTATTTTGCTATAAGGTACATGCACTCACCAGAAATACAGAGAGACAGAACGTCAGAAATCACCCCACCAGAGGGGATGGTCATGCTGCAAACACGCACCCAGTGTGAGTTTAAGCCACTGGGTCCAGGACTCGAACCACAGTCGACCACAGTCGACTACATGGGAGTCCAGAGATGTAGCCACTACGCCAAGTGCTGGTCCCAGAAGATTGGAAATCTTACTAAGGTAAAGAAGAAGAACGTGGAAAGAGATTTTAGATTGTCATGTTTGGGAAAACTTTGCTTTTTGTTCTTGAAGGATTCACTGCTGTAAGAGTTGTCCTCCCTAGCATGAGTTTTGAGACCCTGGACAACAGGCAGCACAGTCCTGCAATTCCCAATAAATAGGAAACAACTGGGACCAGCAGTTAGCGTAATGGCTATGTTGCTGAACTCCCATGTAGCCAACTGTAGTTCGAATCCCAGACCTGTTGGCTTAAACTCACACCAGGTGCATGTGTGTGCATGCCTAGGATCCCAAGAGGAGAATGGAGGAGAAAGGATTGTGGCGTTGCCATTCCCCCTGGGGGGTGATTTCTCGCGTTCTAGCTCTGTCTTTCTGGTCAGCACACGCGCACTATAGCAAAAACCTCTCCAAAAAAAAAAAAAAAGGAAACAACTGAGTGTACTCAGATGATCCCACTTTACAGTCTTGAAGTAGGAACCAGGCCTGGCACTGGGAAGATGATCTAAACAGAATCTTTCACTGAGGTGAGGAGACTGAGATCAAAATTGGATGGTTTCGAACAGAGAACTGTAAAGAAAGAAGATGTACAGAGTGAAAGTGTTGCAGAGATTTGCAAAGGGTTCCTTTCAAATTGGTGTGTATGTTCACAGGCAGGGCAACAAACTATCAGAAAGTAGTATGGCAGAGAAGTCTCAAAATTTACCCAGAGCTGGGAATACTTTGCCAGGGTAGAGAGGATTCATAATATTATGTGTCTGGAAGAGTACTTGGAATGATATCACCTTATTAGTGGAACTAAATTGGCTTTACTCTAAAGGTGTTACTGACCCCACTCAAACATAGCTTAGAAATCAACCACTGACAGGATCATAACAATTTACACATAACAGCGTGCCTCCCAAACAAATGAAACCCTCAACATTTAAAAAAAAAATACAATATAATCCCATACCAAATAATGTAAAAGCCACCATATTTGAAAGCATTCATTAAAAAAAAATCACATGGCATGAAAAAATGCAGGATGATAAAACTATAACTAGTCATAGGAAACAATCACCAGTAGAACTATACCTTAGAAGGGTAGATGGCAAAATTAGTAAATACAAATGTTAAACATTTATTACAAATATGTACCATGTGCTCAAACAACAGAAACATAAAAACTAGGGACAAGGTTGTGACGTAGCAGAATACAACATAGAAAGGTCCTGAGTTCATGTCGCAGGACCTCTCTGAGTACACTGAGCATATGTGCATACCCTTGATCTTGCTGTCTAAGACTAGGGGTAGATTGTGACATGAGGACCTTGCTGAAGTTGTCTCTGTCTCTCCCTTTCATCAAAGAAATAAGCAACTTTTTAAAAAGTAGAGAAATTCATGAATGGATAATTTGCCATTTTTGTGTCCCTTAAATGTTTTGCTTCTTTCTTTTTCCCCTTGATTCCATTCCTCTCCCCCTCCTCCATTTCCCCCCCTCTTCCCACACTGTCTCTAGCTTCCACAATTGCTTCCCATGCTTTTATGGCTCCCAATTTTTTAGTTTCTGTCATAGAGTTCAGACATGTAGTATGTATTAAGTGGGGACATACAATGCCTTTCTTTCATAGTCTGGCTTATTTTGTTTAGCAGTAGAGTTTCCATATTTATCTACTTTCTATCAAATGCTGGGGTCTCATTTTTTTATGGATAATGTGAATGATAATATCTAGTTGGACTAATATACAGTGTATGCTTGCTGGAAAATTCATTTTTGCAAGCTGTGATGATACACAGTGATTGAATGTATAAAAAAAATGTAGAGAAACTGAAGATACAAAAATGAACCAAGTGAAACTACTGAGGTTAGTTCCTATTACTATGGAGTCTTAACAGTAGAAATTATTAAAAATAAAACACAAAAATCAGAATAAAAGATGAACAGAGTCTCAGGTGTGGGTCAGTAACAAGGTGTTTAATATGTTATTATAGTTTTGCAAGAGAAGAGGAGTAGAAAAAAACATTTGGAAATATAATGGCCAAATATTTTCTAAATTTGATCAAAACTCTAAACCCACAGATCCAAAAGGACAAAAAACTCCAGAATAAATTTAAAGCAAAGCACACAATGGGGGGGGGATACCTCATAAAAAGTCACTGAATATCATTGTTAATGAGACAATTTTAAAAGTAGTCAGAGAAAAAATATGTAGCTCCCACTCTCTGAGGTGGAGAGGGAACGTGCATAATAGAGTTCGGGCAGGAGTCCAGTGTCACCATAGGTTGGGTTGAGATAGACAGTAACATTCTGTGGGTCCCACACAAGGGTGACTTTAACAATGGCAGGGATTTTCCAGAGAGTACATAGAAGAGAGCTGTGTTTTTTTGTTTGTTTTAAGGGGGGAGAGGAGTCAGGAGATTGACTAGAACTATGAAAAGTTAGAGGACTGGGCCAGCACGGGGCATGGTGGTTAAGGCACTGGATTCCCACATGGCGGTCTGTAGTTCAAGTCTGTACCCTGTGGCTGGAAAACCTCTCCGGGTGCATGTGTGAGTGTGCCCAAAATCTCAAGGCTCCCCGTGTAAGCCTTGAGAAGAGAAGGAATTACAGCAATGCCATCCCTCTAGGGGGTGATTTCTTATTTTCCTGCTCTCTGTTTCTCCAACAAGTACATGTGCCTATGACAAAACAAAACCTAAAAAAAAAAAAAAAAGGACTTTTTAATTTTTCTTACTTTGAGTTATGACATTTAATTTTTTTCTTTTATTCATAATAAAAAGTGTGCACTTGCATGGGACAGGGAGAAAATGAGAGAGGGAGGGGAGTATCCTACACAGACACTGGCCATTCCACAGTTCCCTTCCTCCAGTTCTTCAGCAAGTTATATCTTGGGCGTTCACGTGTGTGCCTGGTGATTTCAGGCTGACAGGGCTAGGGGTTTGAACTGTGGTTATTGCCATGTGCTATGTGGGATCCCTTTTCTCTTGAGCAGTGCATTGCCCCTGCAACACAGAGCTGGATTCTTATGACACTTTGATGTTAGAACAGAGATTTTCAGACAGTGATCAGTATAGTCTCAGAATTCTGATGTAGTTTGTTAAAACATTTGCATTGGGATAATAAATTAAGTTTTAGTTGTTCTTGTGAAATTTTGGTAAGGAGAAGAAAATACTCTCTTAGTATTGTGTGTGCATAGAGAGAATTGATATATTAACTTAGAAGGAATACCTTGCTTTTATTCAGCATTACATTTTAATTGCATAGAATATAGCTTGACCCATAGCTTGAGACTTAAGATATTTAATGAACTTTTTCATATTCTCTTAATTGGTGGCAGTTTTTTAACACCTGAAACAGGATTAGAAATAAATAAAGACAGCAAAATTCACGAACTTCTTAGTTAAGCATATTAACAATGGTCTGAAGTTGTTAAATACTATATGGTAGAGCCTTATAGAAATTCTTGTGGTTCAGTTTTCTTAGCTTTGAAAGGAAGATGAAGCTTCTAACCTACTTCACATGTTTTATGAACAATAATTATAAAACTTTATGTACTTTATTAAACAATCTATTAATGAGGGACCAGCAGATGACATAATTGTTACATAGTTGAACTCTCATGTAGTTGACTGTGGTTCAAGTCCTGGACCTGGTGGCTTAAAATTCACTCTGGGCGTGTGTGTATGAATGCTCAAAATCCCAAGAGGAGAATGGAGGAGAAAGGATTGGCCACTCCTCACCCCCTTGCACCATTCCCCCCCCACCCCGCCCTCTTCCAGGTTGATTTCTCGCCTTCTGTCTCTCTGGTGACCACACATGCCCTATAGCCAAAATTTCTCTCTTAAAAAAAAAAAAAAAAAAAACAAAAAATTCTTTTCTTTAAACTGAATATGCAGCTTAAAAAAATGGGTCATTGTGTTTTTGTCCTTGCAAATTCTAATGAAATATAGAATGACTTTTAGAAGTTTGTTTTTTTTTTTTTTTTTTTTTTTGAAAAGTAGAAACTTTCATTTTTGGATTTGACACCTCTCACTGAGCAAACATGTAAAGGAGTTATATAAATCCTTGCCATTTGAAGCTGGGTTGTATAAGGCAGTTTCTGTCCTCTCATAGGTTAGTGTCTATGATCAAATCCATATATGAAAAATATCATGTGATTCACTCAGGCTGTGTGCCCTGATTGTGAAGGGTTAGCAGAGGGGGGAAAACTGAGTGTGGAGGTGGGGATCTCATCAGCATGATGTGGAAAAGATGACAAGGATGAGGCAGCATTGAATTGGTAGGATTTATTCCGATTATGCTGAGAGAGAGACATCTTAGGCACAGGGATTGACATTTAAAAAGGTGATTTGGGAATTGAAAGAAATTTTCAGTGAATTACAGAAGTCCAAATTAAGTAGAAGTTAGGATTTGTTTTTGAACAGATATCAGGAACATAAAAGGCTGAATGGGTCCGGATTTGAAGAGCTGTATGAATGCCAGTCTAATAAGTTAAAGCTGGATCTATTTAAAAAAAAAAATTACAGAACCACTCTGAAGATTTACCTGTAGTGAATATCTGCAGAGCTTTGCTTTAGGGAGATTTAAATTTTTGCTACAAGTAGGCCACATGGACTCAGGCAGACTTGTTAGTGGGCCATTATATTAGTTTAGGTATAATGTGCTAATGGCCTAAAAGTAAAATTCAATGCAAAAAATAAGTAAAGAATAGATACCAGAAATATTGCTAGGAACTGCTGATACTAGACTATAAAATTAGTGAATCCTTGGGTGAATCATTGCTTTGTGGCTTCTTACAAGGACAGTTTAATCATTTCTGTTTAATTTCTTCATAAATCCTATTAATTTCAATTTTATTGTAAATACATATATTGCCTGAGTCTTAAAATGGCAGTTTAGGAATGATTACATTACATAGATCAGAACGTTAAAAATTATTTAATGTACCAGGTATGTCTAGGAATTTATAGTAATACAATAATGATTTGCCTAAAAAGTACACACTGAAAAAGTCCTCCCCCCTGCAAAATTGCTATTGCTTTTGAGAAATGAGAAGGAAGAATTAGCTTCTATGTGGCTTCATAAGTGGGGAGCTCTTCTCATAAATCAAAAATGTGCTGATTGTATTTCTAGTTCACCTAAATAACTTTTGCTCTTCAGTTAATATATATTTCTGACTCCTGTTTATTGTATAGATTGGGCTCAGTTTCAGAGCTTCTCCATTTTGTTTTCATGCCACCTTGTCATTTTTAAAATTGATGGGGGCGTCTCTGAAAGAAATGGTCTGTGAAGGGCATGCACATACTGAGGACTCGGTATAGCCAGAGCAGGTATGGAGCTAGCCTTGGAGGTGAGGACAAGTCAAAGGAAAGCCTGGCTGTAAGCACCTTCCTGGAGGAATCAGGACACTTTGCTTAGGGTAAGGCTGGCCTGGTTTAACCCTTTGTGGGGGTGGTTTGTCACACTGCTGTGGTAGGAAAGCACCTTTCTTTTGGATTAATGTATTCATTTTTCTCATATTTAGTCTGGCCTCTAATCTCTGTCAGCAGTTATCTCATTCATTTTGATCCTGACTATCATTCCTTTTTTGCTCTTACAGTTGTATTATTGCCTCTTTCCCCCTTATCTCACATGTCGTAGTATAATAAATACATGGCATTTGTAACTGTTTCCGCAAAATAGTTCAAAGTGCTTTCTAGAGGTATCTACTAATTAATCTTCACAGAATCTCTATGAGGTAGATACAGCTGGAAAGGGTTTTCAGATACAATTCACTAGACCATGCTGTTTTTCTATTATGATAGAAGATTATTATTATGTTAAAATGTGTATACACTGAGTACCTAAATGTGTAGAGATTGATGTAAACTGAATCCCTTGGCAAAAATATGGACATGCCTGTAGAATAAAATTGCAATTGCAGGCAAGTTTTATCAACTTCTAGTGTTTAAGGCATGATCCCAGATCTGCACTCTAATGCTCTGTTAGAGAGCAGGTTTCCTTTATCTTGCCCCGTGAGGAGCTGCAGGGAACAGTGAGCCACTGAGCTTGTGGGATTTCAGCATGTGGTGAACTCAGATTCTTGATAGCATTATTTAAAATTTATACCAAGCTCCTCTGGCATGTGTGTGACTGGTATACCGTGTATATAATAGCTTAATTGACTTACATAATTAGTGTATTTATATTGATATACTGATAATGTTCATGGAAACCTGATCAGGTGTTTTATAGTCTTTGATGTGGATTATCTAGATTACCCTTCCTATAAAACAAAGCAACACAAAATACCCTGAAGACCTTTTACTGTATGGGAGGAAAGCTCCTCTCTGTATAATTGAGAGGAATATACAGTCCTAAGGTGACTGAGTATCCCCCACTGTATCATATGAATTCATTGGAGATTAAGCAACACACCGAGGAATGATAGAGAAGCTGGAAAGGAAGGTCTTTATTTACTTTTCTTCCCTCTCCATTTAACCAGGTTGCCATTTCCTTCCTACCATCCCTTCAACTTCTGTTGTTTTAATGTCTGTTGCTATTGAACATATAGTAAAGTATAACTGTTCTTAGAATTCCCATCCCATCTAAATACACAAAGAGAGCAGATTAATTCTGATAGGAATTCTTGGGCATATCACAGAAGCTTGGAGAGATAGGAAAATTGAGTTTGTGTATAAATATATGGCCATAGGTCTACACCTCTCTGTCTTCTCTTAGGATGTCAATAGAGAGGAGTGAGTAGTGGGTTTGGAAGTGAGAGAGTGACTAAATACAGAAATAGAAAGTTGTCATTTTTGATAGAATGACTAAATACAGAAATAGAAAGTTGTCATTTGTGTGCACATTGAGTCCAGATAGATGGGACCTGTTCTCTTATCGCTACAGCAGAATGTTCCTTTTAGAAGGAAGGTTTTGTATGTGAGAAATAAGATTCCAAAATTGCATTTGTCCTTGATTCTGGACTATTGAAGTGCCAGGTAGAGAGAGCAGTTCCTGGTCTTTTGTAAAGAGGGTGAGCGGAGTGGTAAAGGTGAAATTTGGGGGAAACTAATATAATTTAGCCTCAGCTTATTTGCATTCGGCTATTGAATTCCCTTCCTTCAGCATCTACTCCTTTCACATTCATTTGGAAGGAGCATTTGAAGGGGGAAAAAGGAAAAATCATATCTTCATAAAATATGCTCAAGGTCATTTTTGAGTGAAGAAAATACTACACATTGTTTTCTTTACCATTAGACTCTAAAGCTCAGTCAGCACCTCCTGCCTTTGCCTTGTTTAGAGAAGTCCCATCTGGGCTGGCCCTGTTCTCTGCTTATGGGCCTGGGCCTGCTTGGCCTCAGAATGCCTTATGATCCCTGACCAGCTCTGCAGGGCTCAGCAGAGTGGATCATGCTCCTGGGGTCAGCATAATGTCAAACTGTCATTCTGTATTGATGTAGAGATATAATTGCTGTTGTGGGCTATAATGTGGCACAATGTTTAGAAATATTGATTGCTTTTATCTCCTGTAATCCTCTTGAAGAATCAAAATATGAAGTCTCTCTCACCTAAATTTTGCCCCAAAGAAACTTTGATTTGGATAATCAGTACAGTACTTAAAAAAAAAAAAAAAAGAACTTAAGTAATATGTAACAAAATGTATGGAAAATTGACTTAAAAAGTATTCTAAGTCTCAAACATCTAATATAATTGAAATTACTGACATTCCCTCAATTTTTGTAAATATGTGTTTCACATGTTCGTAATTCTACGCAGATACACTACTTCATCCTATTTAACGTTTAAGTGTTTTGGACTGGCCCCGTAGCACAGCAGTTAAGTGCTGTGCATGGAAAGCTGGATCACACATGGCTGACAGCAGTTCCCATCTTGGCGCTGGAGCTGCTGGGTACATGTATGAGCCCTAAATCCTGACACAATGGGGAAATGGAGGACAAAGGATAGCAGATTGGCTGTGCCGTACTCGGGGGCTGTCTGTCTGTCTGTCTTCCTCTGGTGAGTGCATACTTCCTCTGGCAAAGAAATAAACAGCGATGGAGATGAAGTTAATTCCTTTTAAAACTTTATTTTTTGAGAGAGAGAGCCCTTTGGCATGGTACTGCCTCACTGTGATTTGTACCCCAATCTGTTGACCCGCTGGGATCATGGTTGAGCCTGTGGATTTGCCCAGCCTGTTCAGGTTGACCTGGGATCTGAACTCAGGGCCTCCTCTATGGCACCAGTGTTGTGCAGCAGCTTTGTCATTTGTGGCCTTGTAGCTGAACCTTTTTTTTTCTTTTTTTTTCCGAAAGAAAACCTGGATATTTGTCTTACATAAATGACTTAAAAAAAAAAATCCTGCTAAAATGCCATGAGATTTTAAAACCACACCCCCACCCAAAAAACACGACATTCACATGCTCAGTAAGTCTATTCTAGGAAGCCAGTAATTAGCAAAGCCTTTACCGCCCAGTGATGGACTTTTCTCGGTTTCTGGGAACTATTATTTACAAATATGTCATTAGCGAGATGCTGGTAAATGTTTGAGATGGACTATGAGGGAATATTAATAATAAAGACATTAGCTAGAATCTAGGCACACTTCTTCCATTTACCACACTTAAATTTGGGAGAAAAGTTATGTAACAGAAATTGTATAGCTATTCTTGTCAAAATTAAATAAATTATATTTTCATGGCCATATGCAGATGCATGCTCACATTTCCTTTACACCTATCAGAATGTATCTAACTATCAGAATGTTTTAAAAGGCAATTGGTCAAAGTACTTTTTTCCAGTGACTTCAGTTTGAGGGCAAAGAAACAAGTGGCTCTTTGCTTTACCAGAAGAGTATGTATCTTCTTGGCTTCCAACCACATTGATCGTATGGTTGCTCCAACAGATTTACCTGATAAGCAGTTCTGTAGTCTGCTTAGGAAAGCCATTCATGAGTCCATTTTAGTTTGTGTTTTTAATTAAAGATGTCTAATACTGAAGTGCTTGTTGCCTTTCCATTTTCTCAAACATCACAAATCAATATTTTAAATTTTTTTCTTTCTCTAGGTTCTGATTTACGTTATTTTTTGTGTTTGATTAGAATCAACAAGCTTAAGGTTTGAATAGTATTTCCAAATGTTTTTTTTTTTTTTAATTTGTCCTCAGTAGACATTGAGGAATTTCGCTCCCCCAGGGATTGGTGTGCTTTCCAGGTCTGTTATATTCAGCTTGCAGTGGCTCACAGTGTGAGTGACTTCTAGTCTAAATAACAGCTTAGGCTGTATCTCAGAGTGATTAATGACTGGGTGAGAACACAAAATACACAGCACATAGTGGACTGAAGACCAGATCAAACCTGTTTCTATTCCCTTCTCTGGCCTCTTTGCTCAGGATCCCTTCCTGAACAGTTCTTTGACTGATTAGAAGTCTCTACTCCTTTGGTATATGAATGTGTTAGAGTGTAACAAGAGCACTGACCCGAGAAATCAGGAGGTTTGTGCTTGAACTGAGGTTAGACATTATCCCTAATAAATTTTATCTTGTTAGATGTATCTCATTATCACAGCTTATTAAGCATTTTTTTATCCTACTTTTCTCAGCCAATACATTAGGTATTCTTTACAGACGTGCAAGTGTCAGAGAAGTCTTAGCCAGTTATGTCCTCTTTCAAGTGTTTGATGATAATAATGAATAGACTAAGGCTAAAGACCCAGCCCTGTGGCCTTGTGCAGGATGGCCTCTTCCTGGCTGCCAACAATGCAGCAATCAAATCTTTGTCCGGTGTGGAGGTCAGACAAATCAGAAAGTGACATTACTATGTTATTATGCATCTTTCTTTCCCCCATCTTGCCTGTAAGAGAAGGACAATAAATTTTGCCAAAGGCTTTATTGAAGTATGAACAAATAAGGATGAAATGATTTTCTTTACCTATTATTCTAGTACTTCTAACTTTTCTTTGGAAACACACAGAAACTATTCCCTTCAAATATCAATAGAATTTCACTAATGGTTTAGAAACACTGGTTTGTAGGGGTTTTTTTTTTTTAACTATTTATTCCATTTATAAGAGACTGATTTGGTATTGCCATGTTCTCATATTACGCCTGTTTTTATTCTTTTCATCATTAGCAGATAGCACATATGAACCTTCACCCATTCTGTAAATAGTTTTAAGTACAAGAGATTGGCCAGATGCTTCTGCAAGTTTCCTCCTTATCTGTGACATTATTTGTTTGGATTAAGGGACTGAGATTAATTCAAGACCGCTATTAACTCAAACCTCAGCCATTGGTTGATTTTGATTCGTAAGTCGTGTGAGAATATTATTCAAACCACACATAAATTAATGTGTGTCCTTTCCCAACCTTTATTTGCTCAGGAGTCAGTCATGAACTAGGCAGTCCACACTCCACGTAAGACTTCCCACCCCAGTTATTGATCTCCTTTCAAAACCTATCTCTCTATTACTATATTTCTAGAGTCAGGGTCACCAGGAATATAGTTTTGAGAGAGCAGGTCATATATTTCATTAAGAGTAACATGATTAAGTTCTGGTCTCTCTTTTCCTTGACTTGATTCTTGGGTTGGATGGAGCTCTGGCATGCCTCTTCTCTAGTAAAGGACAAAAGAAAAACATTTTCTTATGTGACCATTTCAGTTCATCCCAATCTAAAAATGTCATAAACTGGCAATTGCTCATCCAATCAATGTGCTATTTTCTTTGTTCAACATACTCTGATTTTGCCTTTTATTTAAAAGACCCAACTAATAAGTTTCCTTAGTTTATATTTCACAAGGAATTTCTATAAAGCTGAAATCCAACATAAACATTCAGTATGTGTTTTACTTTCTGTATGAACTTGGACAGCTGTTTTCATGTAAGTGAAGCTGGATTTTTTTTCCCTTTTTAAATTTTTTTCCTATTCCCTTTCTTTTTTAGATTATCACTGTTGTGCTGGGCCAAATGATAAACTCTTTAGGCAGCAGGTCACTCATTGTCTTTCAGGTAGAGATGATTGAAAACTTTTCATAGGAAATATTTGTTCTTAATGCTGTGTTTTACTGAGGAAAGATACCCGTTTGAACATAGTCAAGTCTTTATAAAGATAAGAACTTCATTTTTTGCAAGAATATGCAAAACTTATGTACTTGACCTGGCAAAACTTCAAGTGTTTTTACTTTTTTTTTTTTTAAAGATACTAGAGTCTGCATTTAAATGACATTGTTGAATAGTGACATCCTATATGCCTTTCTAGGGAGCAATGTCGAACTTATTGGTGTCCACAGGTTAGATAAACGATATTTGGATGAGGGTGTTTGAAGAGTATGCAATTCCTTCTTCCTCTGATTTTCCACATTATGTAAAAAATCTGCCTTTCAATCACACCAAAACTGCAGAGAATGGCATGGGGAACACATCAATTTATCTCCCAATAGAATTATTTTCCGAATCAAATTACAGTGGGAGCTTCTTTTTACATTTATTGTCAGAAAGCTTAGAGCCATTTTATAGCCCTCTAATAAGAAGTATATAAATGTTTACGGTAACATAGTTGAGCTTTATTCCTGGTTCTAATTGAGGTCTTCATTCTCATTTTTTCCCTCTTCAATTTTATACTTAGGGAATTTTCTGGTAGTGAATAAATCTATTCAGCTACCTTTAGTCTTTTCTAGAAAGGAGGCAGACTCTAAATAAACAGATACAAAACATCTGTAGCAAAAAAGGGTCATTTGGAAAAAATTTGTTTTCATTTTGAACTTCTATTCTTTAGTTAAAGACACTATTTTTGCTGTTTCAAGTAAGATGTTCTAGTAAATGCTATTAGTAGCCACAAAGAAAGAAATTTCTGTGTAAATTACTAACCAATCTCATAAAATTTTGTCTATGTTGCCCTAGTAGAATTTTATGCTCTTGGTTATGAAGTAATTGAGTACATTGGCATTTGTAATGAAGACATACTATCTTCTACCAACACATTATTTTAATAGTATGATCATTTAATTAATTTTTTTTTTCATTCTAAGGTTTTGCCATAGGGTATGCGCATGGGCCCAAAGAAAAGACAGAAAGAGAGTGAAAGGGAAAGTGAGAAATCACCCTCCCCTCTCCAGGGGTATGACCATGCCACTGTCCCGTCCCTTCTAGTCTTCTCTCTAGATTTTGGGCACACATGCACCCTGGCATGATTTTCAAGCAACAAGGTTTGGGACTCAAACCGTGGTCAGCCATGTGAGAATCAAGCATTGTAAACACTACACCACCTGCTTGCCCATAATCACTACATTTTAAATAACATTTAATATTATCTTGTGTGTACTCTTGGAATTAAAAAAAAAAAAAGTTACGTACACTTCACACTGATGAAAAAAATTCTGCAAGTTGGTATGCTTTGTGTATGTTACTCCGTTTCAGAGGCTTCATTGCGGTGTGATTTGTCAGAAAGCAAAAGACAACAAATACACCATGTGGTAAAGACAAATCCTGTATTAAAATCTAAAAGGACCTTAAGAGTTTCTTATTATTCACCAAGTACAACAAGTCGTCCTTTAGTTTCATGAGCTATTAATACTAAAGGGGACCTTAGAAATAATTTCATCTAGGCTTCAAAGAATTGGAGTCTTAAAAGAGTTTTTCACTCCAGTGGTACTACACAATAAGTTATTGACCAGGTAGCTCTTACAGTCAGACCTTTTGGGTAGCCAGTCCATTCCTATATGTATTATGCCATGCCTCTACCTACCATTCTAATTTCAGACCAGTCAAATAAATACGGAATCCTCTACTCATCAGTGCCATATTTATCCCTGTTTAACTTCACGTACAGTTGAGAAGTCTATTCCTTATTCCTGATGACTACCATTAAGATCTTTAACTCCTGATTCACTGTTTTTACCCTGTAAGTCCTTTGTTATAATAAGCATTCTTAAATTGCATCCCTCTCACTTAACAACTGATGAACTCATTCTTCTTTAAAACCAAGTAGACCCAAAGTAAAAACCTGCTGTAAGTCTTTGAGCTCTTTCTTTATTCTTTCTTGTAACATTATGGAGTTTGCCTGTTGGGTATTGATAATAAAGTAACAAAACCCAACAAAACGAACAAACAAATAACTATAAATAGATTAACCATCTCAAGGATCTGAATAGTTACCTTCACATTGAAAACAGTAAACTGACCAAACTGCATACAGAACATGAGCACTGGATTTGGAATTGTTTGGATTCAAATCTTGGGTCTTTGCCATTTACTGTATGATTGGTAAAGTGAGTAAGCATCTGTGAAGCTTTGTGTCTCCATTTCTAATATAGAAATCATACAGATATGAGTTATTAGGATTTCAGTAAGACTATGTGTTGTACAACCCTAGTAAAACAGAGTACTATGCATGTTACACATTTGTTCTAGCCCCTGATATATTGCCCTTATAGAGATTTACTTATTCACTTTGAAAATACTAGGAAGGTTTATAGCATAAGTGAATTATAGTATTAAAATGTACTTTCATACTTAATTCTATTTAAAATTTAGTCAACAGACCTCAGCAGCAATTAATACAATGCTCACCTATGTTATTTTTGTTGGCTAACTTGAACCAGAAGTCTGTTTTTTCTTTTTACTGGGTAACTTAAATGGTACAGACAAAAATTCATTTTAGCTAAATCAAGCTACTGCGGTTTTTACTTCAATGAGATGGCCAGTACTTCTTAGAGCATTTTGAATAATTTGTTTGGACTAGGATAAAAATACATTCAAGGGGCCAGCAGATGGCATAATGGTCAGTTAAATCACTGGACTCCCACGTGGCTAGCCATGGGTTGAGTCCCGGACTCAGTAGCTTGAAATTCATGCTGGGTGCTGTGCCCAGAATCCTGAAAGGAGATTGGAGTTGAGGGGATTGTGGCATGGCCATCACCCCAGGGGTTGATTTCTTGCTTTCTGTGTCTCTGTCTCTTCAGCACATGCACGTGCTCTATAGCAAAAAATCTCTTTCTCTTTCTCTCTCAAAAAAAGAAGAATGTATTCTAATCTACTAATCTGGTGATCAATGGAACAAACTGAGCTTTTTAAAAAAATATGGCTTATTACCTGTTGATGATGACATGTATAGTATTCTCAACTGGATTGGTCTGAAAAGTATTTCATGATGGGTAAAGTCTTTTTACAAGCAAAATGAGAAATAGTGATTGACTGGTTAAAAAATAATTGGAATAATAATAATAATGAACAGGAAAAACAATGAAAAGATATTGACTGATGAAGTGGGGATTTTAATGTCTCGGTATTGACTGACATGCATGGCCTTCCCTTTTGAAAAAGCAATGTAATACACTGTAAAGTTATATCCGATTCAATGTGATATAAACAAGAATATGATGATAAATAAAAAATAAATTAAAAAAATATAGACGTTAATTTTAGTATTACCTCTGCCAGTCATGTAACCAAGGGGCTGGGTAAAATGACATTCAAATTTATTTAAGCGTATGGTAGCTCTCAGGAGTCAGATAACTATGAGTGGGACAGTGAATTTTAAAATGCCCCTCAAAGAATTCTGCATGACCTCCGTAGTTCATATCGCCTGCCCAGTTAGCGTGAAACATGCTGGGCATGTGCATGAGTGCCAAGGATCTCTCGGGCCAGAAGACTGGATAAAGAGGATCACAGCATTACTAGATCATGCAGAGGGTGCTGCTCTCTCTCTCTTTCTCATATGCACATAGTGTATCATGAGTAAAGAAAAAAAGGGGGTACTGATAATTGTTATAATATGAATAAATCTTGAAAACATGCCAAGTAAATGAAAACAGTTGCAAAAACTCCCACGTATTGTAAGGTTCCATTTATACGGTTCAAATTAGGCAGAGAAACAAAAAAGCAGATGAGTGGGTGCATAGGGCTGTGCACCGTGGGGGAAAATGGAGAGTGACGGCTAATGGGTGTAGGGCTTGTTTGAAACATGATGGTTGTACAACTCTCAGACTACACTAAACCCATTGAATTGCATATTATAAATTGTATACTGTGTCAATTATACTCAACAAAGTTGTTATAAATAGTAACTAAAATGCTCCCCGAAGCATTTATTTTAAAATAAATGTTTTAAAATTATGTTTTAATAATCACTGTATTATACTTTTAAGCCCGTAGTATACTTCATGAAACTCTGGATTACAGTTGTAGTCTTCTGACTTTTAGAGACTGCCAGTGTCCTTAAGAGCTGGAAAGAAGTCTAGGAAGAGCAAATAAACTCTGTGCCCTGTGTCACAGGAATGTAGCCCTTTCGGGAAACTAAAGACAACAATAAAAACATTTTAGTGTGAAAATTTGTTAACGTTTATTTGACATAGTGGGTCATTATTTGGACTTGCTGTATTCTTACTATTTTACTGGTCAGTCTATTTACTGTAAAAGTAGAGTTTAAACATTTTTAAGAGGGAAAATTTGCACCTTGCATAATGGAGTATTGATCTTTTAGTACTTTTAGTCCAGTAGTTTCCGTTTTTACTCATACTACAATAAATTTACCAACTTATGCTAATAATACAAAAGTGATCTTGGCTTATCTTTTTATATGTGTATTTGGGGGAGCAAGGCGGGGCATCTTAATAACAGCTTTTATTTTTTTATTTGCTGAATAATTGTTTGCTTTTTTTTCCTTTGATTAATTTTGTCAGAGGGCAAGTGTGCTCACCAGAGAGAGTTAAAGCAAAACACCGCCCACGGGGGATCATCACACTGTAATCCCTTCTCCTCCATTCTCCTCTTGAGCTTTTGGGTGCATGTGCACCTGATGTGTTTTTCAAGCTGTCTGAACTGGAACTGTGCTTTTAGTCATGTGAGATTCAGCCACCTTAACCATCACACCACAGGCTGGCCCCAATTGTTTGCATTTTCATTATGAAAAATATGATTAAAATTTATACTCTTACGGGGTTTTTGAAGCATTACAACAATCAATTACCACTTCTGTGCAGACTAATATTCCGTTTATCGTTTACTGGAATGCTTCTTAACTGAGAAATCTGTTCACTCTTCTGAAGGGAGAGGACCCTAGACAGTCCTGTATCTAAAGTAAAAGGACTATTGGTCTGTGACATCTAAACATGTTTTGGTCTAGAGTTCAATATTAAAATGATTGCAGTAGAAGAGTTTACAGTTTAGAAGATAAATATGAAAGTGTTTTAGGGATTCATGTTCACAGTCTGCAACCTATAGGCCAGGCGTTGTCGAGTTGTGAGCTACAGAGGCTTTTAAACTTGGGAACCAGCAGTTGGCGTAATGGCTATGTCGCTGGACTGCCACGTAGTCGACCGTGGTTTGCGTCCTGGACCCAGTGGCTTAAAACTCATGCCGGGCACGTGTGAGTGCGTGCCCAAGATCCCGAGAGGAGAATGGAGGAGAAGGGATTGCGGCGTGACCATCCTCCCTGGGGGGTGATTTCTCACTTTCTGTCTTTCTGTCTGTCTCTGTCTGTCTGGCGAGCGCACGCGCCCTATAGCGAAAACCTCTCCAAAAAAAAAAAAAAAGGCTTTTAAACTCAAATATATTTATTCCATTAGGGAGGGGTATTAGTGGTTTTCATAGAACGGATTCTGGACTTCACAAATATTAAGTATCATCGCTTTTTGTCAACTTTTTTCTTCAACTTTATAAAAAAATGTGTTATTTATTGTTTTCAATTTATGTTTTAAACACCAATTCAGATGTGAATAAATCCATTATAAATTATACATGATAACCTTCACTGTATTTGGTATTGGACTCTTTATTTAGGAAATTGAATTACCAAAAAAGTGCTGTTTTAATATGTAACACTTTTTATTTTTCTTACAAGTATCACATTAAGCCTTTTAGATTGTTATTACGTGTAAGTGTATTTGACTGACTCTTCTAAATAAAAATGAATGAACCAGTGAATTGTGCTAAGGACACAAAGCATTGACCAGAGACTATGCATCAACATCCTTAGAAGAGAAACAGAGGTATTATAATCACACTTTGCCAAATTAGAGTAATGATTCCTTTAAAGATCAGACAGAGTGTGCTATCGGTTTGTGAATGCCTTAAACTTTGTTTCATGGAGGAGATGTGGGGTACTTCTGAGCTTAGGCCAGAGTGCTGATAGGGATTTGCACCTGATCAGACCTTTTCATTTTTGAATAGTTAATAGCTGCTTCTGCCAGAAAACCAGATCAAAGCATAGCAGGGGAGATTAGTACATTGGTTTTATAGGCCATTTTCTAGCTACAGCTCTTATAAAGCTGATAACAGGGTGGGGGTGAATAAAATCATTTGCTTTCAACCTTCCTGAGGTGCTTTCATTTTAATTTGCTTAAGAACCAGGAAAGACCGTGTTTACCATGTGGACACCTGGTCAGTTCCTTCTCCATCCCTGTCAAGAGTTGAAAGCACTCAACTAGTAATCATTGCTCTGAA
Source organism: Tupaia belangeri chinensis (assembly GCF_000334495.1). Lineage (NCBI taxonomy): Eukaryota > Metazoa > Chordata > Mammalia > Scandentia > Tupaiidae > Tupaia > Tupaia belangeri. Next base: position 968,342 of record NW_006159583.1, on the reverse strand, counting down.
GTTGGGGCGATAGGGTACCATGTTTCCCTTGCTTTTGACTTGGCAACTGCTGTGGCTCCTTCAGCTCCTGGTCTGCTGCCAGCCATCTCAGTTACCTTGGATTGACTACAGAAGGTTTTATGAGATGTGTGTTTCTCCCACTATTACCAAGGCAAAGGGTTGCAGCTTCTACTCCCTCCCTCCAAAGACCACAGAACTCATGCAGCCTTTTGTCTTTTTTTTGTTCCTTTAAGGCCGCTCTCGATAAAGTAAACCGTACTTGGCCAAAAATTGACAATTGAAGTCAGAATCATAGCTTCTTCAAGATCAAAACAAAACAAAACAAAAATAAAAACCTTAGCTATTAAATTCTGCCCTCTCCTTTCACACAGCTTGCATGGAGCTAAAAACACAGAACAGGAATCTCTAATACCCAATTGGTACACTGATTTTTCCATGACAAGATTCTTTGCTGGCTACATATAAACAGAATGATTACTTAGGATCATTCATTTTTCGTCTTCTTTCTTTCCTCTCTCTTTCTCTCTCTCTCTCTCTCTGTCTCTCTCTCCCTCCCTCCCTCCCTCTCTCTCAAGAGGTTTTTTGCTATAGGGCACACACACTCACCAGAAAGACAGAGAGAGACAGAAAGCAAGAAATCACCCTCTGGCGGGCATGGCTGTGCCGCAGTCCCTTCTCCTCCATTCTCCTCTCGGGATCCTGGGTATGCACGCACATGCCAGGTGTGAGTTTAAGCTACCGGATCCGGGACTCAAACTGGGATTGACTACATGGGAGTCCAGCAACATAGCCATTATGCCAACTGCTGGTCCCAGGATCATTAATTTTCTTTTTCTTTTTCTTCTTTTTTTTTTGGTCTGATAAATAAGTTAAAAATTTCCTAAAGAGCACTTTGAAGAAACATGTACTATCTAAAAAAATCCACAAAGATATTCTGAAAGTTTAGACTAAAGAATGCTTCATATTACATACTCTCTAAAGATAAATGTGTAAGTGATGTTTCTAAGATTTTTGGCCTCTGTACCATATATGGAAATACTCAGAATTGAATATAGTATAATTGCATCTTTATGTGGGCTATATTTACTTTACAGTTACGACCCCTCTTATAATCAAAGTGTCCTAATTATGTGTGGTGACATATGTGACTTTGGAAATTTTGGGTGAAGTGTAATAGAATGTAAAATACCTTAACTTTTGAAGCAATAGAACTTAATTAAATTCCTGTTTCTGTCTCTAGTGCATGCAACTTAAGCTGTGTCCCTTTTTTCATTTGAAAAATATGTTACATTTTAGATACTTTTAAAGTTTCCTCAGTATGAAAATCTTAAGAAAGGACTTGGAACAAAATTTCACTAATTCTAATAATTATATTTTTGATGATTACATCTTTGTATTATTCTTTTGCTTTAATAATACATGGTTGACACTGTTATCATCTATTGATGTCAAAAACATTACCCAAATTATAACATTACTTCTATGAGGAAGCATCATTTCCTTTATCTATCCGTTTTATGATGTGGTTTCCAGGAAACCATCATGGCCCAAAAGCAAATATTGCCTGATATGGACTAAGGATAATCCAGCCAGCAGGTCTATAATCAGCAGAAGGGAAAGTTAATTTAATTGGTTTAAAGACTTTCTTGTACACAGAATGCCTGATTTTTTTTTTTTTTTTACTACATAGAAAAACTATAATGCATTTTGTGCAGAGAGTTGCTTTTGAAGAATATATTACTTTCTACCTTCTACACCAGTGATTTTAGGAAACTTTAAAATACCTGTTTCACATTTTACTGATTGTTCTTTTTATAAGTCAGTTCTCTTATCCCAAGGACATATATGAGTATTAAAAGAAATGCACAAAAATAAAGATTTTTGCCCAAGCATAGCTGGATATCTTATGTCATTAGCTAGCAGTAGGTTAGAAAAGACCTGCTTATGTTAATATTTATTCTTATGCTCTGAGAAGAGGGAGAGCTAAGGCAGTAAGGCAAGTCATGGGGAGTGGTTGTAAATGCAGAAGAAGCCTCACTTGATGACTGGCTGCTCACTTCCTGCTGTGTGGCCCAGTTCCCAATAGGTCATAGACTGGTACCTAGGCTTGGGGACTCTTATTTTAATTGACTTTGGAAAACAAAAATCTTTACCTGATTTTCATGCCTCTCTCACGTCTTCTTTCTGCCTTCATGTTGGTGACAACGTAACCTTCTTTAAAGCCTCGCCAGAGACCTCATTTTTCTCTGTTTCAGCAGATTTATCTAGTCACATCTGTCATAGCCCTTATAATGTCCTCTTGTAACTGCTTTTATTTTACCAAGTGTCTGGCTTCTTAACTGTTGGAATTGTCTTTATTTTAGCTTTGTAGCTCAGTGCCTTGCATACTGCCTGACACATTTATAAATACTAGATGCTTTTAATAAAATGTTTTTCTTCTGCTGAGAGCATGATCCATGTATTCTACTTAAGTCTCTTGTCTCATATTGTCTTGTACAGTGCTAAGCACAAAATTAGGTGCTAAAATTAAGAATTACCTCCTGGGGGAACCAGCAGTTAGCATAATGGCTATGTCGCTGGACTCCCACATAGTCGACCGCGGTTCACGTCCTGGACCTGGTGGCTTAAAACTCACGCTGGGCGCGTGTGCGTGCGTGCCCAAGATCCCGGGAGGAGAATGGAGGAGAAGGGATTGCGGCGTGACCATCCCCCCTGGGAGGGGGTGATTTGTCGCTTTCTGTCTCTATGTTTCTCTCTGTCTATCTGGCGAGTGCACGTGCCCTATAGCGAAAAAAAACCTCTCCAAAAAAAAAAAAAAAAATACACCCCGAGCACTCAT
>NW_006159583.1:954349-965090 GCF_000334495.1 Tupaia belangeri chinensis | reverse complement strand
CCCTAGAGGGAAAAAAAACCCTCCAAAAAAAAAAAAAAAAGAATTACCTCCTGGACCCTCATCATATTTAAATACTTGCGTATTGTTGACTTATGTTATATAATTTTTGATCATAGACCAGCTCAGAACATTGTTATTTTCATTACTTAAGATACCCTGTAACTCTTTCTGTACACAAACTTATAGAAATTTAATTTTTCTTCATGTGTTGCACTGGCAGGTTTACAGCATTTACTTGTAGTTGTTGGTATACACTTAGGGAATTCTTGTTCTAATATTGGAAAAAAATAATAAATTTAGTATATGAAGTAGCCATATTTTTGATGGACAATTTGATACCCAATTCCTTTTTCTCATAAGATTGGTATACTCTGAAATTTTAGAGCTAAATTTTAGAGCTAAATTTGATTAAACTGCCTTTATTTTATTGCAGGGAATAAATTCCTGTGCTCTGGGTCTTTACTAGAACTAATTAGCCTTTAGCATGTGAGATATGAGACATTTATACAGGTTATTCTTTCCTGTCTCAGTTTTACTTGACAAGGATATTACTGACTGATGTGATCTCTCTCTGTGTGACATCAGAATGATAGCTTATTGCATATGGTTCCACCTGGATCATTTATTTTAATGAGGGCAATAGTATAGGGCCTGATTGAAGAAAACCCTATAATAGATGAACAGAAGTCAGCTTCCTGAAGAGTTTATATTTGCATTAGTAGAAAGTAAATGACAAAACCAATGATTATTCCCTTTAGGAATGTTTAATCATACAATTCCCTATTTCCTACCAAGACAAGGAAAAAAACAGAACGTGTCTGTCAGTTTAATATATTACCTTGTCTGCTTTTGTTGATAGGCTCATGAATAAACTCTTGATATTCTGTTAGCTTAAGAGAATATATAGTTAACTATATAATGATGGAACCTAATATTTTGGAAATACTTTACTTTAGATGGTTATGTTTAAAGAGCTTTTAGTACTCCAGATAAAGAACTGATTTTCAAGTTAGGTGATTAAATTATTGGACGGTAATTTAACTAGAGCCATTTTGTTTTAGAGATGGTAAAGTAAATGAATTGTTAAAAATAATTTTACTGTTCACTGGGGCACAGTGATTATTACAGAATTATGACTTGCAGTTGGTAAACCACAGAAGTAAACCTTTTTCTTTTTTTGGTCTACTTTTGATGTTTTGTCTTTCTGCCTATGAACCCTGTTCCTAAAAGCGGCTAAAATCCTAAGCATTTCTAATAGTTTTCTGTAGTCTTTTATATTAACTTTAATTAATGACTCCCTCACTTCCTTTGCATTTTATGTTTCCTCTCATGTAGAAAATATGTCTTTCCATGCTTAATAATGGATGACCCTTGGAATTTAGTGACAAATGTGGGTTAATTTAAGTCATCATCATCAATATAGCAACCACCTCTGGTAATACATTTTTCACTTTTTAAAAATTGTATCGTGAAGCAAAATGTGTTTCTCTGGGGAACAGCAATGAGTATAAGATAATCACACACCTCTAGGGCATAAGAATGGGAAAGGTGCAGGCAAATGTATCTATTCTTTTGACATAATGATTATTTCATGATAACTGAGTGCTTCCATTCTAGTCTTCCCTGCCACCATTATCCTATTTGTTCCCCCTCCTATTCTATTAGGAGAAGAAAAAGAATAGAATTTTTTGTGATGATAAAATATGATGCTGGTAGATTTATAATGGTTCAGTATATATTTTAGCTGAACTATACATTTCCTTATAATTGCTAGGAAATAAGAATGGTCCATTAGCCAAGTAGCTGATTTAATAGGGAAAATAGATTTCTCTGGAGCTCTTTTGTGTGTATGTGCCTTCCTAATAAGACTTACTAGATTATCTCTCTCTCTCTCTCTTTTTCCCCACAAATCTACTTTGATCGCATATTCTATTGCTACTGACAATTTTGATGTACGTTTTCATGTTTTGCTACTTTTGGGATATTTAAACTAATAATTAACATTATATTTAATGTTTCAGAGATTTTACATAGCCACAATCCCAAGATTGGAGACAAGAGATTTGGAGCATTGTTTTTGTTACTTATAGCTTATTTCATCAAGTGCTTAGTATAAAATGTTCTGAGAAATCTGTTTGGTTAATTATTGGTAGTAACCACATATTGGAAGAAGAGTTAACACAGCTTTGAAAAGCGTGGGATTTGCCCATTTATAATCTAGCTGTAACGTCCTGGTTAAATCACTTGTCTCCTTGTACTATTTATTTCTTGTGCCTAGGTCCCATTTGTTCAAAAATTCCTAAAGCCGTGTCTAGTAGCTCAGAAATAGTAGTAGTTTATTTTTCCTTTTGTTGGCCACCACATTCAGAAGTTGGTTGGAATATTTGTGCTGGATAAGCAGGTGAGGTCAAGGTGGTTATTAATGACTCTGAATAAGGAATAGGAAGAAGGACATACAGACAATGCTTCTAATATGAGTGACTTGAGATTGCTGAGCCAAGTCAGTATAACTGTTTTATGTCAAGAGACTGTTAGCTTTTCCTGAGAGTATTAGTTGCAAGGGAACTCATACTGAAGCTATGACCTTTTGTAAGCCGAGCTCTGATAGGAGCTTAAGAATTTATTGGATGCCAGCTCCATGCTAGAGAAGGTCCTGTGATACCACATGACCTCATCTAAATAGCCCTGCATTTCTGAAGATAAAGAGGGTATGTGAGAGGCTCAAGTAATATTCTCAAAGTCACATAGTAAGTAATGACCTGGGGTCCCAAGCCAAGTAGATCAAGGTTGAATCATAAACCTAATAGAAAACATGGGCTTTATTTACACAGTCAGCTTTAAAAATTCCCCTTTTGGTTAGGATGTTTTAATTATGTTGGAAGAAATTATGTCATGTTTACCAAATTATGTAAATGTGAGCCTTTTTTTATTTTATGTTTTGCATGTATATGTGCCATTTGTTTTCAGTCTTCATCATGGACATAAAGAATTAAAAATGAAAGAGAATATTTCCCCTTGTCTGAAATACATGGGTTTTAGATGACATAGTAGGCAGTAATAGGTAGTGGCAAGCTCATAAATAAGATAGAAATAAAAGAAAGGACATAAAATAATTTGTATATTATTGACTCATCTAGTGAGTTCTATTCTTGGCAAATTGGTTAAAGAAGTGAGTTACATTTTTGCTTCTTCGTGGGTGTGTTTTTCAAAGGATGGTGAATCATGGACTATACTGCATTTTCATTCACTTTGTACTGACCATTGCTAATGCTGATTTGCGGTTTTCTGGGTCTGTATTAATATGGAAGTATTTTGTTTTTGCGCCTGTGGTAAAAATTATTGATTAGCATTTGATTAGCAATGTGATTATGTAAGATGTATGTGTGATTAATAACATATTCAACATCACAGTCAATGATAAAGTATTTCTTTATTATATTTATTGATAATTTTTAGAAAGAAGTCAGAGTCATTTTCACCTGGATTCCTTAATTATTGGTTTTTAGTTTTTGCTATAGAGCATGTGTACTCCCCACGGAAAGACAGAGAAAGTGTGAGAGACAGAAAGTGAGAAATGATCTCCTAAGGGGCATTAGTCGCACCACAATCCTTTGCCTCCATTCTTCTCTCAGGATTTTGGGAACATACACACACATGCCTGGCGTGATTTTCAAGCCATTGGGTCTGGGACTTGAACTGTACAGCCCAACTATGTGGGATCCAGCACCCTAACCTTCAGCTGGCCCCTCTTAGTTTTTTTTTTTTTTTTTTTAACTGACATTATTACACTTCTATGTATTCCTTTACTTCTCACTTCAGTTTCATGCTTTCCAATAGTTACTTTTGGTTAGGCTAAGAGACATTGCTTCTGGAGGAACATAAAAACTTCTGAGTTAGAGTTGGATGAACTCATATTTTTTTCATTACTGACAGTCGGTAAGTCTTACTTGAATTCTTCCCTTTAACATTGTGCATTCATGGATGTGTAATCACTGTCTTGGTCTTCTGGAGATGTTGCCTTCTGAGATGGTGATGAAGTATCACGTATCATGATTCAAAAATGACCTGAGATATTATGGTCCAATGATTAGTGTTTTTGGAAGAGGGAATAGTGTTTTGGGGAGATTGTTTAGTAGCATAGCCAGAATTATAACTCAGGCTTGATTTCTAAATCCAGTGTTCCTTAGTGAATACCATGTAACTTTGTTCTTTAATAAGTGCCTAATCCACTGTTTCTCAGATTTCCCATATTAATGTCTGTAGCCACATTAACCTATTTATCTGGACCCTCATTCAGTGCCTGACCACGGAAAAGCAAAGTAAGATATAATTTTGTTAGGCATTTGCTATGTACCAAACACTCTTTAGCAAGTACCACTCTTTAGCATTTACTAATATTCTCAAATATTTAGTAAATAGTGCTTAGTTCTGTGTCCTGCTCCAGTCTAAGGGTCTGTCTGCATTATCGGTTCAACCTTGGCTGGTGTTTGTTCTGTTTCCACAGCTTATTGCCACTCTTTCTGGTAAATGTGTGAACTGCCTTATACCCTTTAGGCTGCTATAACAAAATGCTATAAACTGGGTAGCTTAGAATCAATAGGCATTTATCTCACACATCCTTGAGGGTGGGGAAGTCTAAAATCAAGGCACCAGTAGAATTGGTGTCTAGTGAGAACCTGCTTCCTTATTCACAGACAGTACCTTCTCATTGTGTCTTCACTTGGAGGAAGGGGCAAGTGTCCCTCTGGGAATTTTTTTTATTTTAATTGCCTGAGGGAGAGTGTGCTTGCGTGAGAGGAAAGAGAGAGAGAGAGAGAAAGAGAGCCTGGGAATTTTTTTAATTTTAATTGCCTGAGGGAGAGTGTGCTTGTGAGAGAGGAAAGAGAGAGAGAGAGAAAGCATCCCCCTCCCTCCCAGTGCAGTGGATCAGGCCATAATCCTCTCCTTACCATTTCCCCACCTTTATCCCATTGGGATCTTGAGCTTATTCATGCACTTAGTGTATTTCTCAGGCTGCTGGGGCCAAATTCAAACTGGGATCAGCAATACAGGATCTGGCTTCCTTAAGGTGTAGGCTATGAGGCCAGCCTGTGATGAGAAAATTTTTTCCCATGTGGTAAACCCCTGTTTGTCTTCTTCCATGGAGGTGGAGAAACCTGCCACTGTCCACACTGTACTTGTCTCCCTTGTCACAGGACTCTGCCCAGATCAGCTGAGTATCTGGAGGTGGCAGGATGAGTGAAGACTGGATCGGCTACCTCTCTACAAACACTGAAGGAAGATTGGCCTAGTTGTTAAGAATTATCTAGAATGCAAAGCACCTAGGATTTTTCACTTTGGTTTGGAGCCCCAGCTCCAAATTTTTGGAAAAAAAAGAAGTAGTACGGGTTAAATTATTATTAAAAGACTGAAAGAGTATTTTATTTTAAAATTTGTATCAGAAAACAGACATTTTATGTAGAATATTTCATATGCCATGAAAACTAATAAAAGGAAAAGGTAGGTATTTTTACTGTTTATGTCTCTAGTTTAAAAATGATTTCCCAAAGCAACTGAGAGTTTAGTTGATGTTGAGGAAAATGTCTGTCATTTTGTGTTCCTCTATACCTCCTTCTCAATCTCAACCATCTCTATAACCCTGTAATTGGATCTAGTTGAGGGTCCCCTTTTATTAAAATAAATCAATAAACACTCTAAGTTATTTTATTTGGATGTTAGTGTTCTCTCTTCTTATTGAAAATTATGTACTTCATTTTATTAATGTTCAATTTGCTATAGGGCATATGCACTTACCAGAGATAAGATTGAGAGAAAGAGAGAGATTGAGAGAGAGAGAGAAAGTGAGAAGGCAAGCTGCCAGGTCTGGGACTCAAACCACTGTCATTCATCTTGAAATCTAGCACCTCAGCTACCACGCTACCTGCTGACCCTAGTGTTCTCTTTGTATGTGTTCTAGCACTCTTTAAAAGAAAGACATACAAATGAACAAAAATAAAGGCCCAAACGTTAGGATTTTAAGATATAGATACTGATGATCAATGTTTGTTTTGTAAGACTCAACCTAATTTTCTTAAGATAAAAATATCCTTTTAATAGAATACACTTTATTATAAATTTTTACTGCCATGAATTTACTTGGTTATAATAATTTAATCTTGATTTTGTCTTGCATAGTTTGAATCTAGGGAGAAAATATGTTGGAGACTAGACATAAAATTGGTGTATCAAGAATTTTGAATTGTAGTGTAACTTTCACCATATTGCTTAATTTGTCATCTATAAAATTGGGATGAAATCCAAACCTGGAAAGTAATAGTTGACTGAAATAGCAAACTATGCAACATTGCTTGACCCAAATAAAGCACATTTGACTGATTCTATTCAATTACACATGTAGAGAGACCTTTCTTAGGCTGAGTAACTCTAGGTATTGGATTCTAGACTTAGTTGTGTTACTCTTACCTGTTGGTGTCATGAAATAATTAGTCCACCATGTAAAGGCCCAGCTTGGAGTTGTCCTCAAGAATAGAAACTGTATTCTTGATATTAAGGAGTTTGCCCTAATACTAAAATTTGTGCTTACACACCAATTGTTTTATTTTTTGATTTCATTAGTATTAATGTCACTGCTAAATGCTATTTCTCCAATTTGTTGAAATGTATATTCTAGAGCTCTGCTGTCCAGTGAGATCCAGATATCATTACTTAAATTTCATTGACATTTAAGAATAAAAATCCTTCATAATTTGTACACAATTCCTAATTCATATATTTTACATGCCCAGTGAGTGCCCAAAGGTTGCTGGCTAGCAACTAACATACAGTGCAGATATTTTAAAATTTGTATCAGAAAACAGACATTTTATGTAGAATATTTCATATGCCATGAAAACTAATAAAAGGAAAAGGTAGGTATTTTTACTGTTTATGTCTCTAGTTTAAAAATGATTTCCCAAAGCAACTGAGAGTTTAGTTGATGTTGAGGAAAATGTCTGTCATTTTGTGTTCCTCTATACCTCCTTCTCAGTCTCAACCATCTCTATAACCCTGTAATTGGATCTAGTTGAGGGTCCCCTTTTATTAAAATAAATCAATAAACACTCTAAGTTATTTTATTTGGATGTTAGTGTTCTCTCTTCTTATTGAAAATTATGTACTTCATTTTATTAATGTTCAATTTGCTATAGGGCATATGCACTTACCAGAGATAAGATTGAGAGAAAGAGAGAGATTGAGAGAGAGAGAGAAAGTGAGAAGGCAAGCTGCCAGGTCTGGGACTCAAACCACTGTCATTCATCTTGAAATCTAGCACCTCAGCTACCACGCTACCTGCTGACCCTAGTGTTCTCTTTGTATGTGTTCTAGCACTCTTTAAAAGAAAGACATACAAATGAACAAAAATAAAGGCCCAAACGTTAGGATTTTAAGATATAGATACTGATGATCAATGTTTGTTTTGTAAGACTCAACCTAATTTTCTTAAGATAAAAATATCCTTTTAATAGAATACACTTTATTATAAATTTTTACTGCCATGAATTTACTTGGTTATAATAATTTAATCTTGATTTTGTCTTGCATAGTTTGAATCTAGGGAGAAAATATGTTGGAGACTAGACATAAAATTGGTGTATCAAGAATTTTGAATTGTAGTGTAACTTTCACCATATTGCTTAATTTGTCATCTATAAAATTGGGATGAAATCCAAACCTGGAAAGTAATAGTTGACTGAAATAGCAAACTATGCAACATTGCTTGACCCAAATAAAGCACATTTGACTGATTCTATTCAATTACACATGTAGAGAGACCTTTCTTAGGCTGAGTAACTCTAGGTATTGGATTCTAGACTTAGTTGTGTTACTCTTACCTGTTGGTGTCATGAAATAATTAGTCCACCATGTAAAGGCCCAGCTTGGAGTTGTCCTCAAGAATAGAAACTGTATTCTTGATATTAAGGAGTTTGCCCTAATACTAAAATTTGTGCTTACACACCAATTGTTTTATTTTTTGATTTCATTAGTATTAATGTCACTGCTAAATGCTATTTCTCCAATTTGTTGAAATGTATATTCTAGAGCTCTGCTGTCCAGTGAGATCCAGATATCATTACTTAAATTTCATTGACATTTAAGAATAAAAATCCTTCATAATTTGTACACAATTCCTAATTCATATATTTTACATGCCCAGTGAGTGCCCAAAGGTTGCTGGCTAGCAACTAACATACAGTGCAGATACAGACTGTTTCCACTGTGGCTAACAGAGTTTTTTTGTTTGTTTTTTTTTTTTTGTTTGTTTTGTTTTGTTTTGTTTTGTTTTGTTTTGTTTTGTTTTGTTTTGTTTTGTTTTGTTTTGTTTATTGGGGGGACAGTTTGGTTTGAGACTGAGAAATTCCATTTCCAATTTGAAATTTTATTAAATTTCATTTGTACCTGTCTTCTAATAACTGGAAATTGGGCTAAACTTCGCTGTTAGAAATTTTGCCATTATTGTTCATGACAATGTATTTTTTAAAGTAAGTGTAACAGATGTGTTAGAAATGTATAATATAGGGACCAATGGATGACAGATGATGTATGGTTACATCACTGTACTCCCATGTGTTTAATCATGGTTTGAGTCTCAAACCCAGTGACTTAAAACTCACACTAAGCATGTGTGTGTGTGTGTGTGTGTGTGTGTGTGTGTGTGTGTGCCCAAGATCAGAGAGAATGGAGGAGAAGGGATTATGGCGTGGCCGCCTTGGGGTATCATTTCTTGCTTTCTGTCTGTCTCTCTTTGGTAAGGGCATGTGCCCTATAGCAACAATCTGTCAAAAAAAGAAAAAAGAGAGAAAGAAAGAAAGAGAAAGGAAAAAAAAAAGTGTGGTATGGTGTTTCTTCTGTAGTGTAGACACAAATATCTTAAGGGCTGGTTTGGAAAATTAGTTCTTATTTGTAATTTTTTTAACATTTTTCCCTTTAGAAATATCCTGAAATTTCAAATCTGTATTACCTGTTAAATCTGTTTTATACTGATCTCTGCTTTTATATCTTTAATTAGAAAAGACAAAATAATGAATCATTTAATATGCTTGATCAGCAATTTAAATTTTTGAAATTTTAAGCATCGAATTTGTTATTAAAAAATAGACTAGATGGGGACCAGCACTTAGTGTAATTGCTATGTTGCTGGACTCCCATGTAGTCGACCGCGGTTCGCGTCCCGGACCTGGTGGCTTAAACTCATGCCGGGCACGTGTCCGTGCGTGCCCAAGATCCCGAGAGGAGAATGGAGGAGAAGGGATTGCGGTGTGACCATCCCCCTGGGGGATGATTTCTCGCTTTCTGTCTCTCTGTCTCTGTCTGTCTGTCTGGTGAGCACACGCGCCCTAAAGCAAAAACCTTTCAGAAAAAAAAATAGACTGGATGGAATTTATATTTGGGCAGGTAAGATAGAAAATGAAGTTCAGAGCCTTGGCAGAGTGACACAGATCAAGAGAGGCAAAGAAGAAATTATTACATGAAGGTTTAAAATTAATTACTAACTAGAGACCTCAGCCTATCACTCGAAAGAGGGAAAGTCTAAGATCATGCAAATCAGTTTTAAAGGTGAAGTTAATATTTTTCCCAGATTTTATAGGAGACCTATAGCATCAAATGTTTAAAGCTACGTTTCTTAGGTGTCTTTCTAGTAACTAAGTACAACTTTGCACATGTATATATGTATTTATATATATATATATGTAATTTTTTTTCAATGTCTTATATTAGAAACTTCAACGGCAGCATGCTTTAATCCTGGAGACAAACTGAGAGGGAAGGTTGTTTTGAAATAGTTTTCAATGCACTTGTTTCTACATCTGTTGTAATAGTGGTTATATAAATCTTTAATTTCTTAGGGGATTAGGAAACTACTTTCAGGAATGGATACTATATGAATATCTTCAAGAATAATTATTTTACTTCCAACTTAAATTAAAAAACCAGTATACTAACACCCTCTGGTCCCTCCCTTCCTCTGTCCCTTTCTTTCTTCTCTGATGACCTCCTTATGGAAATCATAGTACCTGCCTATACCAAAAATTGGGAGTAGCAAAGATAAAGTCATTTTCCCCACTTCCATGGCCATCTCCAGAATTAAAGCCATCATCTTTTCCTTAAACTACTGCCATGGTCTCCTTATTATTGTCTCTGTGTCTGGCTCTTGCTCTCTCACAAACCACTTCTACTCAGTTGTCAGAATAAACCTCTTTAGATCATAATTCAGATTATGTCACTCCTAGGTTTTAAGCCTGTTCCATTATGCTTAGAATAAAATACAATCTCTCTTTATAAAAAAATGGAATTTCAAAACTATTTTTGAGGAAGTCATGCAATGGAAAAATGTAGCCTAGAGTATATTACATTTTATAGGTTTAAATTTTTTCTGAAGTACATGAGAGAGAGATTGATACATAATATCCAAGTACAGAAGCCTATCAGGTAAAAACTCCTCTTTCATATTATATACTGTTTCCATGTTATTTCGTGTCCTACAGTACCTACTGTTAGTTGGAACTATATGCTTTAAGGTCTTTTTCTATGAAATTACATCCATGTTGTACACACACACACATTATATATATATAGGTACACACACACACACACACACATATATATATATAGGTCTGGAGAATGAAGAAGATTGTGTATTTTTATATGTTATAGAAAGGCACATTCAAGCTTTCTTTTTAACTTTGCTTAAATGATAGGGAAA
>NW_006159583.1:951222-953624 GCF_000334495.1 Tupaia belangeri chinensis | reverse complement strand
GGGAAAGAATAATGTATTAAGTTATAAATTTGACTGCTGGAAAGGAGTATAGTTAAAATTTTTATGATTCTTTCCTAAGGATTGATGATTTTCACATAAAAGAATGAAAATTGAAAACACACTGAATCATTCTTCTAAAACATACTTCAAATTATTCTTCCTCTCTTTCCATCCCCAATGATTTACTTGAAAGGGCATATTTTAAAGGAGAGAAAGACTTTTCAAACTTCTACACACATAGTCAGGCACATACTTTGTTCACCGAACCAATACAAACTTGTTATAAATAAGGAAGTCGTTGCAGAGATATTCAGAAAGTGTAACTCATAGCGTTACTTTCTTCGTCTTTAGAACTGATCCCTGGTGATATCTAGAGTACTGTCCACTGGGACATGATAGAGGTGTGTGTGTGTACACTGACCTTGTTATTCTATGGAGTAGTATTACAAAATGTTCCTTTAATTCGCATATTGTGAAGAATTTTCCTCTGTGAACACTGTCTGCACTATCCATAAGCCATCTGACCGCTTCTCACACCTGTAGGCTAGTGCTTCCCAGATGGTTGACATGGCGTGCTAATGTTCCCTGGTCAGGGTTATTACACATGCAGAGAGTTTGGTATTAGGACAACATAGTCTATAGATTGTAGCTTGGAGCTGTGAGCAGTCTTTTCCTTTACAGCCTTTATTTTCTGTTTGTTTAATAATACGATGACATTTGGGCAGCACTGCTAAAAGCAAGGCTTTTACCCTCTGTCACCTCACAGCCGAACCTCCGCACAATTCTTCCAGCTTCCTTCTGGCCCTTGGTAGGTTTTTCTTACAGCAGGCTGATCTTTGACAACCATGTCAGATAATAAGAATTTAGGAATATGAATCCTCTAGCCATTCCTCAACAGATTCAGAACAGCAAATTTCTTATCACAGAATTGGCTCCAACTTATTCCACACCACTCTGCCTCGCTCCTTCCTTTGCTCCTGGTCTCCTTGGCACTTCGGTGGTTATCCATGTGTTCATTTATTGCTTCCGTACTATTGAGAGTGTCTTTCATTGAGTCAACCTTTTTCATGTCATTCATCTTTTGTACTTCACAGATACTCAAAACACAGTTATTTACTGAGCAAGGCCATATGCTATGCCTGAAGGGTCAGTAGTAAATTAAACTAATATTTTAAAGTTTACTTATTCAGTGAGAGATCCAGACAGACTGACAAGTACTTCCAACAGAGCCCTCATGCATGATGCACCCCTAGTTTCAGCTGGCCCAAATCATGGGCATTCGGTGTGCTTGGTGTGTAAAGGGAGACCCCAAAACACATCCCAGGACCTCATGTGGATCTACTCGTGAAACTGCCATATCCACCTGGCCCTAAAACTAACTTTCTTTCACTCTATTTGTCTCCTTTGGAGTTTTCGAATCAGTTATCTCTAGCGTTAGCCTGGGCACAACAGGAAGAGGGAAAGAAAAGATATTAACCAATTAAGCCAGGCATGATTAACTTTGTCATATCACTGAGTGTGCAAGATATTTTGATCAGATGAAGGTTTTAATGATTACTTTGCTTGATTTAACATTATGTGATGGTATTTATTATAGACACTTTAAAAGATTTCACATATTCTCTATTTATTTTTGTTGTTGAGAAAACAGGTCCAAATAATATAATGCTTTTTTTTTTAAAGCATTATTTTAAAAATAATAAACGTAGCTTTGTGTAAAACGTTTCACTTTACTTTCATACTCTTTCTTTCCTGTGTGCTTCTCCTCAAATTACCCTATTCCCATAATTCTCTGTGGTCCTAATTCATTTCAGAATAAAATATATTCTGAACCATTTTCCTTTTGGCCAAGATTAATTATGAATTTACAGCCTGTAAAGTTCAGATCTGTTTACAAATTGGAGAACCCTCACATTTTTGAGTTGGAACTTTGAATTTGATTGATTCATTAAGTTATATCAGTTTTCTGGTGACATGCAGTATAGAGAAAATTAAAGATGAGTTTTTGCCATTTTCATATTTAGGAAAACTGAATTTTACTTAAAGTGAAGGGGGTGAAAAGTTAGTATTTTATTACACCAACTTCACTTACTGCTCTATACATCTTAAAGTGAAGACAAGGTTTATGACAATATTTTAAGTCTCGAAGCAGAGCCTTTTAGTTATTTATATTAAACACTTGTTGCTTAGTTTTTAATTTGGGATTTAAAAGACAAACTACACTCAGGGCCAGCAGTTGGTGTAATGGCTATGTCACCGAACTCCCATGTAGTCGACCGTGGTTTGAGTCCCAGACCTGGTGTCTTAAACTCACACCAGGCGTATGCGTGTGAGCGTGCATGCCCAAGATCCCTAGAGGAGAAAGGAGGAGAAGGGATGGCGGCATGGCCTTCTCCCCCCCC
>NW_006159583.1:927902-951211 GCF_000334495.1 Tupaia belangeri chinensis | reverse complement strand
CGCTGCCCCCCCCCCCCCCCCCCCGCCCCACCCCGGCGGTGATTTCTCACTTCTTGTCTTCTGTCTCTCTGTTTTTCTGGTTAGTGCAGGCGCCCTATAGCAAAATCCTCTCAAAAAAAAAAAAAAAAGACGAACTACACCATATACACGTACACCTGTTTTCCGGGGTATTTCATTATATATGTTGGATACTGTCACAAATACATATATGAATGTAGCATAAAACCTAATCTAATGCTTTGGGACCAGAGGGTGGCCCCAGTAAAATGTGAGAACCCTTTGTGAGGGAGGCTGTCATGGGAGGGCTCTGGGTTCCCATCTGGATATCTCCCTAGCTACGCTGGGTATGTACATGCCCATGATCTGGAGTGGCAGAGGCTGGGGGTGGGGTGGATTGCAACATTGGGACCCCATTAGGCATGCTTTCTCTCTCTTCCTTTATCTGTTTTTTATTTCCTCCCAGAATGAATAAGCAAACTTTAAAAGATTTAAATCTCCCTACATTTTATGCATAGTAGTTATGCAGTAAATATTTCTTCTCTGGGTGATAAATATCCAAGCATGTTTAAGTATACTATTAGATGTAGGTTTTTCTGATGAGATTCTAGTTCTTTAATCTGGTTGTTGCTACCATCCTGACCTTTTTAAGGTGAAGATCAATCATATTATTTCATTTGGAAAATGCTTCAAAGACATCATGGTAACTTCAGATTTAAGAGCAGACCCCTGCTTGTGGCATAAACATCTCCGCAAGATAAGGTCCCAACCTTCTGTGTCCAGGCTTTATCTCCTCTGTCCTGTTCTTCCTTACTGAAACTAGATGTGCCAATAACTCACCATGGTTCCTAAGGCCATTCTATCACAAGTGGACCTCATCTGGTTTCTAATGCTCTCTTAGTCACTGTTTTGCATGACCTGCTCTGGGATCTTTGCCTTTTTGAATCAATTTCTGCTTTCTCAGGTAGTAATTAGTTTTTGCACATGTTTCCTTCTTTTCTTTTCTTTTTTTTTTTTTGGAGAGGTTTTTGCTATAGGGCGCGTGTGCTCACCAGACAGACAGAGAGAGACAGAGAGACAGAAGGTGAGAAATCACCCCCCAGGGGGGATGGTCACGCCGCAATTCCTTCTCCTCCATTCTCCTCTCGAGATCTTGGGCATACACGCACACGCACCCGGCATGAGTTTTAAGCCATCGGGTCCAGGACGCGAACTGCAGTCAACTACGTGGGAGTCCAGCAAAATAGCCTTTACCAGCTAACTGCTGGTTCTCATGTTTCCTTATTTTCTGTGAATGCTAGACACATGTCATAGATTTTCACCTTTCAGAAGTTATGACTGTGCCTTTTTATTTTTCTCTGTATCCCTTGTGACTAGAATATTGTATGTGATAACTAAGTGCTTGGTGAATGAAAGATGTTTCTTTGGCTAGAGAATCATTCAAAGGTTACTTCTCTGAAATCTTTTGCCCCTCTTCCAAATGGAGTCTTACTACTTAATGGAGTCTCCCTTACTTTTCTATAACTCTGTTTTTTTTTTTTTAATTTTTTGTTATTTATTTTTATTCTTTACTGGAATAAAAAATTAGAAATTCCAACTGCTGAATTTTCTGTTTCTAGGAGTCAGTAATATGGTTCAAGTTTCCACTTTTTTGGGAATCTCTCAGTCATGATCTGCAGAAGTTGGTCCTGGGCTATTCAAAGATAGGTATTTATCTTCATATACTATTCCACACCCAATACAGATGTTCTTCTCTTAAACAACTAGTCAATATTTGTAATTTTTCCAGTACAATTAAATATTCACTATTATATTTGCTTTCGTCCTGTTCTTTTTTTTCCCTGTTCTTCAGTCTCCTCTTCAAGTTTCAAACAGTGCCATGCCACCCTGGAAACCTGAATATTCTTCTGGGCATCTAACTGCTGACAGGTTTGCTGGCTTCTTTTTTTCTTTTTCTTTTTTCTTTTTGGAGGGGTTTTTCACTATAGGGCACGTGCACTTGCCAGAGAGACAGAGAGAGACAGAGAGACAGAAAGTGAGAAATCACCACCCAGGGGGGGATGGCCATGCCACATTCCCTTCTCCTCCATTCTCCTCTCGGGATCTTGGGCACGCACACACACGCTCCCGGTGTGACTTTAAGTCACTGAGTCCAAGACTCGAACCGTGGTCGACTACATGGGAGTTCAGCGACATTGCCATTACACTAACTGCTGACTTCTTTTAAGATCTCCTTCTAGCTTCATGTCATCTTGCTTATTTTTAAGTCATATTCGAAATTGCTCTGCAGCTTTCTCTTCAGCTTGGTTTTTCATGTGAATCTTTCTTCTGTAGCTTTCTAATTTTTCCTCTGGTTTTCATTTTAATAATGTCTATGACCAATATCACTTTTCCCTGTTTTGATGTTGAGAGTAATCGGTTCAAAAATACCATGTCCGCTCTTGCCGAGAGCCTGACCGCCTTTATATCCCATCTTTTGGAGCAAAGAAAACCCTTTGTTTTCAGGGCCAAGTGTATTCTTCAATCCAATGTTACCTCTCCTGTTCTTCCTCTTTTAAACTCTTCTGCCTATTTTTCAAATTAGCTTCCTGTGATTTTTCTTCTTTTCAACGGGCTTCTTGGATTTGCCTCAGCATTGGCAATCCTGGTCTGATATCATCTTGGACATTAATGAAGGAATCAGACATATAATCCTCTTCTTTTACCATGCTTAATTTCATATGGTAATGCTATCTGGCAGCGCTCAGGTCCCGGCCCAGCCCCGGAGCTATCACTCTGTTTTCATCAGAAGTATGCTACATTTATTTCCTAACACATCTGTCTCTTCTTCCATGATGTTGCTCTCTTCCAGACAAAAACCAAAATGAGGAATTTCTGTCAATTTTTAGTCTACTAAATAGTAGATACTTCATAACTTTTTGATGCATAAATGTCCAGTTGTTTAAAATGTTTAAAGTTAGTGTTTTATACAGGCTTATATTTTTTGTTGTAGCTGTATCTGACGAGGAAAACCTATGACTCCACCTATGATTCGATCTTGCATGCAGAGGTAAAGATACCAAAATGAGACTGGTCCTTGACCACTTCTTTCACTGCTAGCTGTCAGATTAAGATTATTACATAATTTGGGACCAGTAGTTAGCATAATGGCTATGTCGCTGGACTCCCATGTAGTCGACCGCTATTGGAGTCCTGGACCCGGTGGCTTAAACTCCCGCCGGGCGCCTGTGCATGCGTTCCCAGGATCCCGAGAGGAGAATGGAGGGGAAGGGATTGCGGCATGGCCATCCTCTCTGGGGGGTGATTTCTCAGTTTCTGTCTCTCTGTCTCTCTCTGTCTGTCTGGCGAGCGCACGCGCCCTATAGCAAAAACATCTCCAAAAGAAAAAAAAAAGATTATTACATAATTTCTACCTCATTTTCTTTACCTCAAAATTGATAGAGATTATTCAACTTTAGTCTAGAAGAGTAATTCTCACACTTTAGCCGATATCATCATTACTTGGAGCAACTGTGAAAACACAGATCTTTGGGCCCAACTTCCAGAATCGACAAAATGTTCCTGGATATTGCTAATGTCTACTAGTGCCAGAACCAGATTTTGAGAATGTTTGACCTGGTCTCTCTCATATGATATTTTGTTGCTTTCATCATCTGTATGGTTTATTGATACTTTAATAGGTAAAATCAATGCAGAGCTTCAGTAGCTTAAATATCTACTGAATTCTGTGGCAAAGGCCTTTGATTTTCACAGATCCTCTAGAATCATTTGAGTAGATTCTATTTCAGGTTGACTAAGTCACTTTAGGTTGGTTTCTATTATTTATACTCTTCTTTAAAAGAGGCACTTGGTCATTATAATATCTATCACTTACGACCAAATCTTGCCAATAAAAGTAAAGCTTTCATTGATCTTCCTCCCTAATATTTTGTCCTCAATGAAGACCTAGTTTTCTCTCTCCCCATTCATCTTTAAAACCTGATTTTATACAATTCCTTTTGTTTTACAGGACACCCAGAATTGATACATGAATCATCACTTTTTTAGTATATAGTTACAGGTCTTTATAACTGTACAAAGACTTCCTAGGGTTTCTTTTTCCTTACTGTTGTAATTCTTAAATTTTCTGCCTCGGAAAACCCACTTCTGTTGATTGCCAGACACCCAGAGAGGTTAAGGGTATTCCTAAAAACAATGTTGAATTTGCTTTGGAAAGGATGCCATTTTTTCTACTTCTTCTCTCTATCCTCCTCCCTCTCCACCTCTCCCCTCTTCCTTCTCCTACTTATTTTTTCTCTTAATATTCTATGCATTTTTAAACTCTTTAATTTTTAGCAAGGAGGATTCTTAAAATCTTAAAGACTGTCTTTTGCTGACTTATGACACATGAATATTTTAAGTATATTACTAAAATTTTCAGTTGATACTCTGCAAAGAATTAAATAAACCATATACTTTTAGTGTACTCATCTCAATAGATTTTTAAGAAAAAAAATAAAGCAAATACATATCAACATATTTGGGTTTAAGCACCCATTTTGTATAATCATGCCAGGGTATCTAGCATTAATATAGTGCTAGGATATGGTCAGAAGCTCTCTCCCTCTCTCTCTCTCTCTCTCTTTAAGAAGCTTTAAGAAGCTGACTGTGAAATGTACTGTCTATTCTCCTGCCAAGTATTTTTGAAATTTGACTAAGCTTTTTGCTAACCAAAGCACTAACAGCATAAATTTTGTGATGAGAAATTACATTAGTACTATTTAATCTTTATATCCACAGATACCATTGTATTTGACTATATCACTTGTAAAATAAAATATTAACATTTGTAGACTTTCTGTCCTTAAATTTAACTGAGAGGAGGCAAAGAAGTTATTCTAATGAATTTTGTATAAAAATCTTCCCCTACTTCAAACCTAAATTTTTAAGAGGGAAAGGTCCTAGTTCTTTTGAAATTACTTAATTCCTAAACTGGTACAATGTTTCGTAGAGAGTTCTCTTTTTACAAGTGGCTTCATCAAACTACTTATTAACATGTTTGCATTTGTGATGTGGTAGCTCAAGTTTAGCATGTGGTTGAACTTTGCCTGCATATGATCTAATCCTGCCATCCTACCTGTTCAGTCACAGTGAATCACCTGGTTCACTTAAATCTTGCTTTTCTGTATAAGTGCATATCATCAATGGATTATATATATTAATAGATATTGAATATGTGATGCCCACACTGTAATTTGCAATACCAATTTTAATTTTCTTAATTGAGCTCCATGATTATAAATTAAAGTTCTTGGGAAACACTTATATTTGTCAGGGAGCAGACTTGCTGTGTTAGTTTGGAAGCATTTTTGCAGATATAGTTGTGCAAGTGATCTACTTCTGCTATGTGGAAGATTGGACCATTGGTGCTAAAATTTAAAAGGTTCTGCCTGTGGATTGTAGGAAGACAAATGGCACATCTCTGGAAGCGAGGAAAAATAGTACTGTAATTCAGTGTCATGTTGATAGAAATAGAAACCTTAACCAGTCATCTTTTATTTTTGGCTCAGACAACTAACAATAAAATATAACTCAGATGCTGGAACTATGATAGTAAAGATACAG
The DNA here is from genome assembly GCF_000334495.1 of Tupaia belangeri chinensis. Classification (NCBI taxonomy): domain Eukaryota; kingdom Metazoa; phylum Chordata; class Mammalia; order Scandentia; family Tupaiidae; genus Tupaia; species Tupaia belangeri. The sequence goes on along the minus strand of NW_006159583.1, from coordinate 945,610 downwards.
AAATGACATTTTGCTGATGAATTTTCTGCTACTCTTTGCTTCCCACTTTCAGTTTTACACCATATCTTTTATGATGTGAGATGCTTACTTATGTATCTAAGGACAGATCCATAGGATGAAAAATATGTTTAATGGAGTTTTTAGGTCTCAGGTTACTTAAGTACATTTTCGTTTCATTTTCCTCTTCTAACGACCTTTGCAATTTTCCACTGTTTTGGTAAATTCATGTTCTAACAGAGGCTGCCATATAGTGTGTCCTTTTTACTTTATTTCTGAATACATATCTTAAAGTCATATCAGCTATATCATTGTGCTCTGCCTGCTTGTCTGGAATTGGAGATGCCTCTAATGAGAGTAGGGAATTGGCACACCTTACATTGAGGTCTCTAGTCTCAGCCAGTGGCACACCTATGCCTTCAGTTAAAACGGAAGAAGAGTCATGCTAGCATAGTTTAGTGATGAGGTGATAGGCGAAATTAGGTGTGGGGGAGTTAGAGTTTGTGGTGCTGAGTTACTGGTAGCACAGGAGAGCCGAGAGGTCTTTTCTCAGGGTCTTCAGCATCAGTGTCATGAGGAGCTGTCCTCTTGTTCCTTGTTTGTCACCAGTTGGGTCAGAAAGCAGACCAGTGACAGCTCAGTCCCTGAAAAAGGACAGGAAAGAGAAGAAGTGGGTGACATTGATGGAAAACTTCCTAAATGGTGTACAACTGCTTTTAATCCTTGTAATAACTCCCGGAGACCCCAGCAAGTCAGGACCACTTTTGAGTTGAGGTCTGTAGCTCAGAGTTGAGGTTTTGATACCTAATGTTGTTATGTGCGTCTGTACTGTCTGTTCATATGTTTGTGGGTGTGTATCTCTATTATCTTGAGGCTCTTATATCAAAACCTTTTGGGAAAAGCGGTACCATACATATTTCCCCTCCCCAAGATATCTCTTCCTATTTTTTTTTATTTCTTTAGAGAGATGTTAGCTATAGGGTATGTGTGTTCACTGGAGAGACAGAGACAGACATAGAGACAGATAGTGAAAAATCACCCCGAGTGGGGTTGGCCATGCTGCAGTCCTTTCTCCCCCATTCTCCTCTTGGGATATTTTGCATGCACACACAGCACCCAGTGTGAGTTTTGAGCCACTGAGTCCAGGACTCAAACCACAGTTGGGAAACAATTATGCCACCTGCTGATTCCACCAAGATATCTTCTTAAAAAGAAGTTTATTTATTAATTGTTTTGGGTGAGGAGAGACACCCCCCAATGGGGTCTTCATACCACAGTCCACCCCCACCTTTACTAGCTAGGATCACAGGTGTTTGTGCCTGTGCCTAGCAATTACTAGGAGACCTCCAGGACCTGAACCTGGGACCTTTCCATGCAACTTCATCATTGCATAGCATTGCATTACCACTGTACCACTGTACATCTTTTTTTTTATTTTTTTTATACATTCAATCACATTATTTAACTTACAAAGCGAAAATTTCAATATGTGAACATTTCTCCCCAATCTAGTAGATCAAAATATCTTCAGCAGATAACCACACTACCTCCCTGTCCTGTCAATGCTCTATCTTCTTATCCCTCCTCCAGATGTCCTTCCCCAGGTCCCACTCCTCCACACAGACCACATATGGCAATCACAACCATCTCCTGTGTTTGTACATCCTTTAGTTTCAGTCATAGAGTGCGGACACTCGGTATATATTAAGTGGGGACATACAATATCTCTCCTTCATAACTTGGCTTGCTTCACTCAGCAGTAAATTTACCACATTCCTTCACTTTCTATCAAAAGCCAGGTTTTTTAATTTATTTTTTTTTATTTTTATGGCTGAATAGTATTTCATAGAGTATATGTGCCACAGTTTTCAATCCATTCATCTGTATGGGGCATTTGGGTTGGTTCCATGTTTTAGCAATCGTGAATAGTGCTGCAATAAACATTGATGTGCCACTGTGCATCTTAATGATAATAGAGAGTTTGCAGAGAACACACATTCTTGGCAGAAAATTTCTAAGAATGAATATTATTCATTCTTAGCTCAGGTTTGGGTAGGATTTCAGGAATGAAGAATTAATTTAAATGATTAGTGGACTATAATTATGAGTTTAAACATTCGAGCATAAGCTGTAAAAATAATTATTGTTCCTTTATGTAGACCTTCTAGATACTTTTGATGATTACATTTGGGATAACCAACTCCCTGGACTAATTTGAAAAGTAGGAATGTACTATACTTGCATATTGATTTTTGGTATGGAGCCTTTTGAAAATTTACTTATTTGGGCTTTTCTTTTATGCAATGTACTTTGGTCTGAAAACTCCTAGGTGTTGTTTTATCCTTCAGATCTGTGATCTTGCATTTTTACTGTTTCCTCAACATTGATGTGCACCTTGATGGATATTCTGTTGTTTTCAGGCAAAGCACAATATCACTCTGCAAAGCCTTGCCATTAGATGGATGTTGTAGTTGCTCATGACGCAAGTGCAGCCTTCTTATACTTCATATCATCATGCTTGCCAAATAACGAGGTAGTCCCTCTTATCACATTGGCAACCAGTAATGCTAAGCTTCAGGATATTTTTGTCACCTTAGCTATTGTAATTTGATACATTGGTATTTTATTCAAGAATACTTGGTGATACTGTTGTACCCTAAAATTAATTGGTCATGATAATATTATTATGACTGATAAAGAGATGGAATGATGAGGGGACCAGCAGTTGGTGTAATGGCTATGTCGCTGGACTCCCATGTGGTCAACCGCGGTTCGAGTCCCAGACCCGGTGGCTTACTCACACCAGGCGCGTGTGTGTGTGCCCAAGATCCCAAGAGGAGAACTGAGGAGAAAGGATTGTGGCGTGTCCATCCCCCCTGGGGGGGGTGATTTCTTGCATTCTGTCTCTCTGTCTCTCTCTGTTTGGCGAGCACACGCGCTGTATAGAAAAAAAAAGAGAGATGGAATGATGTGGCTAGATGTGTGTGTATGAAAGAGAAAGAATATCTAAACTCATACAGTAGCTCTTACTAAGCGGTCAATTCTGTAGTTATGGCAAAAACCTATATGTATTCAGATAAGAGAGCGTTGGTTTTAGAATCTCTCTACCCTTAACTACTAACTGCAGACTTTGAAGTCATGATGTGATGTTTTGATAGGTCCAGTTTTCCTAAGGAACTGGGCATATTTAATCTCAGAGCATCTTTGAAAGATAACTGATTTTGTATTTTTTGCATCTGTAAGTTATGGGAGTGCTGTGGATAGTCAAAATGTGAAGTATGAAAAGGTTTACATCAATCAATTGGACTAGATTACATGTCTTAACTGTCTTCCTTATTTTGTTGGCTTATAATCAAACTTCCTAATTACTCTTTTTTTCTAACCATTTTATCTAACTTTGTTTATTTATTTTAATTTGACCAGAGAGGATCAGAGCGAGAGATGGGGGGGGCGGAGAGAAAGCCAGAAAGCCACCAGGTCCAGGTCTCTTGTGGTTGGCCACATGGGAGCCCAGCATCCCCAACCACCATACCACATTCTGGCCCCTGAACTCCCTATAATTATTTTTACAAACAGCTTTGAAGCCAAAACCTCTACCAATACTTTCCTTGCTTTTATATTTTATCTATTTACCTTTTGTGATTGCAAGTTTATATCTCCTTCAGGAACTAAACAAGTAAGGAACCAATTGGCAAAGGCTGTTAGAATTCATTAGGTTCAGAGAGCCCCAAGGCCTTTACTAAAGGCATTTTCACAATTTAAACTCTTGAAAGCAAACTATTACATGAGTCAACAGGCAAGCCAGCCTGGCACGCAGGGATCTGATATAGAGAAGCTCCTTTTCTCTAACACTTTCTGCTAATCCTTAGTTGAGAAAGCAGAATTCCACATCATCACTGCCTCTCAGAGAAACTACAGTGGGTAATAGCAGCTGTCAGGTGTGTGTTGGACTGTTGGCATCAACGGTCAGTAATGTGTATCTTTGTTTTTATGTATAGATGAAAATAAGATATTCACATTTGAAAAAAATTTAGATTCTAGAATTTTTCAATTTTCACGTAGCTATTACACTTACTCTGTGGACATTCTTCTGAGGACTTTCGACAGTATTTTATGCCTAACAGCAAAATGGAATTATTCAAGGGAAGTAATTGTGTTTTCATCATTTTGAAACTAATTTGGGAAAGTTATCTGGAACTTTGTCAAGGGAATGTCATTTTATAATATCAACACAATTTTATGAGATAGGTAAAAATGAGCTGAATACCACATGTAATAATAGTGTTTTTTTTTTCTTTGAGGTAAAACTATCAGGCCATCGGAAAAGTCATGACATATATATCTATGCAAAAATGTGTCATGACTTTTCCAACAACCTAATATTTTATTTATTTTTTTTTTAAAAATCTATTTTCGAGATTTTTTGCAATAGGATGTGTGTGCTTTCTGGAGAGACAGAGAGAGAGAGAGAGGGAGAGAGAGATACAGATAGAGAGAGAGAGAGAGAGAGAGAGAGAAGGAAAGAGAGAGAGATAAAAAGGGATAAGTCATCCCTTAGGGGGATGGCCATGCTGCAATCCCTTCTCCATTATCCTCCCAGGATCTGGGGTACACATGCATATGTGCCTTGAGTCATTTTGAAGCCACCAGGTCTGAGACTTGAACCATGATTGGCCATGTGGGACCCAGTGATGTAACTATCACACCATCTGCTGGTCCACTGAAAGCCCAATATTAAGTAGAATCTATTGAAATTACATAATTGTTTTTTTGGTAGAGGATTTTGCCTTAGGGCACATGCACTCACCTAAGAGAGAGACAGAGACAGAGATTGTGAGAGGTAAAGTGAGAAATCATCCCCTTCCCCACGGCGGATGGCCACACTACAATCCCTTCTCTTTCATTCTTCTCCAGGGATCTTGGGCACTCACACACAGGTGCCCAGTGTGAGTTTTAAGTCACCAGGTCCGGGACTCAAACTATTGTTAGCTATGTGGCAGTCCAGTGATGTAACTGCTATGCCATCTGCTGGCCCCCATAGTTATTTTCTATAACATATTAGAACCCTTGCTAGCCTCACTTCAATAGGATTCTTGTGTTCAGTGATTTGTGACTCTCAATAAGCTTATACTTCCGTAAAGGATATAAACATCTCAACTTGACGAATACAGTTAATTATGTAATTATATTTAGATCAGTTTGTGGCTCTAGTCTGGAAAACCTCTTCCCAAATGTCTAAAAGAAAAGATACTGGGGATCAGACAGTAGCATAGTGATAAAACACAGTGGACTGCAAGGCAGACCCACAAAGGAAGGTTCTAGGTTTGTGACCAGAGTCCTCCGTAAGTATGCCAGGCATAGAAGTACCCGTGATCTGGGACTGACTGAAGCTGGGGATGGATTAGAAAGTCAAAACTCAGTAGGGAATGCTTTCTCTCTTCTCTGTCCCTTTCTCACTTAGGGAGGAAATGAATAAACTTTAAGAGACAATATAATTTTAAAAAGAAAGGAAGGAAAGGAAGGAAGAAAGGAAGGAAGGAAGGAAGGAAGGAAGGAAGGAAGGAAGGAAGGAAGGGAGGAAGGAAGGAGAGGGCCTGAAGTTGGTGTGGTGATTAAGGCGACTTGCTGAATGTGCTGTTTGAGTTTCAGATCTAACAGCTTGAAACACACTTCTTCAGGGACCAGAAGATGGTGTAGTAGTTACATCACTGGACTCCCACATGGCTGAATAAGTTCAGATCCTGGACCTGGTGGTTTGAAAATCATGCCAGACTGGACTCCCACATGGCCGAATAAGTTCAGATCCTGGACCTGTTGGTTTGAAAATCATGCCAGGCACTTGTGTGTGCATGCCCAAGATCTCAGGAGGGGAATGGAGGAGAAGGGATTGTGGCATGGCCACTTCCCCTCCAACACCCCCCCTCCCTGGTGTGGTTTCTCACTTTTCCTCTCACTGTGTCTGTCTTTCTGTCTTTCTCTAGCAAGTGCATATACCTTAAGTCAAAAATCTCTGAAAAAATAAAAGAAAAGAAATGAGAAACATCCCCCAGATGCATATGTACGCTTGTCCAAAATTCTGAGAGGAAAGTGCAGGAGAAAGGATTGCTATCCCTTTCAGAGGCTGATTTCTCTCTCTCTCTCTCTCTCTCTCTCTCACACACACACACCACCCCCATCTGTCTCTCTCCACCAAGTGCAAGTACCTTGCCACCAAAAAAGTATCAATTCTCCTGTAACTCATGACTAGAACTTGGAAGCATCTTTGCCCCTGCAAAATCTTTCATTTCAACCATATCTCATCTTTCTTATTACTTCTTTTGGACTGTAAACTTTTTCTTCTATTCATCATTAGCTTTATTACCAGCATCACCTGGAGTTGCTCTCTCCACTTCCAAGCCATTCTCATCTGAATGACTTCAGTATATTCATGAAAAGCCTTTGAGAGTTCCTTTACCTTCCCTGATCCAAAGTTCACCTGTCTTAAATCATCTCACCAACCTACTAGTTACATAGGTGTTGTAATGTTTCACAGCGGTTCTAACTTTGCACGTACTCATTTAACTTTTTTTCCCTTATTGTCAGAGGGCACATGTACTTTCCAGAGAGATCCAGAGAGCAAAGAGAGGCAGAAAGCACCCTGCAATGACTATGGTCATGCTGTAATCTCGCCTCCTCCATTTCTCCATCCTTTCAGTATTTAGGCATGCGTGTGCAACTGCCTGGCATGTTTTTCAAGCCACTGGGAGTAGGATTTGAACAACTGTTGGCTATATGGATGTGGTTCCCAATGCACAGCATTTAGCCCTCCTCATTTCCTTCTGTATTCATTTTAATTAGCTCATCCATCAGTCTCATTGATTGTTCCACTCTATCAAAACATTAGTCTTTTGTTTATTAATTTGCTCATCGAACATTTGATTTCATTAGAATTCTTTTTCTTTTTTAAGAATTATTTTATTTAACTTTATTTATTTATTTTTAATTTTGACCAGAGTGGGAGAGAGTGAGTGTGAGCATGAGCATGAGAGAGAGAAAGAGAGAGAGAGAGAGAGAAAGGGAAAGTGAGAGAGCAAGTTGCCAGGTCCAGGATTTGAACTGCAGTCGGCCATGTGGGAGTCCAGAAACCTTAACCACCATGCCACCTGCCATCCCCCAGGATGATTTTTCTTACACTTCTGTCATTTCCATAAAACATTTGCCATTTCTATACACTTTTCGTGTAGCTTTATTCTATCCATTTTTTCTGGGCTTAAATTCAAGCAAATGCTATCAAATGAATCACACCATATGATAGTTTTATCACTAGAAATTCATGTGTCAACTTCAGTTGAGGCTACAATACAACAGGATAACCTACTACTACATTTTCCTCTACAGCTTTCTTTCTCATCTTCCTCTGCATTTCACAGAAGTGTTTAAATGTCAGCCACTTTTTTTTAAATTAGTTTTCCTCAGAAGTGAGCAAATTGAGTCCATTTAATAGAAATTTCCTTATTTATCAGTCCTACATATTATATCTTCATGTGTCTTCAACTTTCTTCATATTATAAAAAACACAGATATTCTCTTATGCCTTGAGATTCAGATCTTACTGATCCTATCCTATCTCACAGTAACATTTATCCTTTCTCTTATTTACATTCAAATATCTCCTAACAAAATAAATAATCTCTATACAATCTATGATTAGATGTTTCCTAACTTAAAAGGAATAATAAATTGAACACTCACTCTCCTTCACCTCAAATCTCACTCAGTCCTTAAATTTCTGTCAATGCATTCAGACAAACATTCTGTAGAAGGTTTTGGGTTGTTGTCTTTAAATTTCTTTCTTTCTTAATTTCTTTCTTTCTTTTCTTTTTTTTTTAAGTTTTTGCTATAGGGCGCATGCGTTCTTCAGAAAGACAGAGATAGAGAGACAGAAAGTGAGAAGTCACCCCCCAGGGGGGGCTGGCCATGCTGCATTCCCTTCTCCTCTATTCACCTCTTAGTATCTCGGGCATATACGCACATGCAACCAGCATGAGTTTAAGCCACTGGGTCTGGGACTCGAACCGTGGTCAACATGGGAGTCCAGCGACATAGCCATTATGCTAACTGCTGGTCCCTTTACGTATTTCTTTTATAAGAGATAAATGGCAGAGAAAAAGGGAAGCAGAGAAAGAGAGAAAGGCAAGCACTCCCAACAGGACCTCATGGTGCAACCTGCTATAGCCCTTCCAGCAGGGTAGGATCACAGATATGCATGTCTGGAATGTAGAGGTCCACCAGGAACCTGATCCTGTTACCTGCCTGGATCCAGCAGGGTGTTGCTGTTGTGCCCCTGAACTGTGCCTCAGTTTGCTGTCTTCACGTTTCCACTCTCTTCATGGTGCTCAGTAAGCTTCTAGTTCTGTTATTGCAGACAGACACTGCTTCTTTGGGTATGTCTGATTTCAGTGGCACTAATAAAAGATATTTTAATTGCCATTTTTACTTAGTCTTCAACTAGCGTTTGTTCCTGATATCTGTATCCTTTAAAATACTGTTTTATTAATTTTGTGGCACCATATATCTCTATTCAGGAAAGAAATCTCTCTACATACTCCCCCTCAATCCCTGAATACCCTCTGTCTTCTTTGCAGGGTCGTCTTTCTCAGTCATATCAAGGTAGAAAGTATGGGTAAAAGAGAAGATGATCTAAGACGCATCCTTAAGAAATTACTAATATAATGGTTAAAGTTCACATGATGGAAGGCAACTGTATTTAATGATATAATTACTTGAAAACTTGGGGCCAGCAGTTGACATATTAATTACATTGTCAGACTTCCACATGGCTGACCAGGGCTCAAGTCTCAGACCCAGTGGTTTGAAAACTCACACTGGGCACATGTGCTGCATATCCAAATCCCGAGCGGAAAATGGAGAAGAAATTGCAGCATGGTCATTCCCCAGGGGTGATTTCTCGTGGTGTGTCTCTCTATCTCTCTGGCAAGCACATACAGCACCCTATAACAAAAATCTCTTTAAAATATATATATAACACATAATTGATACATTATATATATCTATATGTAGTATTTTATATATTATACATCTACATATAATTTTATATATTATGTATTACATTCCTAATTTTATGTATTCTATATTGTATATGTTAGATATATACATATTACATAATATGTAACTTTGTGTAACTTTAAGTTATATAAATGTTAAACACAGTTTCCTCCTCTAATGAAAGGAACTCTTGACTGTTCACCTCCAAGCATTAGGGTGGATTAGATGAGATAATGCACATGAAACCCTCAGCACTGTTCCTGGTGCACAGGAGGAAATTAAGTGGCACCACCGCCATCGTGGGAGAGCACATCCTTAAAAGACACGTGTACCGGGACCAGCAGCTGGCTAATGCAACTCTACCTCACTAAATAAGTAAGTGAACTAGAGTTGAAGTAAAGTAGAGGAAGAAAAAAATGACAAACTCTATAAAACAAGGACAACTTCATCCTCCAGCAAACTGAATTCTTACAAAGAAAGTGCATAATGGAAAGCTGAACTCAGCAACAGGAAGTCAAGTGTCAAGTAGTGGGTTTGCTGTCATGCGCAACCCAAGCAATTTGTTTAACTTACATTCCTGTAGCCTCAGCTAGACAATACAGCCCTTGCCTATATCGCGTATGTATTGTGAAGATTGGATGGTATGTGTGAAGTGTGTGTGTGTGTGTGCACATACACACACACATATATACACACATATATAATACACACACATTTATACACACATACACATATATATGTTTTTTGTCAACAGTTCAATTTATTTCTTTCCTATTGTTTCTCTGCAGACATATTTGTACTATAGATAACACTTTATTTACAAAAATGGAGTTATATCATACTTGAATTGTTATATATATATGTAATATATATGAAATACATATGTAATATATAATATATTAAAATATTACACAATACATTTCATATGTTATACATAATACATAATGTAGAGTTTATATTATACATTATGTAATTAAATATATATTATATATAATACATTGATTATGAGTTTGTGTGTGTTTATATGTATCATGCAAGTGGCATGGAGGATAATGCACTGGATCCTACATAGGAAATTGTGCAGTTCAAATCTCAGGTACAATAGCTCGAAAATCCCATTGGGTGTGTGTGTTGTGTGTCCTAAATCCCAAGAGGAGAATGAAGAAGAAGGTATTGGGACGTGGTCATCCCCACTGGCGTGGTCACCTCCACTGGAGTGTGGTTTCTCACTTTCCCTCTCTCTGACAAGCCCAATGCACCTTACAGGAAAAGAAAAAAGAAAAAAAAATACGTGTGTGTGTGTGTGTGTGTGTGTGTATGTGTGTATCTATCTCACATTCTATTATCATCTGTTGAATGTCTACTTTGAGGATTGCACACACAGAGTTGAGGCTTCACTGTGTAATAAGAGATTCAGATGCATGTTTTCTTATATAATTGGATCTAAACCTAAGTCATCTGCTTGTATTGCAAACATCTGTTATTAACAAAATTTAAGTATTAATATTTAGAAATAGATTTTTTTTTCTGACACACATATTCTTTGATGTCAAATGTGTAATTTACTTTGTACTTTACATTAGCAACATGTAATATTCAAAAATTCAAATCACAAAAACACAAATTTAAGGTTATGGGAATGGGATATCAATATATTTATGTTCTTGGGAATCAGCAGTTAGCGTAATGGCTGTCGCTGGACTCCCACATGGTCGACCGCGGTTCGCGTCCCGGACCCGGTGGCGTAAAACTCACGCTGGGTGCGTGTGCGTGCATGCCCAAGATCCCAAGAGGAGAATGGAGGAGAAGGGATTGCAGCGTGACCATCCCCTCTGAGGGGTGATTTCTTGCTTTCTGTCTCTCTGTCTCTCTCTATCTGGTGAGCGCACGCGCCCTATAATGAAAACCTCTCAAAAAAAAAAAAATATATATATATATTTTATGTTCTTCCGAGCTGGGGGAGAGGACCTAGGACTTCAATGAGAGGGAGAGGGTTTTTTGAAAAAATAACTTCAGTATATATTTTTTTTTTTTTGAGAGAGATTTTTGCTATAGTGCATGTGTGCTTGACAGAGAGACAGAAAGCGAAATATCAACCCCCTCTCCTCGTGTCCCCAGCCTGGGAGGATGGCCATCCTGCAATCCCTTCGCATTCATTCTCCTCTTGGGATTTTGGGCAAGCACACAAAATGTGTGAATACCTAGCATGAGTTTTAAGTTGCCAGGTTCAGGACTCAAACTGTGGTCAACTATGTGGGAGTTCAGCAATGTAACCATTGTGCCATCTGCTGGTCCTGTTACATATGTCTTTTATGGATGTGTTCTTCCCCATGATGGCTGTGTTGCCATTTAATTTCTTTCTGTGCATCAGGAACAGTGCTTAGGGTTTCATGTGTATTTTCTCATTTAACCCTCTCTAATGCTTGGAGGTGAAGTCATAGTTCCTTTCATTAGAAGAGGAAAAAGTGTTAAACATTTATATAACTTAAAGTTACACAAGTAACATTACATAGATTTTCACATAAATAAAAAGTTACAGTTGAAGGCTGCAAATGAGTTAAATATATAGCTGACTTTGAAGCCTGGATTCTTGCTACTTTGATATATTGAAATGGAATTAAGGGCAGTTGTTTTTCATATCCATAACATCTTGTCTTTAATATTTTTCAATGCATCATATTTTTCCGACAACAGAATTGTATATCCTATTCCTTTATTCATCTCACACATACCATCCAATCTTCACAACACATATGTGATATAGGCAAGGGAAGTATTGTCTAACTAAGACTACAGGAATGTAAGTTAAACAAATTGCTTGGGTTATGCATGACAGCAAACCCACAAGTCGACCCTTCATTTCTTGATGCTCAGTTCAGCTTTCTCTTTTATATACTTTCTTTGTAAGAATTCAGTTTGCTGGAGGATAAAGTTGTCCTTGTTCTGCAGTTTGCCTTTTTTTTTTTTCTTCCTCTACTTTAATTCAACTCTACTTCACTTATTTAGTTAATAATCCAGGAATGTTGCTGGAGTAGCACAAATTTGATTAGAATCATCACCTTCAGAGTTTCAGGTAATGGAGTGGAGTAAAAACAGCATGGAAAGCAGAGCCTGTTCGTTCTGTTCTCAGGCTGGTCTCCTGGATGGGTTAAAGTTGACATCTGGTTTAGTTTCCACTGCACTCTTCTTCTGGGAAGCCCTGGTTGACTACTTGACACCAAGCATTAGCTCTGACCTGAGCATTAACCCTAGCAAGTTTTGCGTAATTAAGCTATTGAGATTTGTTTTCCCTGACTGGACAGAAGAGCCTTACAAGGTGAGGGCTCTGTTGAAGTGATAAAGCTGATTAGATCTTTAGCAGTAAAAGAATCTGATCTTAGAAACTTCCTTTAGCTCTCATTAATGAAGCAGAGACAACACTTAGCAGGGGAAATGAGGTCACTAAAAAGAGAAACCATTTTTTTTCCCTTTAATAAAGAGCCAATCATTTTGCCTCTTTCTCAACTAAGGCTTGAATTTATTGTCCTGAATAAAGCTCCATTTAAATGAGCTAATAAGAAACTTTTCCCCAGGGTCATAGTAATCTTATTTAAACTTACTACATACATGAAATAAATTTAAACAATTTGAGAAAGTAAACCTAAGAGAAACCTAGAATTTAAAATAATTTTATAAATGCTAGCAATATCAAAACTAAAATAATGAGCAATGATTAGTTACACAGATATGTGGTTTATCCATAAGTGTAATTTTTTTTCAAAAATGGCCTTCTCAGTTTTTCTTTCTATAGGTAATTTTTTGGGACAATTATTCAAACAAAACTTATTTCCCTGAAATTCATTTATATAAACCTCACATGTTAACAATGATTATCATACCTCTTGATTTATATACTACTTTTACATATGCTACTATTTAATCCTCATAGTATTTTATAATAAAAACTGTATTATTCATTTTACAGAGTTGGTCTTAGCTCTAAAATTCCCACATTTCAAATTTATGTGATTTACTCAAGACTTTGTAAACAAGAAAACTTGGTGTTGAATATCGACTTTCTCTACTTCAAGGAAGTAGCCTATGCCATAGATGCCTCCAGTTAGACATTATTTTAAGTTTTATCTCTGTTCTCTGTTTCTTGTTAAACTCTTGCTTCAATACTTAGAAAATATGGCACTTGTGTTCATATCAAATATATTTATGTGAAATGTAAGTCATATGTACATGTGCGCATGCACACACATTTTTATGATCATATATTAGCTATTCTTTTATCATGGAACACTTTTCTTCCCACAGAGAATCTATTTTCCTTCTTGTCTTCAACTCTGTCCAGTAAAAACAGTCACAAAGGACAAAGTTTAATTGACAAAAGAGAAGGTTTATGGTGGATGTGAATGGAAAGGAGATAGACCATAATCCATCCTAGACTACTGTGTCCTATTGTTATTGGCTTCATGCTGGTTGCAAGAGTAGTTGTGAGAATAAGGATAAAAAGGATGCAAATGCTGGAACCAGAAGATGCCATAATTGTTATGTAGTTAGACTCCCATGTAGTCAACTGCAGTTCAAGTCCTGGACTAGGTGTTGTAAAATTCACACCATGCCCAAGATCCCATGAAGAGAATGGAGGAGAAGGGACTGTGGCATGGCCATCTCTCCTAGGGCATGATTTGTCACTTCCTGTCTCTCTTTCTGGTAGGCATATGTACTCTATAGCAAAAAAATCTCTCTTTAAAAAAAAAAAAAAGTGTAACCATTTTCTATGTTTCTGTATTCTCTAGTCATTCAGTTTCAGCCATAGAGTGTAGACAGTTGATATGTATTAATTGGAAACATACAATGTCTCTCCTTCATAACCTGATTTGCTTAACTCAGCAGTAAATCTTCCATATTTGTCCACTCTCTGTTAAAAGCCAGGGTCTTGTTTAGGAAGAGGTAGGGCGAAGGAGGGGAGACTGAGGAGGGACATTGGGGAGAGAAATGGAGGGGCGAGGCATTTGTAGGACAGGAGATGGGTTATTGTCTGTTGAGGAGGAAGTGTATAGTATTCCCAGCTGGATTGTTGAGAAATGTATACATGCTGGAATATTCACTTTGCAAGCTAAGTGACATGTGTGATTGAATGTGTAAAAGAAATTGAAATAAAAAATATATTTATAAAGTATAAATGCTGTTGATATTGCTGTATTAGTATGTATTGCATAATATGTCATTAGTGTGCATTTTTCTGTGACATTAACTTAAAATTAAAAAAAAAAAAATGCCAGAGGTTCTCTTCTAAAATGTGTGTTCATCTAGATGATGTTTCCACAGATAACTGATATCTTTTTTTTTTTTTTTTTTTTGGAGAGATTTTCACTGTAGGGCGCGTGCGCTCGCCAGACAGACAGAGAGAGACATAGAGACAGAAAGCGAGAAATCACCCCCCAGGGGGGATGGTCACGCCGCAATCCCTTCTCCATTCTCCTCTCGGGATCTTGGGCACGCACGCACACGCGCCCGGCGTGAGTTTTAAGCCACCGGGTCCGGGACACGAACCGCGGTCGACTACGTGGGAGTCCAGCGACATAGCCATTACGCTAACTGCTGGTTCCCATAACTGATATCTTTAGATTATGGTTATTGTCATTTTCCTGGTCTTTTCTAATAGTTTTGGTGGGAGTATTGATTTTCCAAAACCTCCTGGCCCTTCTTTCCTTCCTTAACTGTTAGGTGTTATTCATGCTCTGCTGGCATTCCTTCTGCTGACTGTCTTTTCAGCCTTGGCCTTCCATTTTCAGCAGTCTCTTTCTCTTAATCCACCTTCCTATGCCATTGTACTTACCCATCACAATAACTTTCATATAAGTTACTTAACCCCTTCCATAATTCTGATTTAGAAATGTATACCTTGGGACCCACAGTTAGTGTAATGGCTTTGTCACTGAACTCCCATGTAGTCGACTGCAGTTCGAGTCCTGGACCCAGTGGCTTAAACTCATGCTGGTACATGTGTGCCCAAGATCCCAAGAGGAGAATGGAGGAAAAGGGACTGCAGTGTGGCCATCCCCCTTGGGGGGATGCTTTCTCGCTTTCTGTCTGTCTCTCTCTGCCTGTCTGGCTAGCGCCTAAAGGAAAAAACCCTCTAAAAAAAAAAAAAAAAAAGAAATGTATATAGAACTATCTCATTTCTTTTAGACCTAGCTATCAAGTTATCTCCTAAGCATTTTGTGTCCTAGGCAAATCAAATTCAAAATTTATGAAACATGCCTGCTTATCTTCTCCCTCAAATATGTATCTTCTCTCTCTTTTGTAGTTTTTGCTATAGGGTGTGTGTGTGTGTGTGTGGGTGTGTGTGTATGTGTGTGAGAGAGAGAGAGAGAGAAAGAGAAAGAGAGAGTCCACCCCCCCACCCCACCGCGGGGTGGAGGATGGCCACACTGCAATCCCTTCTCCACACTCCTTTCAGGATTTAAGGCACATATGCAAATGTGCCCCTTGTTATTCTTAAGCTCCTAAATCTGGGATTTGAACCATGAAGCTAGCCATGTGGGATCTAGCACCTTAACCTCCCCACTACCTGTTGACCCTCTTTTTTATTTTTGGCCAGGGGGTAAATGCAGTTATAAAAGAGAGAGAGAGACAGAGAGAGAGAGAGAGAGAGAGAGAGAGAATGAGAAAGAGGAAGAGGAAGAGAATGGAAAAGAACAAATGCAGTATGGTCATGCCACGATTATCCTCTAGGGATTTTGGGCAAGTACGCATGCTCATGGGCCTGATGAATTTTTTAAGCTTCCAAGGGTCTAACTAAGGCTCTAATTAGAACTACAGTCACCTATGCCACATTTGTGTCTTTTTATGTATTACTTGTGCTGACTAGGGATCCTATGAATGTCATTCACTTAGTAGCCCAAGCCAGAAATCATAGAATTTCCCTGTATTTTACCACAACTAACAAGTCAGGAAGTTCTGTATGTTTGTTTTCTTAACGTTATTTTTACATTTTTCTTTTTCTCCTTACCTCCCTGTTTCTCTGCCACTAGCACATTATCTGTCTCTCTTCCTTTCAGACCATTTTCTACCTGAAAGCCAAATATATTTCTATTAGCACAATTTAATTATACTATATTTGATTTGATTAGCTTACTTTAAACCCACTTTTATTACATTTTCAAAAGTACTGTACAAGACACCCAGACACAATCTCTATATCTCCATGAGTAAAGGAACCAAATGCAACACTGAAATGCTAAATCGAATTTTTCATGAAAAATCCACAGTATACATTATTGAAAGAAAGGACACGTGAGTTTTGCTGTGACTATAACAATACAATTCCTATCACATAAGCTTACATTTGAACATGGAAACTTTTTCTTTAATATGTGTTGATGTAGAACCATTGGAAAGATATATTCCTGAGCTTGCTCCCATGATAGACAAGGCCGCCCGTGCCTGCCCCTCTCATCTCAGCTCTTCCCTCTTGAGTCTTTGTAGCCATACATCTTACATTAATTTAGTCCCTCAAACATACAGACCTACTCTATGTAATTATACATTTTTAAAAGTTTATAAAATTTATTTCCTGAGAGAAATAGAAAGAAAAAGAGAAATATATAGGTACCCTCAGAGTATCTTGTCATGTTGTAATCCCCTTTTCTTAGGCTTCCAGGTAATTAGACTTTTAGATGTGTTTACTTAGTATGTTTCAGGAAGACGTAGGACCTGAACGGTTGAGCTCAGGCTTCTAGCACTGTAGATCAGTATGTCCCTGCTTGTGCCACTCAGGTTGGGACGTGTATTGTTCCTTTTGCCTGGAATACTGATACTCTCTCTGTTGGCCTCTATCCTTGAAAATCAGCTATAAAAAGTTCAGATCATTTGTTGATTCTTTGGTATCTTCAGTGATTAACATTTTGCTTGGTACATAGTTAGTACCTAATTTATGGTCAATAATGTTAAATAAATAATAAAAATTAAAAAGTCAATAGGAAAAAAATAGTTATCTTATTTGCTACTTCTGCCTCATCATTCTGACTAAATATTGTCTATTCAAGAAATCTAATATACATGATAGTAGGTTCTTTAAAAAAAATAAGTTTCTTGACCTTGTCAACAGTTTTATCTTTCTCAAACGTTTTTGTTGTTGTTCACGTGAACAAGGATTAGGAAATTATCCTATATGATATGATACATTTTCAATTCTAATAGGAAGCAAATCGAATTGACGTTGAAGGATATTCAAGCTACTCTCCTTACATTGGGGACATTCTTTTAAACGATGGTCATAAATGTTTTCCTTTTTTTCTGATAGGTAATATTCGAAGCTGAAGTCTCAGGAGCGAGAAGCGGTTATATTGCCATTGATGACATCCAGGTGCTGAGTTATCCATGCGGTAAGTTGTAATTAAGAATTCTGTTGGTCTTTTTTTTTTCCCCTTAAGGGAGTGTTTTATTTATTTATTTTTAATTATTATTTTTAAATTTGTTTTTATTGTTTTTAAATTTTTCTACAGGGCACACACGTTTTCATATATACATATTTTAGGTACACAACTGGTTGGTTTTCAAATGGCATATCTAAATTTGTATTCACACAAGGCCCTGATAGACAAATTTTCTGAAAGACAGTTATTGTATAAATTTACTAGAGCCAGGCAAAACACAGTTTGAAAAAATTCATA
>NW_006159583.1:847765-927879 GCF_000334495.1 Tupaia belangeri chinensis | reverse complement strand
TATAGCAGCTTTTTGTAGGACCTATAAGTTCTAGATGATCTGTCCAATCATCTACTTTGCCTGAAAGATCTCTTAACATATTGTCAGTAGCAGGCAGAGTCTTCCATGTAAAAGACCAAAGTGTATGCTTGTGCTAAATACCTGTCAAACTCTAGTGTACATCAGAATCACCAACAGGGAACCAGCAGTTAGCGTAATGGCGGTGTCGCTGGACTCCCACGTAGTTGACTGTGGTTTGCATCCTGGACCCGGTGGCTTAAAACTCACGCCGGGCATGTGTGTATGCGTGCCCAAGATCCCGAGAGGAGAATGGAGGAGAAGGGATTGCGGCATGGCCAACCTCCCTGGGGGGTGATTTCTCACTTTCTATCTCTCTGTCTCTCTCTGTCTGTCTGGCGAGCACACGCGCCCTATAGCAAAAACCTCTCAAAAAAAAAAAAAAAAAAAAAGAATCACCAGGAGCAATACAGAACAAATTGCTCCTACTTCTTTCCAGTTCTGATTTAATAAGTCCGGGTAGGGCCTGAGGATTTGCATTTTACTCAGTTTCCAGATAGATTAACTGTTCTAGCTCATCTTCTGGCTTAAGCATTACTTTTTCTGAAGCTCCTATACTTTTTTTTTTTTTTAAATCTTATTTTATTTCAAGTTCTTTTATACATTCAATCATGTCATTTAGTTTGCAAAGCATTAGTGGGACAGAAAATGGGGTATTATCTGTTGAAGATAACTTTATTGTATTATCAACTGGACTGAGGAGAAATATAAACATGTTGGAATATTCACTTTGCAAACCAAAGCTCCTGTTTTGAAGCAAGGCATTGGAGAAAGATGTAACAGGCAACGCTCAGATGGTACATGCAATGTAGTTTTTCCTATGAAAAAACAGCAAAATTATTTTTTGAATAATAAAATGCTACTCTATTTGAGAGACACAAAAATGTACATTTATTCTTTGATGTACTAGAGGTCGTAAACTTCAAAGGTTGAAAAGAAAGTTTTGTAAAAAGAAAGATCTAGCTATGAAATTGTAGCTTAATCGTTCAGTGGCTATATAACTGTCAGCAGTTTAGAAATCATTATATGTTTTCATTATGATTTTCTATTATGCTTTGATTCGTGTCTATTTTTTTTAAAAAAGAGCAAAGTTCAAATTAGTTTACTATGTTTTATCTTTTTTTTTTTTCTCTTTTTTTAAAAAGAGAGCAAAGTTCAAGTTAGTTTACTATGTTTTATCTTTTTTTTTTTTAGAGGTTGATGTTTTGCTATAGGGCATATGCACTCAATGGAGAGACAGAAAGTAATTAATCATCTCAGGGGAGTGGGTGCTGGGGATAGCCATGCTGCAATCCCTTCTCCTCTATTCTCTTGGGATCTTGTGGCACACATGTGCACATGTTTGGCATGAGTTTTAAACTGCCAGGTCTGGGACTTAAGTTGTGAATTACACCAACTGTTGGTCCCAGGTTTACTAAGTTCTTCCAATATAAAGGATAAGAGAACCAGGCTTCCATCTACTACTAATTTCTAATGGTAAACAGAAAATTATAAGTTGAGCACAGCAATAGACATTTCTAGTAATATGGACTTCCATGAGCTTTTCTTTTACTCACTGAGGCTTTGCTTTCACAACTCATATTTTCTTATAGTGGACACATGGATGAGATATCAGTTGTAAAACATAATTGCAGAGAATACTTGTTAACTGTCAGCAGTTTAGAAATCATTATATGTTTTCATTATGATTTTCTATTATGCTCTGATTTGTGTTTGTTTAATCTCTTCTGTTTGTTTGGACTTGTAACATTTATTATTACTCATACGCTACAGCAGGAAGACTTTATTGATTGATTGATTGATTGATTTAAGGTTTTGTCATAGGGCACATGTGCTCATTGGAGAGAAGTAGAGAGAGGGAAAGTGTGAAATTCCTCTCCATGCGGGAGGGGGATGATCATGCCACAATTACTTCTCCTCCATTCTTATGGGATTTGGTCACACACATGTATTTGGTGTGATTTTGAAGCCACCAGTTCTAGGACTCAAGCCATGGTTGGCCATCCCAGCACCTAATCACCATTCCACCTGCTAGCCCCTCAACAGTCATTGCTGAGCTCTTACTCTGCACAGAACAATACTCCAGCAATTATGGTGTGGTACATAACAGCTACTAAGAGAAAAAACTATGAGAATGGAAAGAGTATCTTCCAGCATGAGGAAAATACAGTGTTTTTTCCATGTAGGATATTAGTCTTGGCCAAAGGTAGACAGCATTAATACAGTGTTCAGTTGGAGAAAAGTTAAATGGCATCTTTCTTCATTTGAAAAAAAAAATATATATGTGTGTATTTTACTTTCACAGATAAATCTCCTCATTTCCTCCGTCTGGGGGATGTAGAGGTCAACGCGGGGCAGAATGCTACATTTCAGTGCATTGCCACAGGGAGAGACGCTGTGCATAACAAGCTATGGCTGCAGGTAAGACCAAGCTGGCAGTGTAGCTAAAGAGTATACTGGATTAAAAAAAAATTGTATTATTACTATTTATGGCTCAATCCTTCTGTATGTATGTGTGTGTGTGTGTGTGTGTGTGTGTGTGTGTGCATGTGTGCATGTGCACATGCATGTGGGACAGGGTATTGGTATGCGTTTAATTTAATTGGCTGCAGATGCACATCCGACATTGCCTTTTTTAGGACTGTGAATAAAAATATGAGGTTATATAAGTAATAAGTATTTGTATTAGTATCTAGTGAAACCTAATGATTCTTTAATGTTATGTTCAAGCTGTAAAAAATTCTCTAGATCCATTTGAAATAGGCATAAAAATGAAATGTTTCTTATTTAAAAATATTCTGTAAACTGAACTCACAAGAGCATAGAACTTAAGTAGGAACTGTCATACTCTGCTAAAACATTTAAAAGTATTTTAGAAAACCCTTGAGAGTATTTTAGGTAATACGAATTGGAAGAGAGCCAATTCAATTTGTTAAGATTCTTTGTGTATGAGTGTTAATCTCATATCTGAGGTTAGGACACTTGCCCTGTACATATTAAGTCTTTAATAGATGTGTATTAAATTAATTGCCATTTGCCATGCATTTTGGTAGAATGTAAATTATATATATGAAGAACTTTAAAAGAATTAGAAAACTATAAACTAAGGAATATGCCTTGCCTTCAGAGTATTTACAGAAAATATATGTTAATTCTGGGGTGGATGCTAGGAGTCATAATAGCAGGAAGAACTCTAAAACCAGAAGGCTACACCTATGACAGATGGCTACTGAGTCAAACATTTAAAGCCAGATATTTAAAGGTGATATGTAAGTCTTAATATTCTGAGCACCTTTTTTTTTGGGGGGAAGGGGGGTAGGAATCTAATTACATTAGGATGAAGAAAGGACTTTAGTTTATACTTTTAAATTACTGATGATGCCAATAGAGACATAAAAAGAAAAATCATATTAAGGTTAGCTTGGTTCCTTGATCTTTTATATATATCTTTTAGAAAGGTGAAATTAGTGTTGCGATAATAAGCAGTTTGCAGAGGTTTGGGCTAGTGGCTATGATATATGATTACTGAAAACATAGTTGTTATAATATCTGATCTTGTGCTAAGTGTTTGTGTCATTTCATTTAATTCTTATAGCAATCCTATCACTTTTTTATAATTTACTTGATAATGCAGTTATTGGAACACTGTTTTTTGTGCCTAGATGTGACTTTTTTCTGTGATTGTGCTCATTTCCTCTAAAGATATTGGAATATAGCGTATTTTTTTCTGGACAGTATATTGGCTAATGTACAACCTGTCTTGTCAACTAAATATGAAGTCAGTTTTCATCTCTCTCTCTTAGCGTCAATAAATAGTATGAAACAGATTTTAGATCTTTTGTAGTTATTTTGCTCATTATTTTTTCATTTCGTTGGTAATATTAGTTTGCTTTCTACTTTAGTTATGAGCGATCAAGTCTCTTGATAACCAGAGACTCTAACTCGAGTCATTCGCTGTTTTTATGTCCCAAGATTTAATGTGACATTGGGGAAAAAAAAAAAAAAAGGTTTGTATCCTCAAATACCAGCTTCTTTGTGACAACAACAACTTTCTGAACCCTGCTGGTCTGAGTGGGTTTCAGTCAAAATATCGGTCATATTTTGTCCATTTTCTGTTTTCTAAATTGGCTCATTTCATTATGGTTTCATAAAATATTTCTCCTGTCATTTTTTCAAACCAAATGAAAGATGTGAGATTTCTGTTCTGTGCTCTTCTCCCCTTCCTTCTCTTTGCATTTGCCGCAGGAAGGTGAAGTTGCATGTTTTCTTCGACTTCGAAATTGACGTTGTCCAATTACTCACCATAGGCATTGTCACTTATTTATTCATAAGCAGCTCTACCTTTTTCAATAGCTAAATTATATACCTTAACTTATTCTTTTAATCATACTCAAAATATAGTGAAATCTATCCAATTACATAAAGGATGTTTCAAATTAAAATACAATTTTCTTTTGTAATGATACCATGTAGCAATGTACCAACAATGTTATTACAGATAAATGAGTCTTTCAGAAAGTGACAGTGACTTAAAAATCTATCCATCATTTGCTGACTGAAAACTGCAGGAAGACTCATAGTTCCACAGTAAATCTACAGCTAAGTGGTACAAACCGATCTCGAGATATTTTCATGTGGTGTAGAGGAACACTGCAGAGTTCAGGAGACCCCATTTGTAATTCTGACCTTAATTTTAACATTCCTGACCCTTATAACTTAGTTAATTGTAGTAGACATAGAGATTTCATTGAACCAGGCCTTGATTTTCTTATCTGTAAAAGGAGATACTGGATAAAGACTAAAACCCCTTTAATTCTGAGATGTTAAACTAGGTCTTCATGTTATTTTTGAGGGCATGATATATGGCCTTGATAATCATTTTTTTGTTTGATGGAAGAATATAAAATTTTTATATTACTAGTCTTACGTGGGGGAAAAAAGAGCCTCTTAAATTAAGTATCATTATGAGAACAACTGATTAAATATCTGCTGAAAGTACTGAGAATGAATGTTCTTGAAGCAACTCAATGAAAGGTCACTATGTCCTATCACAGAAGTAAAGTAATAATTGAGGAACTATTATCTGCCATGGTCAGGTGGAATAATAAAAGGGAATCAAGTTTTTATGTCCTCCAAATATATTACATTATGTTGTATTGAGCTTCAATTTGTAAAATGTTTCAATAGTGAGAAAAGTAGAACTAGAAAAGCAACTCCTTTTCTATTTTAAAGGAAAAATGATACACTTCCACTTTATGAAAGATACCAAACTATTAATACCTGATCATATTTGATATTTAAAATAATTTGCATGTGGGAATACTTTTGGGGAATAAATTTTCTCACTCATCTAGTGCTTGCAGGTTATGTTGCATCTTCTAATCATTTTTATTGTCTATAGCAACAAACTCTAAATTTAAAAAAATGGAGATAAATAAAACAAACAAGTTACTTCATCTAATATAGAATAACTAATATGGTATATAAAGTTGTTTCCATAAGAATATTTAAGAAATATTCTTTTTTTGAGAGAGAGAGAGATTTTTGTTACAGGGCATGTGCGCTCGCCAGAAAGACAGAGAGACAGAGACACAAAGCGAGAAATCACCCCCCAGAGGTGGATGGTCATGCCACAATCCCTTCTCCTCCATTCTCCTCTCAGGATCTTGGGCATGCACACACACGTGCCCAGCGTGAGTTTAAGTCACCGGGTCCAGGACTTGAACCAGGGTCGGCCGTATAGGAGTCCAGTGACATAGCCATTATACTAACTGCTGGTCCCAGGAAATATTCTTTCTTATAAGAATCAGGTTATATTAGGTTGTAAGGAAAATGATGTATTTTTCTATGCAAAAATATGTCATGATTTTCCCGACAACACCAAATAATTATGGTCTTTGAGGAAGGCTCTTCACTCTAGATATAGAGAAAACAATGACAACGTATGTATCCGAGGTTAACTTCCTTGGACATACTGAATGCATTACTGATACACCCATACAATGGATGAATGTTTTTAAAAATCTATTGAGGGACCAGCAGCTGGCGTAATGGCTATGTCACTGGACTCCCATGTAGTCCACCATGGTTCGAGTCCCAGACCCAGTGGCTTAAACTCACACCAGGCGCATGTGTGTGCATGCCCAAGGTCCCAAGAGGTAGAATGGAGGAGAAGGGATTGCGGCATGGCCATCCCCCCAGGAGGTGATGTCTCGCTTTCTGTCTCTCTTGTCTCTGTCTTTCTGGTGAGTGCATGCACCCTATAGCAAAAACCTCTCCAAAAAAAGAAAAAGAAAGAAAGAAAGAAATCTGTTGAGTGTTAATAGGCTAAGGTGAAATCATGATACTTCTGCAACACAGTTTTAAAGAGCTTTAATGTTATGTAGTATATTAAATAGTAAAAGGATCTTTGACTAAAATCTTGAGTCACTCTTAGGGAATTTCAAATATTCTTACTTACTATATGGCTCAATATTCTATATGATAACATATATTCTAAATATAAACACTTTTTTTTCCCCCACGCTTTTCTATCGGGTGTGTGTACTTTCCAGAGATACGGAATGTTAGGTATCACTCCTAAAGGAAGATGACCATGCCACAGTCCCTGCCCTTCTGTTCTTCTCTAGGGATTTTGGGCGCACAAGCACATGCACTTGGCATATTTTCCAAGCCATTAGATCAAGGATTTGAACCATACTCGTGGAACATATGGATCCAGCCACCTAAACTACCATGTGACCTGGCTGGCCGTCTAACTATAAACACTAATATTTTTTGTGAACAAAGCAATTTGTAAATATTTCCACATGATCAGATGTTTTTCAGTAAAAATAGCAAGTTTTAGAACTAAGTCATTTTATTTGTATTCCTTTTAAAGCCCCAGTAGTAAAGAATATGTAGTTCATAGCTTAAGGCTGTCGTAGAACTCAAGTTAGAGAAAATTAGATTATAGATGAAGTTTTGAATTCTAATTTATACAGAAATAAAATAATGAAAGCATCTTGTAATATTGATGAGAACTGTCAGATAATTTTCTTATAGCAAAAATGAAAAAATTAAATCATTTCATAGGATAAAAATGTTGGTCTTGTTCTTTTTATTGCAACTCTTACTGATATGAATAGTAGATGAAGTAATTGCAGGAACAGGTGAATCAATAATCAAACAACTGACATACTTTTCAGTAATTCCACTCGTAAGTATCTACCAAAATTTACTAAAGAAAAATTAAGACATGTGCCCACGAAAAGACTTGTTTAAGAATGTTGATAACAGTTTTATCCATACTAAACATGCATTGTAAAGAACCTAAATGCTCATTACAAAGAAAATGGATTAACGATTGGTGGTTCTTTTAAGCAATGAAATCCTAAAAAAACACTTGAATTAATGTAAAAAATAAATAAATTTAAAGAGAAAAAAATTTAAATAACCTATACATGGAACAACATGGATGAATCTCAGCAATATATCTTTGCAAAGAAGACAGACATAAAAGAGGACCCATTATATGATTCTATTTTTATTAAGTTCCATGAGAGATAAAACTAATCTGTGGTTATAAAAATTAGACAATAGTTGCTTGTAGAGAATGAAGATTGACTGGAAGTGGGCAGGGGAACTTTCTGGAGTGACATAATGTCATGTGTTCTGATTGTAGTGTTAGGTGTACAGGTATACTATGTTTGTCAAAGATTAAGTTCAATCCAATTCACTGAATATACATTTACCAAAATAAAACACAAATGAGGAAAAAGTTGATGTATTATGCCCTGAATAACCAATTTATCAGCAGTACTAATCCAGCCATAGATAGCCATACCTACAAACATTGCTTGCATTTCTGTCCATCTTATTCCTTTGAAGTGATTGACTAGGTTCAACGATGCTTTGTAATTATTAGTCTCTATGGAAGTATAGAAGATAGCCTTTTTTGAATGTTCTGTTTTGAGAACACCATATAATTTGAGGATGTGAAAGGTTGAAATGGGGGGTTGGATTGTATCTGATAAATTAGTATTCTTTCATGAAGGTCCAGTGTAAGTGGACACCTACATGGCAAATCAAATAGAGCCCATTGCTGGAACATCTGTCAGACCATATGCTTTGGCTCCAAGTTCAATGTAGAAACTAAAATGCTAATGACTCCATCCATCATGACGGAGCTTGGCGGATGTGCATCATTGATTTGGACAGAGAAATGCAACAGTGCAGTTACTGAAAGTCAGGAATTGTGTGGGTAGATTTGGTGGCACCATTTGTTTTGGTGAATAGAAATGAGGCTGTTTAATGTGTGGCTGGTAATCCTATGTAGATTGCCATCAAAGCTGTGGCAATTGGGCCAATCTGTCAGCAATCGCTGCAGGTGCTGGCATGCTGCCCCTGCAGTGGGCCTGCCAAAACAGAAAAGTCGGCCACCGCTTTGCCCTTGGTGGGCCTCATCACTGCTAATGTAGTGTGATACAGCTAGTTTCTCAGCCAAAGGAAATGTCATTCCTTATGGAGCAACAGATAATTTAAGCAATGGCTTGAGAATAATAATTGGAGAGTGAAATTAGTAAAATGAGATGCAAATTACTCTAAAAAACAACCAGAGAGTGACTGACCTCTTGCAGTACCAACTGCTGTCAGCTGAGGTTCAGGGAAAATGATTGGTTTAAAACTTCTGACCACCTAGTGTTTTGCCTAACCAGGCACAATGCCATGGCCTTATTCCTGTAGCACTTGGGAACATCTCTATATGTCAATGAAAATGCAAAGCATGATTTATTTACATTTTTTTCCTTTTTAATGATAGAATCATGTTTGTGCATGTACTGAAAGAGGGAGAGATAGACAGAGAGAACCAGACAGACAGAAAGAGAGAACACCCTCTCTAAAGTATTTATTCCCACTGTGATCTCCTTTCAATCCTCTTGCCCTTCAGATTTTGGGCATTTGTAGCATCTGTGCCTAGTATGTTTCAGGCTGATTGGGCTGAAGATTCAAATTGCCATTGCTATGTGGGTCTAGCTTTCCTTGAGCAGTATTTATCATTACACCATGGAACTGGCCCTGAAGCATGCTTTAAAAAGCAATTAGTGGGACCAGCAGTTAGCATAATGGCTATGTCGCTGGACTTCCACGTAGTCGACTGCGGTTCGTGTCCCGGACCCGGTGGCTTAAAACTCACACCGGGCACGTGTGCGTGCATGCCCAAGATCCCAAGAGGAGAATGGAGGAGAAGGGATTGCGGAGTGGCCATCCCCCCTGGGGGGTGATTTCGCGCTTTCTGTCTATCTGTCTCTGTCTGGCGAGTGCACACGCCCTATAGCAAAATAAACCTCTTCAAAAAAATAGCAATTAGTTAATTAAAGAATAGAAATTTTAATTGGTGATAAAAATATATCACTATACTATGTATTTCATGTAGTCATTGATGCTCTATGCCTTAACATTTTCCCCTGCTTATTTATACTGCTGTATGAAGTGCCCAGATGTTTGTAGCTATATTATTTGTGTGGCATATTTTACTATCCTGATTCTATTTATTTACAGAAAAATAATCTGATAATTTTGAGTGTAGTGATAGCACAGCTGGATTCACAAGGGAAAAGTCCTGGGTTCATATCCTGGGACATATTTAAACAAACTGAGCCTGCAATCTGAGTGGACTTAGACTGAGGGTGGATTATGGCATGGGGACTTTGTTGTGGGTACCTGTCTTGCTGCCTTCCTCTCTCTTTCTTTTTTCTTCTTTTCTCTCTCATGGAAAAAGTAGGTAAGCTTTTGAAAAAGATGCCTGATAATTTTTCACTTGTTATAATGAGGGAATAGTAACTGAGGAATCTAATCTATACCTACAAACTGAAGTTTAAAGGGAATAATTCACTGAAAATTTGAGAGATTTCTCAAAATCACTTTGATTAAGCACGTAATGTATGATCAGCTCACATTAGGCACTATGAATAAAACGAGAGTGAGCCCTGTTACACAGTGCTTAAACACTGAGATGAGGAAGCTGGATCCTACATGACTGACCATGGCTCAAATCTCAGTGCCTTGTAAACATGCCAGGCATGTACCTCGGTGCCCAGAATCTTCAAGGAATTGAACTTAGAGGAAAAAGGGATGGCACCATGACCAAATCTTGATGGGGAGGGTGCTTGCTTGCTTTCTCTTTTTCTCTTTCTTTAGCATTCATGCCTCTAGCATTTAAACAAAACAAAACAAAAACCAAGCAAACAAAGAAAGGAATACAATACACTGGAAAGTGTCCTAATGTCTTGGGCAGTGGGTTAGCATGAAGAAATGATAGCTGAAGGGACAATGACATAAATATATCATGAGATTTGTGGAAGACTAGATAAGGTTCTTAAAATCTTAAAATGTAGGAATAGGAGGATTTAATTTACTCTTTATGGATCCTCAAGTATAATAATTTAGGCTTAAAAATTATATGAGTGATATAAGCTGATTATGATCATAAAGAAAAACTTTGTAATGATAGGCTGTTGAAATACAGAACGAGCTGCTCCAAAATGTAGTAAAATCACAATTATTCGTAATGTCCAATCATAATCTGAAGAAGTATTTGCTGGAAGCTTTAGAAGACATTCAACTCTGGAGTTTAATAATTTTAATATTGTTTCAGGGATGATTCTAGAGCTAAGGAAAGACCAAATACAGTAAAGCCCTGAAAATGTGGAGGTTATGGGTGCTGACTACTATGCAGTCAACTTTTGACTCTCCCAAAACTAAACTAATAGCCTACTCTAACCATAAGCCTTATTGGTAACACAAACTGTCAATTGATATGTATTTTGTAAGTTATATATGATATTGTATATTGTTATAATAAAGTAAGCTATTCAAAGTTTGGATCTTGTGGCTGAATTAAACCTCCGAGTCGGGAACCAGCAGTTAGCATAATGGCTATCTCACTGGACTCCCACGTAGTCAACCGCAGTTCGCATCCCGGACCCGGTGGCTTAGAAGTCACACCGGGCACGTGTGCGTGCATGCCCAAGATCCGGAGAGGAGGATGGAGGAGAAGGGATTGCGGCGTGACCATCCCCTCTGGGGGGTGATTTCTCGCTTTCTGTCTCTATGTCTCTCTCTCTCTGTCTGGCGAGCGCACGTGCCCTATAGCAAAAACCTCTCCTCCCCCCTCAAAAAACAAACAAACAAACAAACAAACAAACAAACAAACAAAAAACAAACAAAAAAAATCTCTGAGTGGTCTCTCAGTATCATTAAGGAGAATTCTAATGCATGGCAAGGCTCTTGGTACCTTCAACTCTGGCTTCTTTTGTACCCGTGTCTCACAGAATAGGAGTGAGAGGAGTGTGAGGACCACATTTCCCATTGCCTGTCTAAATTTCATGTGACTTGCTCAAGATTTAGAGTGACAGTTGAATACCAACCTGCTACTGAATTCTAATTGTCTCTGTTTATCCTTTACGTGGTAGTGAGTTTCCCATGTACATGCTAGTTTATAATTAATTCTGCTCTATATCAGAGATTATGTTCTACTTGATTGCTAATAACTATAATTCTTATCAGTTCTGCTTTTCTTTAGGCTATTAACTTATTTTAGTTCATGGCATTATAAGGCTCTTCTCTCACCTTCTGCATTGTGTATGTGTGTTGGACATGTATGTGTGTATGTAACAAGGAGTATCAGGAAGTGTAAGAATACTTCATTTTCAGGATTGTTAAATATGCTGGAAGCCATTTCGTCTGGCTTTAATGTGGCTTTCTATCATAAAGTGTTCAGTGTCTTAAGCACATTCTTCTCCTTCCTTAATAATTTATAAACACCGAGTTTAATGTCTACAGATTACATAATTGATTATAAATGAGTAATGTGTAGAATCTTCTTTACCTTTCTTATCCATCCCTGGAGTCTAACTGTAAAAGCCTGGCAATTATAGAAGCTCAAGGATTTCTTCCCATCGATATCTATAAATAACAATTTGCTGCTCTTTCTGTACAAAAATAGTGTACACTCCTCTTCTTTGTAGAGCTGCTCTTTCAGTATGTTTTCCAGATTTGTCATATCAAACACTTTACAACTCTTCCATTGAGTTCCTGGGATCAGCATTACAACATGGGAACTTGGGCAACTGGCTTCTTCATGAAAAGCAGTCTTACATAAAGGTCTAATATTTAGGAAGCCATTTTATTGAATAATAAAACATAGATACAGAAAATCACACTAAAGTAAAGACTGTTAGACTCAATGAATCTTTATAATGTTAGGACTACACAGGTCAAAAGCAGCTTTGACAGCCGTTCCAGAGACTCCTTCCATGTTGCTCCAGGTTTTGCCCAACAGAACAGTCTCCCCACTAATAACTACAACCATGACTTTAGCCCTTCAGGCTTTTAAAAATTTGTATATCCATCCCTAAACACCATGGTTTAGTTTTATCTATTTGGAAAATTGGGTATTTTTCAGTCTCTTTTAATCTGTATATTTTCCCTCTATGCTTTTCTTTCTTCACCATTTATCCGTTGCTGATCTTAAGCCATTTGATGTCTAGTTTCCCACAGTCTGCATTTTGCTGATTGCATGCTAATGTCCTCTTCAGTTATCATGTTCCTCTTATTTTTGCATTTCCTACAAATTGGCAGCCAGAACCAGGGTCAAGTTTAATCCTTTGGCAACATCATAGGTGGTGCTTTGTACAATTACAGAAGGCACAAAATGTCTTGTCTTTCTGTCATCTTGGCAACCATTGATGATTAATGCTTGTATTCATTCCAGGAGGTTGAAAATGGTGATATCCCATTGTTCTGTGTGTGTTTTATTGATTTTGTTTGTGTTTTTTACGTTTTTGCCATAGGGTGACTTTGCTTGCCATAGAGAGACAGAGAGAGAAGGAAAGTGAGATATCACCCCCCACACACACACGCACACACCCAGGGGAATTGACCACACCACAGTCTCTTCTGCTCCATTATTTTCCTGGAATTTGGGGCATGGACAGACACACTCCCTGTGTAATTTTCAAGCTGCTAGGTCCAGGACTTGAACCATGGTTTGTTGGCCATATGGGAATCTAACACCTTAACCACCGTGTCATATGCTGGTGCCTTATTTTATGTTTTTGCAGTTAATGAAAGGATACCTCCTTTCACCTTCCCAGTGACAAAATTCATGAAGGAAAATGAAGATAAATACACTAGTGTTTACTTTATTTATTAGTTTCTATATAATGTGTTGGTTCTCTAATAGACTTCAAAGATGGCTGATTTTTTCCTTTCTCTTTTATTATCATTATGACTCATTGATTTAAATAAAATTAATGGACCATTATTGCTATTATTACTATTATTAATGCTCACATTATCCCATCTTTGTCTAGTGGGAGCCTTTTCAAATTGGCTTCTGAGTGTTGTTAATATGAATATAGTAATCTTTTAGAACTTCCTTGCTACCTGTTAGTATGAAATATTTCCTTTTCTTCTCCAGACCTAGAATCAGCTTTCTCGTTCATGTCCTATTTTCTCATGATATTCTCAGTGAGATTTCAAGACCACAATCCAGAAGCTGAATGATAGTCATTCCTAGACCTGTTCAGGGAATAGAACTTAGAAATGTATATTCACATTTAAAGATAAAATGCCTGATAAATTTACATTGATATTGCAAATTCAAGTTTAAAGATTTTTATTTAATATTTTTTTTTTTACAGCTTCTCATTTACATCTTCCTTTTGATACACTGATCTTCTTGATTGTCAGGGTAGAAGATAGGTTTAAAGTATTTCATAATTGATTGTTTTATTTCATGTTATTTTGAATATTAGTTCCCACACTTCATTGTCAGCACATAGCTCTCACATATACAATGTACTCTACCCGCCCTCCATTCCTTAGTCTTACTGTTTTTAACATTCAATATTAGTTTTTATGTTCTGACTTCCTAGCAATTGGGAATGTCTGAAACTCATTTTCTTGCAATTTTCTGAGGAACTGCTCATGGGAATCATATTCCCTGAGTGCTTACACATTGCTAATAGCATATCAGTGCCCTTGATTCTTAAGTCAGTCTTGCAGGATATAAATAACCTTTCATTCACATTTTTTTCCCCTTGAGTAACTTAAATATATTACTTCATTTTTTTTTTTTTCCTGGCTTAATGCCTTATTGACAAAATCTGATCCTTGTCATTGCCTTCTAAGTCATGGGCCTTTTTTTTTTAATTCCTCCAAAATATAGGTTTTTTTAAAAATTTATTTACTTCAGGTCTTTTATTTTACTAGAGTTTGTATTATTATGGTATTCTAGGTTATTGTTCTCAGGTATGTAATATATCTTTTGATTATGTAGTTTATGGACACTTTTTCAAATTTCAGAACATTTTTGTTTCTGTTTTTTTGTGAAGCTAAATTTGTTTGACTTAAATGACTGTACTCATGCTTGTCTCAATGTGCGTTTTCTCCCGTTTACCTGTATGAGCCATACCGTGTAGCTTCCAATATTTATATACATTAAAATGAGAAATATTTTTTGTAAGAAAGCATAATTTACTGAGCTTCCTGTGTCAGAAATCCCTTCGTATTTTACAATTATTTTATGTCTTCAGCCATCTCTGAGAAAGAATGGTTATATAGAAATGCACATATTGGAACATCCATTTAGAAAACTTTATGCACATCTATGTAAATTGCAGTCATCCTTCCATAAATGAGTCTATTAATCTTTATTCTTTCAAAGCGTTAAAAAGAAAAAGGAGCAGTTGGCATTACTTTTTATTGCAAATTTCACAGAAAAATACAAGAAAATTGGTCATTGGCATTTTTGAACCAGATGAAACAGTTGGGTGTAGTGTTTGAGTCTGATTCTGTGATTTGCTAAAATTGTTTTCCTTTTTAAACGTTTCTTGGTAATGTTCTATGTTTGCTTGATACAAGCATTAGTATTAAACTTCAGTATTACTTCTGGTGGTATCCAGAATTTATGTCATGAAGTTCTAACACTATTGCAGTAACTTCTACTTTTCTCGCACTTATGACAACATGTAGCCACACTAGTAACAGTGAAATGGCAACTGCAGATTCTGGAGCCTGGAAGAGTAAATTGAGGTGAACATGCAAAGTCTGGAATACCTGGCTAAGTTACTCAGTGGAGTGCATTATGCCCTGTTCTTGGTTTTCTTCCCTCAGTGAGCCCATGCGAATTTACTGAAATTCATGGATATCTAGAAATAAGTCCAAGGAGGCATCATAAAAGTTATTGAGTATAAGAAAATGGAAATGGGAACAGTTTGAGATTAAACCTTCTTTTTAGGTGGGAGGTGGCTTTTGCTATAGGACGTGTGCACTCACCAGACAAACAGAGAGAAACAGAGAGACAGAAAGCGAGAAATTGCCCCCCAGGGCCGATGGCCATGCCACAATCCCTTCTCCTCCATTCTCCTCTTGGGATCTTGGGCACGCACGCACACGCACCCGGCATGAGTTTAAGCCACCGGGTCCGGGACGTGAACCGCGGTCGACTACGTGGGAGTCCAGCAACATAGCCATTATGCTAACTGCTGGTCCCGAGATTAAACCATTTTTTTAAAACAACTTTATTGAGAACAAACTTTATGCCAGTACTATTCTGAAAACAGTTCTAAAAAGAACTTTGATTTCATGTAGCTTCTGTTTTAGTGGGGTGGGGTGGAAAGATGAGGCAGAGGTGAGGGGAGACAGACAATTAATAATCAGTACATAAGTAATGCATACAGAGTCTATTAGTAAGTGATAAGTAGCAGTACGTGGGGAAAGTCGTGATGCATTTTTCTATGCAAAACGTGTCATGATTTTCCTGATGACTGAGTACTTAGTAGCATATGGCTAGTGTCTATTGTATTAGACAATGTAGGTCTTATATTTTCATTGCCTAAATTTCATTGAATTTAATTGGAAAAAATGTTAGAAACAAATCAAACTGCCTTATTATACATTTTCTCGGATTCAGAGTAGTCCACTGAATGCATGTTGGTGGTGAGAGTGGGCTGAAATTGTTAGTTTATTTGCATTAGTTTTATTAACATGTAATCATAGTTCATGTTTATGGTGTATATTATGAGTTTCTAGTACACAAAAACATTTTTTAGTAATCAAATAAGGATAATCTGTGTATTCATCATTTGGGCCATTGTCTTTATTTGATGTTAGAAACAGTCAAAATCCTCATTTTTAGTTACTCCACTATAAACCGTAAATTGTTAACTATTGGGGTTGTCAGAAAAGTCATGACACTTTTTTGTTTAGGAAAACATAGAAAAAATATCTCATGACTTTTCTGATGACCCAGTATATTCACTCTACTATATTTTATAATGTTAGCAATTATTTTCCTTATCTATGTTTAGTTTTATTTCTGTTCATCAATATCATTCTAAGCACCCCCCAGATCTGTAACTTTCACAGTCTCTAGTGGTCCTTGTTCAAATTTCTACGTTGGTTTCAGTTTTTACATTGAAATACCGCATGAGTGAGAACAGGTGGTATTTCTCTTTCTGTGCCCAGATAATTTCACTTAACGTAATGTCCTCCATTCTTGCCTATTTAACTTCTAGTGACAGAAGTTCATTCTCTCTAATGACTCGATATTATCCCAGTATCTCTCTCTGTGTGTATGTGTGTGCGTGTATGTATGTGTCTGTGTGTGACATTTTTTGGATATTCATTTGTCGATGAACACTTAGTTTGATTTCATATCTTGCCTGTTGTAAGCAATGCTGCAGTAAACATCAGGACACAAATCTCTTTGTGACATACTCATTTCCATTCCTTTGAATATATGCCTAGCAGTAAGATCGCTTTATCATATGGCAGTTCTAGTTCTTGTTTGTTTGTTTGCTTGTTTTACAGGAAACTTTGTACTGTTTTCCATAATGGCTATACTACTTTACATCCCTTCAACAATGGAAAATAATTTCTCTTTGTCTACATCTTTGCCAGCATTCATTTATTTTTTTTTATAATGGCCATTCTAACTGGAGTGAGATGATACACCACTGTGGTTTAGATCTGCATTTCCCTAATGATTAGTGATACTGAACTTGTTTACTATTTATGTGTCTACTTATGAGAACTGATCATTTAGGTCAACTGTCCAGTTGACAGGGTTACTTTTTTTTTCTGCTACTGCTGAGTTGTCCAAGTCCCTCGTATATTCTGGTTATTAATCTCTCATCAGATGAATTGTCTTTACTCTGTTGTTTTCTTTCCTGTATTGAAATTAGTTTCATAGAATCGCATTTGTCTAGTTTTGCTTCTGTTGTTTGTGCTTTGAGGTTTTATTCAACTCTTTGCCCATACCAATGTCTTGAAGTATGTCCTCTATATTTTCTTCTAGCAGCTTCAGGTTTTTAGATTTTATGTTTGAGTCTTTAATCCTTTTGGAGTTGATTTTTGTATGTGATGATAGATAGGGGTGTAATTTCATTCTTCTCTATATAGATGCCCAATTTTCCTAGCACCATTAGTGAAGGGACTATCTTTTTCCCAGTGAATGGTCTTGGTGCTTTTTGAATAATCAATTGGCTATATATATATATATGGATTTAGTTCTTGGTTCTCTGTTCTATTCCATTGATCTATGTGTGTGTATTTTTTAATTTTCTATTTTTTTGCTAGTACCATGCTGTTTTTGTTACTATAGCTTTATAACACAGTTTAAAATCCAGTAACATGGTGCCTCTAGCTCCATTCTTTGTGTCCAGTATTACTTTGGCTATATGGGGTCTTTTGTGTTCTATACAAGTATTAGGAATTGTTCTTCATTTATGTGAAGTATCCCATATTGATAGGTAATGCATTGAATCTGTTGATCACTTTTGGAAGTACATGCATTTTAACAATATTGATTATCCCAATCTGTGAACATGAATATCTTTACATTGGCTTGTGTTTTCATTAGTTTACTTCAACAGTATGTTACAGTTTTCATTACAGATATCTTTAACGGACAGTAAAATTTACTCCTAAATACTTTGTTTTCTTTTTCATTGTAGCTATTGTAAATGGAATTGCCTTTTTCTTTTTCTTTTTCTCTTTCTTTTTCTTTTTCTCTTTCTTTTTCTTTTTCTTTTTCTTTTTCTTTTTCTTTTTCTTTTTCTTTTTCTTTTTCTTTTTCTTAAGAGAGCATTTTTGCAATAGGGCACTTGCATTCGCCAGAGAGACAGAGATAGAAAGCGAGAAATCACCACCAAAGGGAAATGGCCATGCCACAGTCCCTTCTCCTCTTGTCTCCTCAGAATTATGAACATGCACGCTCATGTGCCCAAGGGAGTTCAGCAACTTAACCATTATACCATCTGCTGGCCCTGGAATTGTCTTTTTTATTTACTTATTTTTTTATGAGATGTTTTTGCAATAGTGTGTGTGTGTGTGTGTGTGTGTGTGTGTGTACTTGCCAGAGAGACAGAGAGATGAAAAGTGAGAAATCACACCCCAGGGGTGATGGTCACACTGCAATCCCTTCTCCAGTTTCCTCTTGGGATTTTGCTCATGCACACACAGTCCCTGGGTCCAGAACTCAAACTTCAGTGGACTCAGTGGGAGTTTAGTGATGTAACCATTACTCCATCTGCTGGCTCTGGAATTGCTTTTTTAATTTCTGTTTTCAGCTAGTCCACTATTGGTATATAAAACAGTACTGGTTTTTCTATGTTAATTTTGTATTCTGCAACATTATAGAATTCACTTATCAGTTGTAAGAGTGATTTAATGTAGACTTTAGTGTTTTCTATATATAATATTATGTTGTTTATAAAAAGGGATAATGTGGCTTCTTTGTTTCTAATTCATATTCCCTTCTATTGTTTCTGTTGCCTAATTGCTGTGGCTAGGACTTCCAGTAGTATGTTGAATAAGAGTGATGAAAGTGGATATCCTTGTCTTGCTTCAGCCTTTTATTTTCCATTCATTATTTTGTTAGCTGTGATTTGTCATATATAGTCTTTATTGTCTTGTGGTACATTCCTTATCTACTGAATTTGTTGAGCATTATTAAAAATTATGTTGAATTTTCTCAAATGCTTTTTATGCATCTCTTAAGAAGGTCTTGTCCTTAATTTTGTTGATATCTTGTATCACATTTATGGATTTGAGTATGTCAAACCATATCTTTATTTCTGGGATAAAACCTACTTGGTTATAGTATATAATCTTTTTGATGTGTTGTTAGAGTCAATTTGTTAGTATTTCACTGAGAACTATTTTATCTGTGTTATTCAAGGATATTGGTCCGTAGTTTGTTTGTTTTGCTTTTATTTATTTTTTTTTGTTACATCCTTGTCTTGTTTTGGTATCAAAATAATGAATTCACCTAATAGAATGAGTTTAGGAGGGCTTATTCCTTATCATCCATGTTTTTGGAAAAGTTTGAGGAGGAACTATTACAGATTTTAAATGGTTTTCATAGATTTTGTAGAATTCAGCACTGAAACTGTCTGATCCCAGATGCTTCTTTGTTGTTAGACTTTTTATTACCTATTTAATCTCATTGGTTGCAATTTGTCTAGTAATGATTTTTTTTTCTTTCTTGATTTAGTCCTGGTGGATTGTATGTGTCCAGGACTGTATCTATTTAGTCTGGATTTTCAATTTATTGGTGTATAATTGTTCATGATAATCTCTAATTATCTATGGTATTTCTGTGGTGTCCATTGTAATGTCTCTGTTTTTGCTTCTGATTGTATTTATTTTGGGCAGGTGGTCGTGCAGTAGTAGCTCAACTGGATCCACATTGCAAAGGGTCTGGGTTTGTGTCCCAGGACCTCCCTGAGCATCCTGGGTGCACATGGACATGCCCATCCTCTGGAATGGCTCAGAATGTGGGTAGATTGTAGCATGAACATTCTTTCTAGATGCCATTCACCTAGAACTTTACTTTCTATGAGTATGTAATTGGAAGGGTCCAGTGGTGAATTGTTGGCATATCTCTATTGCTGTCATGACTTGAACTAATAATATCTTCTTTACCTCAAGATAAATATAGGTTCAAATCTAATCAGATTAAAACACATCATTTTAGAAAATCCAGAACCAAGTCATAAAGCTCATCCTTAAATTCTTTTCTTCCAAGTCACAAGTAGTGAATACCCATATGTAATAGCAATTTGTGAAGACCTGAGGTTTGAATCCTGGGTTGTCCTAAATACACTGGCCTTACCCTGAATGAAAGAATATAACATAATTTTCCTTTTCTGGCTGGCTGAGTGGTTGAGACTGGGGAACACTGTAACGTAAGACCCTGTTGAGAGTCTCTCCTCTCTTTCTCTTCCTCTCTCTTTGTATGATATAAATAAAGTCTAAAAAACATGTTCTTTCATAACTACTTCTGGTACTAAAATAATTCCTACCAGTCAGGGTTCAAAAAGTAAAGCAGGACAGTAAAAGTTAAATAAGGGGTCTTCATAAAGTTCATAGAAATTGCTTATTATGAAAAAACTATATATTGATTATTTTTCAAAATTTTTTCACAAAACCGTTTACTTTAAGTCTTTTTAATATGTTTGATGTTCCTTCAAGTGATTATGCATATACACATGGTTACAGAATTATATATAATTTATGTAGTCAGATTTTATACACACACACATATACATATATATGTACATATGTGTGTTTGTGTTAGTGTGTATGCACACACATTCACCCTTATAGGATAAGCCCTTGGGAAAGACAAGCCTAAGCATTCAGGCATAGACTGAAGTTACTACTCATGGGTAGAATTTCTTCTGCCTCAGTGAAGCATCCCCTTAGCTCTTAAAAACTTAAAACTGATGGAATCCAATCCACAATGATTATCAGGATAATCTTACTTATTTGAATATGGACTTCATTCTCATTTACAAAATACCTTTTAATGTTTCTTTTAATAACTGAGGACTGTAGCCTAGTCAAGTTGATGTATACCTCAAAAAACCACCTCACTTTTCAAGTTGATTATCAATTTACATATTGCACTGATTATTATCTGCATAATACTAAACCTCAAAAAACCGCCTCACTTTTCAAGTGGATTATCAATTTAAATATTGCACTGATTATTATCTGCATAATACTGCTGTTAAAAGGATTTACAGTAAATATGTTTGCATATTTACTCACACAAATGAAGGGTCCATCAAACAATATGTGGACAATTGAAATGAAGTAGAAATTTCCCTAAAATTAAAAGCCACAAGTAGTTTTTTATAATATGCCTTTCCATGAACTTTTTGATGACTCTCAATGTTCTCATCTCTGTTGACTGAGTAGTTACAAATTGATATTCTAACTTTTAATGAAAATGTGGAGACTTGACGAGTAATGAGAAATTGTGATGTTCGTAAGTAGTTGTTTCAGGGCTAGAACCTAGGTATCATTCCCATTGAGCATGATGCCATTGACCCTTTCTTTGTGTGACTCTCTTTGTCACCTTTCTCCACACTGGAAAGATACCTATGCTGCTGAGGGTATAATTTCTTTTCTTGCTCTCTTACTCCCTTTCTCTTTTGTTACCCTTGGATAATAATCACCATTCTAGAAATCTGCTATCCACAGCACAATTTTACCCTGTTTTCTATGAAAATTGTATTTGCCACCTCTTTCTCTGTCAACTAACATTCACCTTCTTCCATCCTTCCATGGCTGGAACATCACTACTTCAGCGAACCTGTTATTTCAGTATAATTTTAATTAGGAGAACACTGTTCTTTTATGAAGTATGTATGCTATCAAAAGATATAATTTCTAATACTATATGTATTAAATGTCTCTCAAAGAATATGGTATTTCTAAGTTTAGCAATTTCTAAATTTTTAATTTTTTAATTTTTTTGTGATAGCCTTTCAGGGCTTTTAAATTCTTCGATATAGTTCTTGAATAATAGCAATGGGGATGATGATAATGACACCTTTTTCATTCCTATGAGACAGAAGAAAAAGTCACAAATTGAAGTAGACAAACAAGTCTTACTAGGGAATTGTTAGTTCCTTGGGATTAGTTGTTACATGATTCATTTCAACTGACTGACTTTTTTTGTGCCTATCTGCTCTGGGCTTAGTTTTGAGAAAAAAGGATATCGACAACTCACATACAATCTTGATGCTCTTGAACAGGGACCCAAATATCAAACATAAAGTAACAGGCTCATCTCCTAGTCTTTCCCTTAAAAAAAATGGTGGAGTTGTAATTATTAATCATCTTTCATGATAATTAGACATACATAGTTTGTCTTTTTATAGCCTGTCCACTTTTAAAATTCGATTGTTTATGTTTTTTCTCACTGAACTGTAGAAGATTTTTACATATTCCAGCTATTCATCTTTTGATGGTTATTTCCTTGACAAATATCTTATCACTGGTTGTAGCTTTTTTACTACTTTATTTATGCTGTCTTTAAACATATAGAAGTTACACATTTTGTTAGAGTTGAATTTTTCAATCATTTCCCTCATAATTTTTGGTGATAGGTCTTATATGAGATACCCTGATATCATAAATATGTTTCCTGATACTTTGTTTTGTATGTTGACAGGTGCTTTTAACATGTAGGCTTTTTTGATTATGGCTTTAAAATGTATAAATTGGTTGTCATTAATGCCAAAGATGTAGAAGTTTGCAAACAGTACAGGTTTTGTGTTGACTAAGTTATACATCAGTATTTTATTATCCTTCTCTGCAAGCATATGCTACCCATTCAGAACTCAGGGATGCAAAGCTCGTGGTCTCTATCTCCTGATGGGGGCAAATGATTCAGAGCACAGACAGTATAGTACAAGTTCTCTTCAAAAAGTCCCGGAAAATGTTTATTATGATAAAATCTATACATGGGATTTGAACATTTCTGTACCAAAATATACTTTATTTTCTAACCAACTTTTTGAAATTCCTTTGTATTAGGACTAAAAGAAGCTTGTGTTAATACTCTGAAAGAATAGTGGCAGTGAATGGTTTACTGTGTTATATGTATTGCTGTGATTTTCTATTGTATGAATGATTTACTCTGATATGTGAATTAACAGGAGAGTCAACTCATAACCATTTTAGGGAAAATAGATTATTACTATAGTTTCGTCCCTATATCCCTATATCCTATAAAGAACACTATGTTTTTTACATCCTTTTTCTGATTGAAGAATAATGGTAAAAATTTGTGGGTCTGGGTAGACATTTTTCTCCTAATTTAGCAACAAGAATATTTTATCACAGATATTGCTTGCTAAGATGCTTTAGATTTATGGAAAGGTTAAGAACCTGTTTTTAAAGATTGGTTTCTGTTTACAGAGACGAAATGGAGAAGATATACCAGTAGCTCAGACTAAGAACATCAATCACAGAAGATTTGCTGCTTCCTTTAGATTGCAAGAAGTGACAAAAACTGACCAGGATTTGTATCGCTGTGTAACACAGTCAGAACGAGGTTCTGGTGTGTCCAATTTTGCTCAACTTATTGTGAGAGGTAAAGTAAAATTGTTTTACTTCATGAAGTGGCGTGGCTTTATCAGAACAAAAGGAACTCTGTAGATATCTTGATCAGTGTTCATGATATCAATTCACTTTAAAAACTATCTCATTTTGGGACCAGCAGTTAGCGTAATGGCTATGTCGCTGGACTCCCACGTAGTTGACCGTGGTTCGAGTCCCGGACCCGGGTGCTTAAACTCACATCGGGCGCGTGTGCGTGCGTGCCCAAGATCCCGAGAGGAGAATGGAGGAGAAGGGATTGCGGTGTGGCCACCCCCCATGGGGGGTGATTTCCTGCTTTCTGTCTCTCTGTCTCTCTCTGTCTGGCGAGCGCATGCGCCCTATGGCAAAAACCTCTCAAAAAAAAAAAACTATCTCGTTATAAAAATTCTCATAATGTCTTAAGGTAAAATGAAAACTATAGTTGTAAAGTTTGTCAATCAAGTTTCCTACGAGTGTTTTCTATAAAAAGAAATTTATTTATTGGGTTGGGAAAGTCATGACACATTTCTGCATAAAAAAACAGAAAAAATATGTCATGACTTTCCTCACAGCGCAATAAAAGGCTTGCATATGGGTGAGCAAAGAAAG
Organism: Tupaia belangeri chinensis; assembly: GCF_000334495.1. Classification (NCBI taxonomy): domain Eukaryota; kingdom Metazoa; phylum Chordata; class Mammalia; order Scandentia; family Tupaiidae; genus Tupaia; species Tupaia belangeri. The sequence continues at coordinate 903,786 of NW_006159583.1, read as the reverse complement.
TACCTTATTCCATAGTGCCAGTTTGCATTTTAACTTTAGTCCTAGTTCTTCCTGTTTAAAACAGTTCTGCAGATACTATTTTTGTTCTTGAAAGCTTTGTGTCAATGAGGTCAAAGCCAAAGTTTCTATGCTTGTGAACATCTGTAAATTTTATCAGTATTAGAATCCAGTAGTGTTCACTAATCCTGGTCCCATACAGAATTTTAGAAAATTAGAACTATTAAGAATTCCTTATTAATGTTTTTGCATACTAAAGTCAATAGAGAAATGTAGACAATTATAATTTTGGGTTGTTGGAAAAGTCACGATGTATTTTTGCATAGAAAAACATGTCATAACTTTTCTGATGAGCCGATATATCACTATATGCCTATAGTAAATCCTGGAAAAAGGTATGTAATTGGAAACATATATTACATTATTCATTCCAAATTTACTGAGTTCTCATTATATTTTATGCTCTAAGTTGTAAAAATAACAATTATAAATAAAATACAATAACTCCTGCCCATGTGAAACGTAGCATTGAAATATTTTAAGCTCACTAACTAGATACTAGTATTGGGACCAGCAGATAGTGTAATGGTTACATGGCTGGATTCCCACATAGTCGACTGCAGTTTGAGTCTCAGACTCTGTGGTTTAAAACTCATGCAAGGTGCATGTGCATGCATGCCCAAAATGCCAAGAGGAACATTGAAGAGAAGGGATTGTGGCATGGCCATCCCCTCAGGGGGTGATTTCTCACTTTCTGTCTCTTTATGTCTCTCTAGTGAGCTTACGTGCCCTGTAGCAAAAATCTCTGTCTCAAAATAAATAAATAAATAAATAAATAAATAAGTAAATAAATAAGAGAAAGAAAGAAAGAAAGAAAAAGAAATGAAAAGAAAGCATCAAGTTTAGATTGAGTTGTGGAGAAAAATAAAGACACAAAAAGTGATCTTTTTTGTTAAGGTGACTTAGAAGCCCCTCTTTGAGGTGACAATTGAGTTGAAATTTCAATTCTTAATTGAGGATGTAAGGCATGTGAAATTTAGTAGAAATCAGATCTGTTGACAAAGATAGCAAGCATCAATCAGTACTGACACAAATGAAAATAGACATTACCTAAGTCTATTCATGTAAAAGTTGGGAAACCCTAACAAAAATATTTAAACTGGCCTAAGGTTTGTCAGCAGTTTCAAGGAAGACATTTGACAATGAGGTCTTTTTTCTATTAGGATCTGAAAATTGAGAGAAAGTAATCCCCTTTTTACTTCCTTTCCCTTTCACCCCCACCTGATGAAAGACATTGGGTGTATGGACAGGGTCAGACAAAGATGCCACAATACTATAAGGCTTGACGTCTGATATATGCATTATTTCAGCATTTAGTTGATTTTAATATGGAAGCTTCAATACTTTTAGAGAGGAGGAAATTGAAATTTAGGCTTTTCAAAAACTTGTCCAGAGCCACAAAAATCTAATAATTGAGCCAGAATCTTTGATTCCTTATTTTGGTCTTTTCTACCACACCCCTCTGTCACATTAACCTTGTTTATAATGTCTCCCTCTCTTATATACTTTTGTCTTGGGAGACCCTATAGTTCATCACAAATGTTTATCATTGTAGATTGAGTATGTGGTTTCAGTGAAAACATTTATATGTCTGCAGCTTGTATAACTTGCAGAAGTGCATGAAATCCGTCCACAGCTTATTGACCAGTAAGAAAATATGATAATATTTTATTTCACTGTTCCAGCAGAAAGACAATTTACCACATTTACATACGTGTAATATATTTGTCTTTGTTGAGTTGAACTCTGTTCTGGTGTCTTTCTCACCTCAACCTACTTTTGAAAGACTGAAAATGTTCTTGGATAATATTCATGGTGATTAGTATGCTATGGATACAGAACTGTGGATGTTTTTTTTAAGTTATCAGCCTCGCTGTATCTTCATAGTACTCTAAGTGCATTCACAATATGCAGCCTCTACAGTAGAGACAATCTCAATGGCACACCTCTAGTACTTTGAATACCCTATAGTTTTATATACATGAGAGTTCTTTAGAAAGTTTGTGTGAAAGTGGAATTAAAGAGTTGGTGTAAAAAAATTTACTCTATGAATAGTTTTCTTCAAAATACTCTTATATTATTCAAATCTATAGTATTTAAAATATATAAAATATATAACATATTTCATATCTTTTTAAAATTTTATTTTCTTCTTTTTTTTGAAACCTTCAATCATTCTGTACCTCATACAAAATGAATTTGCCCAGCATGAATCATTGTATATTAGTCTGTTCAAGGATATTACTATACACATTATCGTGAAGAAGTAGTTTTCCATTTTTGTGTCCATCGACTGTTTTGTTTTTCCCCTTGTTTCCCTCCTTTCCCCCTTTTTCTTCTCCCACACTGTCTCCAGTATTCACAGTTCCTCACTATGCTTTTATACCTTCTAATCTTTCAGTTTCTGCCATAGAATGCAAATTATATCACTTGATATATCAGTGTTATGTATTGACAATGTTGATTTTTTTTTCTGGATGCTCTTTATATACATATAATTTCTTCTTTCATATTAACATTTTATACCTATTCATTTAAATAGAGAATTATTTTGTCTTTACTAGGTCACCCTTATCTATCTTTATTGACAAGTAGGCTTTACCATTTTATCAAAGTCTAGTTTTCTATACCACACATTACTGCTGCTTTAAGCATGTTACTTGTGAAATAAATAATTATGTCGATAACATTTATATGAGAAGGATTCTTAAATTTTATTAAAAAGATTGACTTCTTTTCTTATTTTTTTAAAGTTCTATCATTTAATAATGATAGTCTTTTGCTTTAGATTTTATGTGAGAATGCTTGGATTAAGATATGATAGTGCCAGGCTAGCCAGGTGGCATAATGGTCAAGGCGGCTGGATCCCAAGTGGCCAGTTACACAATTTAAGTCCTGGACTCGCCAACTCGGAAAATACACTGGACATGTGTGTATGCATGCCCTAGGGGCTAATGGAGGGGAAGGGATTGTGATGTGGCCATCCCCCTGGGAAGTTATTTCTCTCTCTCCTTTTCTGTCAAGTATACACACCCTATAGCAAAATAAATAAATAAAGAGAGAGAGAGAGAGAGAGAGAGAAATCAAACCAAAGCAAAGTGAACAAACAAACAAATAAAATGTGACTGTACTTTAAATGTATTATCCAGAGTTTGCTAACATTTTAGAAATACATTTTGATAGCTTTGGCAATTTTGTTTCTTTCTTCATTATATCCCTAGTTCTGTATCTAAGACATTTGGTGAATCCTTGTTTGCTTTTTTTCTTTTTTTTAACCAATAAAGAGGAATAAGTTTTCTTGTTAGTTTAGATAACTACCAAATAAATATTGCTAACCAAAAGCATACCCTTGGGGTTCAGCTGTCCTGGTGTTGAAATGGTACTGAGAATTAACTATGATGACAGGTCCTATCTCTCATTGGCACTTTTAAAGCTGACATCCTGTTACATGGATACAAAAGATGGTAATTTTAAAGGAAATTTTGGGGGCAGTGATATGAATAGTCTTTAATAAGAGCTGGCATAGTATTGCCTGTTGTCAAAGATGACCCAAGGGCAAGAGTTTATTAGTGCATTTTCTCCTAAACTGAAAGTGACAGGGCATGCTTAAGGCTTTTTTGTTGCTGTTTGTTATAAATGAAAATTTCACTGCAAAATTCTCTTGCTGAAGCATATTGATCTATGGATTTCCACAGCCAGAGAATGCAGAGAGGGGGGACAAGCCTGAGGGGGGGGGCAACTATGTTAGAACAAAATTTACTTTGTCATGACTTTAGCATTACTTCCTGATCATTATGAGTAATGATAACGTCTTCAGCTTGTGGAAGTCAATCTGTATTGACAAAGAAGGTTTTACTGAGATGCAATGAAGAGCAAACCATTTTGCTTGATGTTTCTACAATATTGAATTGTGAAAAATGTGAAATACAAGTTGAAGTGGTATTTACAAGCTTCAACCTGAAAGCACCAAGTTCATCATCCAATTATGTTATAGATTATTTTGCTTTTTCTCTACTTCATTTATGATCTTCCCTTTTCTTTTCCACCTGCCTAAATCAAAGGCCCACTTACATCTTCAATCAACTGATTTACAATAACCTTATCTAAAATTCTCATGGCTACAATTGACACTCAGTTTCTATTATAAGTTATTTATTATGTCTTTATCTTTATCATTATTGCCTGTAAAACTCACATTTTAAGCTTTTTTTTATTTTGTGAGGCACAGTTTTTGTCACTATTAATGACTTGAGTTTTAAATTTCAGTGACAACTAATAGTCATTGTCAAAATATTTTGGATGCAAAAAGCATTCTATTAATATTTGTATCTATTTCTAATGAATAATAGTGTTGTCAAGACTTAATTTGAGATGAATGTCAGTCCATTTACTCAATTTTCTTTAAGAAGGCTCCCAGACTTATTTAGAATTGGTGTTCACAACTACAAGAAACCCAGATTCTTAAGAATCTTTTATAATATAAACTAGCTTTAAAATATATTTGTTTACTGACTACCGTAACTAGAAGTTGCAGAGATAGGCTTTGGGGTTGATCGATCTACTTATTTATCAAGGACTCGTGTTCTTACACTTTTCACTCTGCAGTTCATGATTTTATCTTCTTTTGTAAACCAGGCTCATCTTGTAGTCATAGGGTAGCAATATGGCTGTGTGCTTCCTTGGTCTCATCCAGTTGGAGATAAAGAGAGTACCGCCACCCAGTACTATCAATAAAATAGCATGGCTGGATATTGAAGAGATAATTAGCATGTTGGTGAGCAGAGAACTTTTGTACCGAGGACTTCAGAGCATATACGATATTATTCGGAGATAGTTACTTATCGTATTCAGGTATGATAGTAACAGGAAATATGTCAAGAGAAGGAATACCATAACATTGAAGAACATGAGTGTAGAACATGGCCATTGGATTAGGCTGTTATTGTACTAAGTCAAGTGATAGTATGGGACATTTTTTTATCAATAGACTCATAGATTATTTAGTAATGGCAAGCTGTTAAGGGGATTATCTCTTTAGTACCCATTTCTCATTATACTTAAGAAGATGGAAAGAAGTCGAAACTAATAATGTGGTTTAAATTAGGACTTTTCAAATTCTATTTTTACAATAATTATTTGTAATTTATGTCCCATCAGATTTTGTCTAGTTTATCTTCCCTCACTTACGCACAATCTTCACATAAAGGAAGTCAGTACTTTCCTCAAAACTGAGAAATAAAATTTATACTTTGAAGTGAGAGCAATTGAACTGACCATGAAAGATGTGCAGAACGAGATGATGAATCATACACCCCTGTCACCTACAGATGCAGTGAAATTTGCTCGCATAAAGAAAGGGACGAGAGCAGTTTTGTTTTTTTTTTATCCTGGTTTTGTTTTTGTTTGTTTGTTTGTTTTGTTTTGACTGAGCTATCTGCTTTCGTTTCTCACATGAATTCGTGTGGATGATTTTTAGGTTGGGATGAAATAATTTTCACTTAATAATCATCTTTTTAAAAATAGGATGTGTATGAGAGAGAGAAAGAAAGGGGGAGAGACAGAGGGAGAGAGAAATATGAAGCATACCCGAGTGGATTGTGGTCACTCCAAAATTATTTTTCTTCCATTTCTCTATCCCATCAGGATTTGAAGCATGTAAATGTGTACCAGGATTTTTTTGCTTTTTTTTTTTTTTTGGAGACTTTTTTCTATAGGGCGCGAGCACTCACCAAAAAGACAGAATGAATGTACCAAGTTTTTCAAGCCACTGAGACTGGGATTGAAACTGTCTTCAGCTATGTTGATCTGGCCCTTGAAAAATTCTTGATTTGACCAAGATTCTAGTATAGCATTCTAGTCTTTTTGTATATACTAATTAAAAATCAGGTATGAGGCTGGCTTGCTGGTTCAGTAGAAATGCACTGCTCAAGCAAGACCAGATCCACATGGAAGATGGTGAGTTTAGTTCTTTGGTAGGCCTGCAAATGCCGGGCAACTGTGCCCATAATCCTGGTTGGCTGGGAAGGTTGGGAGTGGATCTTGACATTAGGCGCTGTTCAGGGTGTTTCTCTTTCTCTCTCTCTGTCTCTCCCTCTCATAAATAAAATCAGTAAACAAACAAAAGTCAAGTGTGACTATTTCATTTTAGTATTTTTAAGGATTAATTTATTTAATTTTATTTATTATTATTATGATTACTTAATTTGACCAGAAAGAGACACAGAGAAAGAGAGAGGGAAAGTAAGAAAGTTTAGCTGCCAGGTCCAGGACTCAAACGGCTGTCAGCCATGTGGGAGACAAGTGCCTCAGCCACCACAACATCTGCCAGTCCCCCATTTTAGTATTTTTATATCACAAGCAAGGACATTTGATAAGTGGAAAATATAACATATTGGGTTGTCAGAAAAGTTATGACCCATTTTTGCATAGAAACATATGTCATGTCATGACTTTTCTGACAGCCCAATAGTTTACTATTAGTTTTTTTTAGTTGGTGGCTAAAGGCCATGGAATTTCTAGCCTGAGACTTTTAGCAGCCCACTTACTACCACACAGTATTGATTTCAAACTCATTCTCATAGTGCAGCTGTCAGACTCATGAATTCACATAAAGATCTTTTTAAAATAGTGATTTAAAGCTCTCTTTTCTTCTATTGTGAAAACTGCTCACCTTGATAGAAAGTTCGTAGCTACCTGGAAGAATGCAGTTTAAACATTTCTGTTTTATAAAATCTAAAATATAAGGCAAGTCTGAGAACATATAGATAAACCACATATGAATACTCCCCAAACACCCTACCTGGCTAGAAAAGTACATACAGTTAGTGGGTATCAATATTTGAAATTGAGAGGAGACTTCAGATGTTTCATATTTAAAAATTTTGCTTGCTACCCTTGAGTATGACATTTGGAGTCTCCTCTCACACATACTACCTACTTGTAATTCAGGTGATTCAGTGTTTCAGATGTCTGGCACATATTTAAATTCTAAATGAGCAAAGAAATACTAGATGTTCTTATTTCACATAGTATATTGTGGCACAACCAGAAACTGGATACTGTTTTGATTTGTTCTTATAATCAGTTTAGGAATACTTTTTGCATGAAAAATAATGATAGTATTTTTATTATTGCAAAGTAGTAGTGAAACAATAACTTTTAAATTAAATATTAGTATCACCTGCACTCCCCATTTTTTTTTTTTTAAACTCTATTCGGTCCACTTCTATGCACGATTTTTCTCAACAATTTTATTAATATGGTCATCTTGAGTTCCTTGTTACTACTATACACAAACAGTAGAGCGTAGTACTTGTTTTTACCTGAGTGATTGTTTTCATTTTATTTATTTTCTCTCAGTTTGTTTTTAAAATAAAACCTCAATGAGAGTCCTTCCCACAGGATTCCTGAGTGTATTTCCATGGGCAATTTGTGTGCATAGCCCAGGGTAATGTTTAGCAGCCCAAGTGCTGGTCACGGCCCTTTGTGGTGATTTTTTTCTTCACTGCTCTTTGTGGTTATTCTTTAGGGACTTTGCTTTTGTTGGAGCTTACATCTTGTGAATTTGCAAGGGATTGAGGAGGAAGCAGAATCTTTTCTATGGCAAATAATTATTTCTGATGACCTCAAGGGATCTTTATTTCATAGTATTGATAGTAGATCTATATACTCTCCTTCTGAGTCTTTCAAGTCTATTTTCTTAGCGTGTGCGATAAATATAATGTGGATCCACTTCTACCAAAAAGCTGAACTACTTCAGGGACTAAAAGTGTCTCTGTAATTTATATCCTTCACCCTGTTTACTGATTTTCTTTCTCTTACCCCAAACCAAAAAGAAAGCAACAAAGTCAATTCGAAGTAGGATTTTTCAGTCTCTCTGGCTGCTTCTGCAACTTCTTTGGTAAATCAGCTAGCAGCCTTTATTGACTGCTTAACATAGAAACAGACATAGAGAAACACCAAGGAAACAGCAGACATTGTGTCAGCCCTCAAGCAATTTATAATTTAATTAATTCTGTAGAAAAATGTGGGATCATTGATTATCCACTCATAGAATTTTGGTTCAGAGTTTGGTCTTATTTTTAATTCTATGAGAAAAAATAAGATTCCATAACAAATAAAAAAATGTCCTTCCAAAACAGCTATCCTCTTGAAACCCTTTATTAAGCACTAATTTGCTAAATAATGTTATACTGTGATAGTCTTATAGAATGGTAATTGAACAGAAGGTCTGTAGCTGACAGGCTGAAATCAATCAATGAGCAAGAGAGATAATTCATAGTGTTTAGTGGTGTAATGAGTAAAGACGGTGATTTAAGTGTTGCGGTGGGACATTACCTCATTAGTTATATAGTTCTTGAGTCTCCCACTCTCTTCACTATTTCATCTTCTAGAAGTCAATACTAGCAAGGTTTGCTACCAGTATATGACTTACAAGTGAGTTTTTGTGGGCCGCTTTGCAGTTTGCATAAATTATTTGTCACTTAGATGTTCACATCTTTTAAAGAGTTTCCTAAGAACACATTTAGCTTACTAGTACACTGTGACCAGGAAGCTGCCTGTTATTAAGGTACAAACAAAGAAATATTCAGTAACAGAAAACATTCTTAAGATGTTAGGAAAAAGTGTTACCAAAAAGGCAGAGAATAATATGTATTTATTTATTATGAATGAATCAGTCAAAACCACCTTGTTCAAAATTTATCATAGTCCCACAGACAGCATTTTCTTTCCATCTGGGAATGGATTTTTTTCCCCTTTCTAAGTAATATTTAGTCAAATAAGAATTAAAAATAAGCAGAAGGTCAACAGAAATAAGGCAAATATTTATATTTTGTTAGTCCTCAGCGTGGATTGTGTTTAGTTCATAGTTAGTTTTTAGAAAATAAGGAAAAGTTATACCATTTTTGTATAAAAAGTAAGTATTTGAGGACTGAGAACTAGACAGAGATTAAATAACATGTCAAAAACATCTGTCTACTCTTTTTAATCCATAAATCTACAAGAACTTCTTATATAGATTTTAGCTCTGATGTTTGTTTTTAGAGAAATTATGACTTATAGATGTGTTCTCATCATTTATGAGGTATAGAGACAGGGTTGCCTATAAATTTTAGAATATATGAGAGGTCTTCAAAGAGTTTTTGGAAAATATGTATCAAGAAAAAGCTGTGCCTGGATATCAATGTTTTTTCCCACCAAAATAAACTCATATTTTAATTCTACTGTTTCACAAAATGTGAATTCCCCTCGTAATTCACAAGATAACTTTCTTTCCTCTACATCTTTTGCTAAGAAAATATTTTTGTTGCTGTTGTTGTTGTTTTACAGAGTTACATAATATGGAACCAGATTGAGTCATGGTGACACAGAACGTGTCATTGTCTTAAACAAACAACACATGAAAAATTACCTGTATCTCTTTAGGAAGAAATTTTCCCATATGGTTATTTATATCCTTTTCATTTCCATTTGCATTCTTCATCATCTGTCTGTCTGTCTATCTATCTATCTATCTATCTATCTATCTATCTATCTATCTCTATGGAGGGTACCATTACTATTCTAACATCTCTGTGCTAATCATTCCAGTGGCTTCTTTTCAAATCAAGAAAACAAAGCAACACAGTCTTAGTCTACATCAGGCAAACCAACTCTTGGAAGCATACTCCTGTTTAGGACCTTTACACTTGCTAGTCCCTCCAGCTTCACTCCTCTGCATGCTTTCACATTCTCACTGAATTTCAAGTTTCTACTCAGTATTTTTCCCAAATAAAAGCCAAATGGCACTTATTTTCTCATACAGAAGATAATTTGTTTTGCTCTATAGTTTTCTTTTTTTCTCCAGTTATTTAGCTTTAGATTTTTGAAAGATTTTTTTTTTTTTTTTAAGAGAGATTTTTTGCTGTAGGGTTCATGCATTCAGCGGAGAGACAAGAAGTGAGAAATCACCCTGCAGGAAAGAGGTTATTGCCACAATCCCTTCTCCTCCATTCTCCTCTCAGGATCTTGGGCATGCACGCACATGTGCCTGGCTTGAGTTTTAAGCTGCTAGGTCTGGGACTCATGGTCGATGGCATGGGAGGAGAAAGTGATATAACCATTAAGTTATCTACTGGTCCTGAGAGATCTTCATGTAATGCCTGTTAGTAAATAGACACAGAACAAGACAGTGGTCTCCAAGATTTTTGACTTGTTGGAACTAAAGCAAATAGATGCTTATTTAATGTATTTTAGTTTTTTGAAAAATAATTACTTAATTAAATTATTATTTTAAAAATTTTATATAGGCATGTGTGTTCACCAGAGAGAGAGAGAGACATAGAGAAAGAGAAATAGAGCAAGAGAGAGGGCAAGTCAGAAAGCTAGCCATCTAGTCTGGGACTTGAACAGTGGTTGGCCATGTGTGAGTCTTCTGCCTTAACCTCCATGCCACATACTGGCCCCTCTGTGTCAATTTTTAATATTTCCTTCATGTATGCATATTTTATTTCAAATCCTCTGGGTGCACAGAACTTTTTTTTACCTTCACTACTATCACTTTGTCCATGTCACCATCTTCTTTTTCCTCTACTTCTATTTTTCAAAATTATTTCAATTATTTCAATTCATTGAATCATTGTAGATCACCACAATTTGTAAAATGAGCTACCCAACATGAATACACTTCACACTGGTCCAGTTGAAGATATCATACACATTATCATCAATAGACAATCCTTCACTTCCATGTGTCTTGCCTCTCTATTTTACCCTGAATTCCTTTCTTCTCACTCTTCCCCTTCTCCCACCTTCTTCCCACACTATCTCCAGTATCTGTAACCATTTTGTATGATTCTGTACACACTAATCTTTAAGTTTCCACCATAGAGTGCAGACAGTCGATAAAGTGGAGATATACAATGTCTCTCTTTCATAACCTGGCTTGCTTCACTCAACAGCAAATCTTCCATATTAGTTTGCTTCCTATTAAATTCCAGGGTCTTATAAAAAGCCTCCATACTGGTCTCCCTTCTTCAGCATGCCTCTCCTTTAAATAAGTCTCTAGGCAACAGCCACAGTAACCATATGACTCAGTCAGTTACAAGATGCTCTTCGGGGCCTGGTGGCTTTCTTATTTTTTCACTATGGATTCCAGATGTCTCATTACAGTGTCATTGAAAGATTGAAGGAGGTATCAATTGCACATGAGATTATTCACCAAACTCTACCAACACTGGTGTTTTTCATTTGCTTCAAGGCATTGTGCTTTCTGCAACCCTAGGTGCTCAGCCTGTTCTACTTTTGCAGCTCTTTCACCAGTCTTCAAAATATTTCTGTCTCCTTCATGAGACTGATGAAATTAAGGAGTATTCCCTTTTGCTCATTTAGGATTGTGGCTCTGTAGCCGCACCATGATCGAAGTTGAGCAGATACAGTATTTTTTGTCAAAGAAACAAAAACAAACGGTGTAAACTAAAACCAAAAATGTACTATATGCATAGCATGGGAATACCAGACCCAGAAACATAAATTTATTGTGTCATTTGATTTGAGAGTGGGGTATCCTGTGTTCAGTCTGTCTTAGGAAACCAGGATCAGAGATGATTTGGAGAATGGTGAGTTTTAGGAAGTAAGTCAAGGGCTTTAATAATCCTAAATCAGAGATGGTGAGGATTTTTTGCGGAGGGAGTATATGACAGAAAGAATAGATCACAGGTGAGAGATTATGGCACAAATATTGTTTATAGCAGTATGGACTGATAGTAGAGAAGTCAAAGATTTTTAACCTGGAATACTAGGCGAAATATGGCATTTTGAGCAGTCTGTAGGTGTAGCTGCTAAGGAGACATACAGGTTTTAAATCTTAAGACATGTGGGTAAGACTTGGACTAACTGTAGGTTATTAAGTAAGTACTCAATACAAGATGAATTGAACAACAGGCATTCAGTGCATAGAAATTCTTCGTATTTTTTCCCTTGTATTTTGGTGCCAAGAAATTTTGAAATTCATAATACACATTTTCCATAATTTACATTTTCTGTTAAGTTTTTAAAGACCCCACATATTTTCTCTAACTCCAGTCATCTCATTCCTAAGCATTTCATAAACAAAAAAGTTCCGCTGTGTACAGAAATTACTGTGCTAGATGGTACACCGAGGGACCAGCAGGTGGTGTATTGGTTAAGGCATTGGACTCCCACATGCCCAACTGTCGTTCAAGTTTTGGATCTGGTGACTTGAAAATCACACCAGGCGTCTATGTGTGCATGCTCAAAACCTCAAGAGGAGAATGGAGGAGAAGGGATTGTGATGTGGCCCTCCCCCCACAGAAGGGAAGATGATTCCTAATATTCTCTTTCTCTCTCTCTCTCTCATGAGAGCACACACCCTATAACAGAAACCTTTAATTTTTAAATAAAAGGAACATTTAAGTATATTTTTCTCTCTGCATTTATTATTTTTAAAAAGTTGATTACAACAAATATAGGTAAAATGTATCACAATAACTTACAGATACAAACTAATGGTAAACTACAATTTCAGAAAGGATTATGAGCATTTTGCACAGTTGGCAGTCCTTTCTTTCAGGCAAAGTGCTCTTTTGATGACAGATAAATTAACATATACACACTAGAGTGAATTATTGCGTAGTCGGAAAAGTCATGATGCATTTTTTGCACATAAAAATATGTCATGACTTTCCCAACAACCCAATGTTTTCCAGACAATACAAAAACAATTTTGGTTTGTTCACTTGGAAACATCAGTTTATCAGGCATTGTTGCACTTCAATTTTTATAATTTGATACAGCATTCATTAAACTATCTGCAGACTAGTTTAACAGAATATTTTATAAGCTTTTATAGCCATTAATTATATTTTTATAATTTTTCACATTGTTAAACTTAAGATAAAAGCAGATGTACTCAGTTAAATGGAAATTTTAGAAAGCGAACCCTGACATAGTTAAATATAATATAGTTTTTTCTTTATTACTGACATTATCCACACATAAAAACACATGTAAAATATATCATCTGTATATATTTCCCCCCTTCTGCTTCATGTAGATTCCTGGCAGGATTTCAGATTGTTTTGGAAGTAAACATCTTTTTCCTGTTCTTTGTGAAACTTTTTGCTACTTCATAGAAATAAAGCAAACTCTCTAAAGGCGTCTCTTCTTCACTTCCTCTGCTCTTCAGAATTTGATTGCTTCTGATAATAATGCTCCTAGACCTGTCTTTTTCCTACATCAATTGGCAGGATTTTTTTTTTCTTCTGGCTAGGCTTTTTGACCAACAGCATTTCTTAATCCTCAAAGAATGTCATTCACTGCAGTGAGTGGTTTGAAAATATTTTCTTAAGAGTAGATAAAGAGCTCCCACCTGCCATAATTTTCCTGTGCTAAAACCCCCACTAGGTTTGACATTTCTGAGTATTGTGCAGGATTGCTAAAAAGCAGTTACCATGACCAGACTGGTTGATGCATGGTAATGATGAAAAGCTGGGTGTTTGGAATTCAACATGGATGGTAGAAATGCAAGATGTCAGAGAAGCCATATATTAAAGAGAATCTGAATTGGAAACTGAATCCCAATCTGCCACTGGGAACATTTTGATCATTTTGATTTATTAAACTTTTATAGCAGCATTCAGATGGAGCTGAATTAAAGCCTTTAGTCTTGGATAGTTTATGGTATACCAACCACTGTGTTACTAGTATTGGATTTGATAGTTCTCTTAGCAATCAGTGAAGATGGAAAAAGAATGAGTGGCTAAGGATCTTACTTTAAAAGACAGCTTTCTTTCATGTTTATGCATCTAACTTCGAATTCTTGTCAGTTGTTTGTGCTGTGCTAAGAATACACACATTTTGCTATTTTGACAATTGAACAATTCAATAATTTCAATAATTCAAGCTTAAAGTTTTTATTTTTACCATAGAATATATTCGAAACTCTAACAATTTTCATATTGAAGTATTGCATTAATAGATAGATGGTAGGCCATGTTTACTTTTTGGTGTGTGTACCTGTACGTTTAGAAACTTACCTGTCTCTGTCTACATTTATTTATAGTTGTAGAGATGAATATTCAAATAGAAAAAAATAGTGCAATTCTGAAGCTTAATTTGCAAAAAAAAAAAAAAAAAAGTACATTGCCCTATAGCTATTGCAATTCTGTACATCAACTCTTTCAAAAATCCTCCTTCAGCATCAGCAGCCATGGGTAGCCTCTTCTAAACAGTGGCTTCGTAATAAGGAGAAATCAATTACTATTAGAAAGGCACTGTAGGTTAAAGACATTACAGGTTCACACTTGGTTTTGCAGCCAGGAGAGAGGACTTAGCTGTGAATCAGGAAGGATGCAAAAGATGGATGAGACAGAGTTCAAGGAGCAGTAATGTGAGGGTCCAGGACTATCATTCCAAGCTGTCTCAGCAGTAGTGATGGATGGTTTGGTGGCAAGAAGTAATAATACCAGATGATGAAAGATGCATCTCAGCATCTTGAGCCACAGCATACCGTCTACCTGTTGGAGATCTGGGGCCTAATGATTCTTGATTTGCAACCAAACGGGTTTGCTGCATTTAGCAACTCAGATTTTTGGCAGCTGTAAAGGAAGCAAGTAGCATATCAAACACTCCTGCACATTGTAAATTTAATTACCTCATATTTATGCATAGTAGTTGTTGACAGGAACTTGTAAGCTATGCTAATATGGTAGGTAATTTGTTACCTCCAGAAATCACTTTCCATGTGTCTTCTGATCATTATCATGAAACATGATAAATGATCTAGCCCATGAGGTATAAATGAAAATGAAATGGATAATTGGATTCTATGTCTAAATTGTGGCTAGAATAGTTGCAGCAATTATAATTGAATTTATCTCATAAAAATGCATTTGGCAATATATCAGTGACCTTTCATTCTTTTGAGCCTATGGTGTTATTTGGAACTACTCTTAAGATGATTACACAACAATTACAGTAATTAAAAGAATACTTTTTAACACTGACATTTTCTCTTGCCTTAACCTGCCTACATTTTGAAAAAAGTATTTTTACTCAGCTATAATGGAATGAAGCAATTAATAATGATAATCTTATTTTTACACTGGAAATAAAGTGTTTTGTTATCAGTACATTGATCTAATGGTTTAGGAGTGGCACATCATACCTTAAGATGATTTTTATGAGCCTTTTTATCAGTGGCACATTTCTTTTGGCTGGGTGATGGAAGTGAGTCCTCTTGCTGAATGTGTGTGTTTTCGTTGGTTCTGATAAGAGAATGTTTCAGAAGTACCAAATGAAATAGAGTTGGTTTTAAATATCATCAGAAGATTTTTATCCTTTCTCTTTCTTCTCTTTAGTTCATCTTAACTAACAAAATTATTTTGTTATACACACAAAGACAGTATCAATTTATTTAATTAACGTTTATGAGCAATTAGCATAGATTAATCAGTGTTGTTAATAAGAAAGATTTTTGCTTATAGGGTGAGTTTGCTCCCTGGAGAGAGAGAGAGATTGAAAGGGAGGGTGCCCATGCTACAATCCCTTCTCCTCCGTGCTCCTCTTGGAATTTTGAGTACATGCTCCTGGCATGATTTTCAAGCCACCAGGTTCAGGACTCACAGTGCCACTGGCCATGTGTGAGGCCAGTGCCTTAACCACTACACCACCCGCTGACCCCAACATCGACCATCTTTAGAGTCTTAGAGTTCCCTGTGTAGGTATGGGAATATCTAGTCTTTAAATAACAACATATTGTAATTTCTTTTGGTAGCTTATTTTATAATTCCTTTTACTCTTCTAGCATCTTTTCATAAAGGTTCCAGACACTAATGACTTATCTATTTATTCTTCTTTTTATTTCCAACTATAAAGAACTATTTCAGATTCGGTTACTAACAAGTATGTGGAATTCTGACCTTTTGCTTGAATGAGATATATCAATAAGCAAAACATATTTTTAGGAACTTGTTTCTTCTCTTGAAATTTCTTTCTTGACAGTTTTTCACTTTTCATGTTGTTTGATAGTAAAGATAGCTTAGCTCCAAGCAGTAAACTTATTTTAATAACGGATTGATTTAACAGGATGATGAACATGGTCCAGGCACTTTCTCTTCTTTCTAGTAAATATAAATGTGATAAGACAGGATTTGAAAACTTCATGTAACTTGTTATAATAGATACTCATTTAAAATACACTTAGTGTGCCAGGTGCTGCACTCAATGTGTTACGTACAATATTTCTCTAGTCTAATGATAACAACAATTCCCTTTTTCCCTGACCTAGTTTCTTGGCCAAATAGGAATAAGCATGTGCCAGTGTGCCCAGCTTTTTCAGCTTTGACCAGGAACCAAACCCAGGCCTCACATGTGGCCTCACCCATCACACAGCAGTGCAAGCTTGCTTGCACTATCACAACTGGGCCAACGACAACAACTCTTAATATCTTTCACCTCCCAGGAAACCTGAGTCTGATAGGTAAAGCTATTCAGATCACATAACTCTCAGTGGTTGACTGTAAATTGTAACCTAAGTCAACTGTGTGCTCATACTCTTTTGTTTTTTTGGGGGGAGGTTTTTTTGCTATAGGGCGCATGCGCTTGCCAGACAGACAGAGAGAGACAGAGAGACAGAAAGCGAGAAATCACCCCCTGGGGGGGTGGCCACACCACAATCCCTTCTCCTCCATTCTCCTCTCGGGATCTTGGGCACGCATGCACACGTGCCCGGCGTGAGTTTAAGCCATTGGGTCCAGGACTCGAACCGCAGTCGACTACGTGGGAGTCCAGCGACATAGCCATTACGCTAACTGCTGGTCCCCCTCTCTTTTCACTTGTCCATGGTAACATTGAGTTCTACAAAAACTACTACACTTATATAGTGGCATTAACAAAAATGCTGCTTGCAGGACAGCCATGTAGCAATAGGGGTTAAGTATTGTGCATAGGGACCTGGATCCCACATGACTGACCAAGGTTCAAGTTCTGGCTTTGGTGGATTGAAAAACACACTGAGCATATATACCTTCATGCCCCAAAGGTGTGACCACACTACACTGGGGAGTGAGTGGGGCGCTTTTGCTCTCTCTCTGGCTCTCTCTCTCTCTTTCTCTCTGGCAATAAATATTTTAAAAAAGAAAAAGGATACTCAACATAAAATATGAATAAGAAATATATTTGTGAGCTTTTCTCACTAAATGATGATTCTAACTATACTATTACAGTATGATTATTATCTTGTCATTTTGCAAACAGTGCATTTACTCTGAATTGCTTAGCTTTCAGGATTCTTTCGTTGCTGTTGGTGGTGCTGTTGTTTCTTTCTTTCTTTTAATGACCACCTCCCTATCCCTTGATAGGAAGGACTTTCATTTTTAATTGGATCCTGCCCTGACAGGTAACATGGATGATTATAACCCTTCACTGTATAGCATTGATTATCAGTACAGGACATAAGATATATGATCTTTTCTTTTCTTTTTTTTTTTTGAGAGGTTTTTTGCTATAGGGCGCGTACGCTCGCCAGACAGACAGAGAGAGACATAGAGACAGAAAGCGAGGAATCACCCCCCAGGGAGGGATGGTCACGCCGCAATCCCTTCTCCTCCATTCTCCTTTCGGGATCTTCGGCATGTACGCACACACGCCCGGCATGAGTTTTAAGCCACCGGGTCCGGGACACGAACCGCGGTCGACTCCGTGGGAGTCCAGCGACATAGCCATTACACTAACTGCTGGTTCCCGATATGTGATCTTTTCTAAACTCAAGTGTAAAGTGTTTTAAAAACAATTTATGACCACATGTCTTTTCCTGTATTCCGTTGGACGAGCACACACACACACCACAATCCCTTCTCCTCCATTCTCCTCTCGGGATCTTGGGCACGCATGCACACGTGCCCGGCGTGAGTTTAAGCCATTGGGTCCAGGACTCGAACCGCAGTCGACTACGTGGGAGTCCAGCGACATAGCCATTACGCTAACTGCTGGTCCCCCTCTCTTTTCACTTGTCCATGGTAACATTGAGTTCTACAAAAACTACTACACTTATATAGTGGCATTAACAAAAATGCTGCTTGCAGGACAGCCATGTAGCAATAGGGGTTAAGTATTGTGCATAGGGACCTGGATCCCACATGACTGACCAAGGTTCAAGTTCTGGCTTTGGTGGATTGAAAAACACACTGAGCATATATACCTTCATGCCCCAAAGGTGTGACCACACTACACTGGGGAGTGAGTGGGGCGCTTTTGCTCTCTCTCTGGCTCTCTCTCTCTCTTTCTCTCTGGCAATAAATATTTTAAAAAAGAAAAAGGATACTCAACATAAAATATGAATAAGAAATATATTTGTGAGCTTTTCTCACTAAATGATGATTCTAACTATACTATTACAGTATGATTATTATCTTGTCATTTTGCAAACAGTGCATTTACTCTGAATTGCTTAGCTTTCAGGATTCTTTCGTTGCTGTTGGTGGTGCTGTTGTTTCTTTCTTTCTTTTAATGACCACCTCCCTATCCCTTGATAGGAAGGACTTTCATTTTTAATTGGATCCTGCCCTGACAGGTAACATGGATGATTATAACCCTTCACTGTATAGCATTGATTATCAGTACAGGACATAAGATATATGATCTTTTCTTTTCTTTTTTTTTTTTGAGAGGTTTTTTGCTATAGGGCGCGTACGCTCGCCAGACAGACAGAGAGAGACATAGAGACAGAAAGCGAGGAATCACCCCCCAGGGAGGGATGGTCACGCCGCAATCCCTTCTCCTCCATTCTCCTTTCGGGATCTTCGGCATGTACGCACACACGCCCGGCATGAGTTTTAAGCCACCGGGTCCGGGACACGAACCGCGGTCGACTCCGTGGGAGTCCAGCGACATAGCCATTACACTAACTGCTGGTTCCCGATATGTGATCTTTTCTAAACTCAAGTGTAAAGTGTTTTAAAAACAATTTATGACCACATGTCTTTTCCTGTATTCCGTTGGACGAGCACACACACACATACACACACACACACACACAGAGCTGTACATGCCAGGTACATGGGTGCATTCATCCAGTCTATGTGTCAGCAGGCCTAGGAGGGCTTAGTAAGAATTTAGGCAGAGGCAGGACCAGCAGATGGCATAATGGTTACGTTACTGGACTCCCATGTAGTCAATCATGGTTTGAGTGCTGGACTCGGCAGGTTAAAACATGCCAGGCATGTGTATATGTGCATGCCCAAAATTACAAAGGGAGAATGGAGGAGAAGGGATTGTGGCATGGCCATCCCCCTGGGGGGTGACTTCTTGCTTTCTGTCTCTCCTGTGAGTGCACATGCCCTATAGAAAAAATATCTCGTTTTTTCTAAAAAAAAAAAGAAAAAAAATTAGGCAGAGTGTAGCATAAGTGTGCTTTATGAAAAATCTAAGAAATTATTCTGCTATCTCTTCCAAATTCTTCTTCCTTGAACATTTTTCTTGGATTTCATACCACAAATCAGGAATTGTCCCTGTGGCTCTAAGAACACTTTTTAAATGTCCCTCATAATATTGGAAAGTTCTTTGCTTCCTGATTGTGGAAATAATAAATCCTCCAAAATGTAACAGTTTATCTTCTTTCTGAAGGTGTAGTGCCTAGTCACCAAATAAAGCCCATCAGCACTGTTCTTTAATTTCATTTGAATACTAAAACACCTCCCTTACTGTGTTCAGTAAGGTAGGTTTTACTATGACCCACTCATCTTGGATCAAATCAGATGAAAATCTCAGACTTTCTGCCTTGTTCTTTCTTTTTCACTTTCTCTACAGACATCTCTGTTATTATTTTCAGCTTGTTCAAATAGCATTAGCAACCCTTTCAGGTATGCTTTGGTGGAAGTTTTCTCCTCAGTTTTTATATTTAAAGTAGAGGTATGGGCTGAGTAACTCTTCACGCTGAAATCAAATCATGAGACAAATCCCTTCTGTAAATGACTCACTGGCACAGTATCTCTATTTCTGTGTTTGCTACCTGAATAAAAACCTGGAGAGATGCTTTTAGGTGGGCTCTCAGGGTTTTGCTGTGAGCAATGCCAATGCAGTCAGAGTTCAATTAATGTGCAGACATGACTGACCTAGGCTGACATTCAGAATAACATTAAATAAAGGAGATTTTTATATTTTCCTGATAGAGAGGTGCGATGGGAAATGAATGAACTATGGAAAACTAGTATATTATAAATAGATGAAATAGGTCATTTTCAAGAACTTATAATATCAAAGCAGGAAAATGTTCACTTAAAAACTTTACATGGCATAGCTGTCTCAAACTTTTTTACGTACAAGGTGAGCAGAAAACTCAATGCAGGGGGACAGATTAGGAGAGAACAGTGTATGTGTTTGAAAAAGTTTGTATCTTTTTCAGAGTTACCTTCAGCTGTCTTAATAAAACATGGTGAAAACTAAAAACTTATTGGCATAAAACAATAACCTTTTTTTTTTTTTTTAATGCTCACAGCTTCATGGACCAGAAATCTTAAAAGGCATAACAGGGTTTGTTTTTGTTTTCTTAAATTTGCCAGAGCGTGCATATGCTAGCCAGAGAGAGAGAGAGAGTGAGAAGGAAAGAGGGAAGATCCACATGATACATCATCATGATGCATTCCCTTTTCCTACATTTTCCCTCCTGTTGGGATTTAGGCATGCATGCACATGCACTTGGTCTTAAGCCACCAGTCTGTGACTCAAACCATGTAACTGACCATGTAAGATCCAGCCACCTTAACCACTAGACCACTGTCGGCCTCATGGTTTTGTTTTGTTTTGTCCTATGACATTTGGGTCCTGAGCTGAAAAGTATCAAATATTGAACAATTGAAGATGAGTTTATTCTAGGGTCATCGGGAGACTTCATCATGCATATGTCTGACACTTCGGCTGGGATAACTCTATTGGCTAGCTGGAAATTTTAATAGTGGCTTAAGGCTCTAAGAACAAGTGTTCCAGATTCCAGTGAACAGAAAAAAGTTACATGGTCTTTCCTGACCTAGCCTCAGAAGTCTTATTTTGACCTCCTCTATTTGATGAAGTCTCTCAGAGTGAAGGGGCTGAACATGGACTCAGTCTTTCACTGAGAGTATGGTCAAAGAAATTGTGGTTATGTTTGATCACATTATGGCTGTCGTTTTATGCTTTTATGTCATTTTCTGTGTGTCTTTTTAATACTATAATAGTCACAAAAGCTATCTAATATAGTTTTCCCCCTTCCCTGGGGATTCTATCTGTATTCAAATATCTCTTAGTTGGCATATTGCCTTAGAGGCTATGGACTTGACTGCCAATCTCATCTTTTCCGCATATTTGATGTGTAGTTTTACAAAGATGAAAACATAAATTTATGATGAGTAAATTTATTTAACATGATTTTCATCTTTCTTTCTCCCTTTCTTTTTTTTTTCTTGTTCTTTTATTTTTTTCCTGTAGGGGGTATGCACTTTCAGGAGAGAGACAGAGAGGAAAAGTGAGAAAGTACATCGCATGGGGCATGGCCACATCACAGTCCCTTCTCATTCCATTTCTCCTTTTTGGATTTGGAGCAAGCTTGCATACATGCTCAGTGTTGTTTTTTTTTTTTTTTTTCTCAGAGAGATTTTTTGCTATAAGGCACATGAGTTTGCCAAATCACCCCCCAGGGGTGTGCCCACAAACAATCTCTTCTCTTTTCCATTCTTCTCTCAGGACTTGGGGTATACATGTACACATGTCCCCCCACCCCCGTGAGTTTTAAGCTGCTAGGTTTGGGTCTTGAACTACAGTTAACTATGTGGGAGCCCAGCATGTAACCATTATGCCATATGCTGGTCTGCTCAGTGTGTGTGCTTTTTGTTTGTTTGTTTGTTTTTGAGAGTTTTTTTCTGTAGGGCACATAGGCTCACCAGAAAGACAGAGACAGAGAGACAGAAAACGAGAAATCACCCTTGGGGGGATAGCCATGCCACAATCTGTTCTCCTCCATTCTCCTCCCGGGATCTTGGGAATGTATGCACATGCGCTCAGCGTGAGTTTTTAAGTCACCGGGTCTGGGACTTGAACTGTGATCGACTACATGGGAGTCCAGAGACACAGCCATTATACCAAATGCTGGTACCCAGTGTGTATTTTTTTTAGGTCACCAGATGTGGACTTTACTTTGTAAAGTAAAGTATGGGATTCGATCACCAGGCTATGACTGGATCCATAGTTTGCATTTATATTTTAAAACAAAATAACTTTTTAAAGATTAAAAATATATAGGCACAAATTAACTTAAATTATTTTTAAGGTTTTTGCCATAGGATGCATGTACTTATCAGAGAGAGAGAGACAGAGAGAGAGAAAATGAGAAATCATCCTCCATTAGGAACAGCTATGCTGTAATCCACTTTCCTCCATTTGCCTCTTGGGATTTGGGTTAGAAAACAATAACCATTTTTTAAGTGCTGTTTTCAACTTGCCCAGGTCTGGGACTTGAACCAAGGTCAGCAAATAGTAGGCATTCTTTCCCAGTTATTTATTCATGTTACATCTGCTGGAATAGGAATTATTTACAAGATTCTTCAGTGTCCATGAAAATTTTAGCCCATTTTACTTATTAGGATTTATTTTTTTGCTTATTTTTTAGTTGATTGGCTGAAATTGGAAAAGAATGTGAAATGTAAGGTTCTCAGGAAAAAATATATTAGTCTGGATCAGTAGCTATTCCATGCCTTATTATTTATTTCTTAAAGTTTGCTAGTGTGTACATGAGATTGCCAGAAAGAGACAGAGAGAGCGAAAATGGGAAAGCACCCTTCATGGGGAATGGTCATACCACAATCCCTTCTTCCTGTTTCCCTTTCCTCTTGGGATTTTGGGCACATGAGCACCTGTGCGCAGCATGTTTTCCAGGCCACTGGGTTTGGGCCTTGAACTGCACCGTTGCTCTTGTGAGAGCCAGCTGCCTTAACCACCACACCACTTTGCTGACCCCCATGCTCCTGTTTTTAAAATGCATGATATTTATCAAAGTAGCATAAGGACGTTTCTTATCACTAAGGGGCTATAGATGTGAAAGAAGAGCTTCACACTTTCATTATATAATTGCACTTATTTTGGTCTAAAATCCTTTTTGTTCTAGAAGCTTTCTTTTAGTGTTCACCGATAGATTGAAAAATTAAGACTGTCTTCTCATATTTTATGTTTTAGATGGTAGGACTTAGTATCAGATTCCTTCTTTGTAGATATCTGGCTATGGTATGGAAGTGGGTACGTTCAAAGGGAATGCAACTAAAAGATGTCTTGCTGCCTGAGCTTCTACACTGATCTAAAATGTCTCTGGACTGTTAACTGTTCACATAATTAAACATCTTAAAGCTGTCATAAATTTGGTATTTTATCAGGTAGTATATCTGATCATAAAGCCAGGTGTAGTAATTATATTTTTTACAGTACTTTGAATATTAGAGTCAGGTATTTTGGCCCTTAATGGAATGCTAATAGAACTAGGTGATTACAATAATTATTCACAAGGCCCTATGTTGACCACTTTGATGGATCTGTTTTTATGGCATTGCCTGTTTTTTTCACTATTATGCTTATTTACTCACCAGTTACTCACAAAAACAGTAACAACAACAAAAAAAAAATCTTGCTTTTCTTAGTTCAGGAATATAAATAGAGGTGAACAGAAATCTGTCCTTTGTCTCTTTGTTCAGATCTCCTGACGTTTAAATAATTGCTGTCGCGAATAGTTTATTTGGTGTCCATGATCAATCTGCTCAGCTCATTTCTCATTAGAAGTTTTCTATCTTCTGATTCAGTAGTACAAATAATTGAATTTAACCTAGTAGTACAAATAATTGAATTTTGTTCCATCTAGTCCCCAGGTTGAGGGAATGTTCTATAATTGTTAATTTATACCATTTGTTATTCAAAATGAAATGTATATATATAGAATCTCTTAAAAATTTTTTTTATGTCTTCGGGAAGAGGGAGTGAAAGAGAGAGAAAGAGGGGGAGAGAGAGAGAGAGAGAGATATCCTAATTGGATCCTCATGCCAGAATCTAAACCCAGTTCTCGCCAATCTGGATCATGGACACATGCACAAACACACCTGTCATATACAGGGTGATCCTGGGGGATGAACCTAAAACCTTCCCATGTAGGTGCAGCATCATGGAGCATTGTGTTCCTGCTGTAATGCCAGGCAACCCCTATTAAAAATCTATATTATGAAATGAAGTTGGATCTGTGTAAGCTAATGACACCTTTTGCATAGTTTTTAAATTTTCTGATTTTTTTTTTTCCAATTGAAAAGAGTTATAATTACGATTGCTCTGGGGCCAGCAGATGGTGTGTTAGTCAAGGTACTGAACTTACATTTGGTTGACCACAGTTTGAACCCTGGAACTGATGGCTTCAAAGTCATGTTGGGTGTGCCCACAATCTGAAAAAACAATGGAGGAGAAGGGATTGTGGCATGGTCATGGCCCCTGGGGAATGAGTTCTCACTTTTCCTCTCTCTGTCTCTCTCCAGTGAGCACACATGCCCTGTGACAAAAACCTTTTAAAAGTAATTGTGACTGCTCTGGAGTTAGTAGTACACACATAAAGGCTATTATCTAGAGAAATTGTGTGTGTGTGTGTGTGTGTGTGTGTGTGTATGTCTTGTTCAATTCATTTTAATGTGTTACAGTTGATATCATAAAAGAGTAAATACATCATTTCTTGTATGGAGGGATATGCTTGGCCAAAAGATGGTCACTCTGTATCCTCAAAGTCATGTAGAAATAACAGGTAATTGTTCCCATGATTAACTTTGGGTAAAGATATGGCTTGATTTTATGTGTCTGGAAACCAGGGTCATGAATTGAGGGAGTGGGTAGTGACTTCTGATTTCATTGCTTGTCCAAGTTATTACATTAAAAAAAAAATGGTCATTTGTTGTTGGCTTCATATATGTAAAATCCCATGCATCTTTTTAATTCAATTTGGAGTGATTGCAGGTATGCATTTATAGTGAACATATGTTCATATGTGTTACATTACAGTGAGCTATGCAATGGAGCGTTTAGACCCAGAGAGCAAGTGGGCAAACTGAGATAGTGTCTGAGTACAATTAAATGTTGGGGAATTCTTCTAATTGCATGGTTGTACATTTCTTCACAATTTGGAATTTAGGCTCAGGAGATTTTTAAAAGTATTTATATTCTATATATGGAAGACTCAGCATTCTTTTTAAAATACTATTATCTTGATTATACATACATATCACTGACACGTGTATACATATACATGTTTATATATGCATAAATGTACTCATACAATGAGAGACAAAGACTTCATTATCTCATTGTAGAGAGTTTGTAGTGGAGGTTTTTCATTTAAGTGATACCTCTTTCTTTACAGGATTCTGCTGTAGTGTATTAATATGTATTAACATATTAATAAAATGAATATGAATGGTGCTGTTGTACTCCAAATACTTTCGCCTGTCATCTAAATTGGAAAAATAATATTGTGTGTTATATAAGCACATTCAAGATGTCATTGGGACATATAATAACATTGCCAGAGTTCACTTCCTGTTTTTTCCTATTATATATATTTCATTCTCCTACCTCATAAACATGACTGATGAGATGGTGATGTGATTATCTATTTTTGAGCATAAACTTGAAGTAACTAAACAAAACCTTGAAAGCTTTCCTAGTTTTATTTTTTTTATTTTTCGAATTAATTTTTATTTTTAGAATCCATTGAATGTGCTTTCCTTGAAATATTATAATGTTTTTTTTTTTTTTTGGTTTTCAACTCTACATTTTATTTTTCTATAAAATTTAAAAGACAAAAGTACTAAAAAAATCATTAATCTGCATTAATGAGTATACAATACATAAAAATATAACTTTTTATTATTTTTATTACTTATGCATTCAATTGCTATACATAATTTAGATTTTAAAGAGATTTTACCCAACATGAAATGTTATGAAGAGTTTGACAAAGCTGAAAAGTGGAATTACATGACTGTAATCAAAGTTGTCTGCATTTATTAGTTTATGACTCATTGGGAGGGATTTTTAATTTTCATTATAAATATGTTGTTTGCCAGCCATGTGGATTATGATACTGTGAATGACTTTTGTAGAGTTGCTAAGTTGTTGCAATAATTCGTAGTTGTGAACCGATATGTTTGTTGATAGTAATGAGGAAGACAACAGTTTGTTGCAGAAAATGAGACACAAATTCATAATTATTTTAGTTGATCGTGTGGGTTAAATAGCACATTAATTTCATTTTTCAAAGTCCCTTCACCTTTTCCTTATACCCTAAATATGAACCTAACAGTGTTTTTAGTTTCTGCTGACAGACCTAAAAACTGTGTTTCTGCTGTGCCTTTTTATTTCAAGCAGGTAATAAAGTTATTGCAGCAGTGTTTTCAAATCAAGGTGAACAAAATGCCATGATAATGCATAGGATATAAAATTCAGTATGCAAAATTTGCAGTTTTGTTGCCAAAATGATTCTTCTTATTTCAGCACTTTAGGCAGCAGAAAAGAGCCATGTCATAGAGTTTGAATACTAGAATTCCACATATCTTGCAGTTTTAAAAATATGAGTGCATATCACAGAAGGACTCGAGAGACAAATTAGTTGTTTAAGGTGAAGAGTGACACATTTAGCATTAGAAATCATACTCTGAATTAAATTTTTGTTTATGAAATACATAGATATTCAGGTATTAATAAAATTATATATCAATGTTCTTATATATTGATGTCATTCTTGGTAGGTATTATATATTCAAATTCTTTTGAAATACCTAAATGGAAACTTTCTCTTCACATGGAAAATACTTTTTAAAAAACATCTTAATTGATTTGATTTGATTAAAAGACAAAAAAGAATTATTACCAGGTTTATAACTGGGCCTTTTTTACAGGTGGGATAAATCATTTGATGCCACTTGGTCACTAAGCAATTGCTTAGAAAGTGTTCTTTTGTTCCAGTCAACTAACTCCTTTAATTAAATAGTAACATTTTGTAGGTGCTGTGTGTCAATGTCAGAGCAATCGGTTTAGCTACATGATTCAGAGTGTGCAGTGGTAAATCTTACTTTTTGAAGACTTAATTTCAGCATCTGAAAATATACTAACACACACACACACAGTTTTCTTATTCCTGTTTCCAGATAGTGATTCCCATAGTAAAGATATACTATATATTTTTTATATGGAATAGGTAGGATTTATGTAGATAACATTTTCTTAAGGTTCCATGGGTAACCTTTTTTTTTTTTTTTTCAAAGCATTGTCAGGCCAGTGGTCATTCTATAGCAATAGTATTGAACATTGTCAGGCACTGTTAGAAATGCCGGGAATGCGTTGATGAGAAAGTGTTATGAGCAACTTAGAAATTTTGTTGGCAGATAAAAGAAAAAGCTAAGTTATTCATGGTCTCACAATCCCAATCAGTGCTTTTATGGCATACTTTCTTCTGATAATGGTAGTTGTGATTTTTTTTCCCCCTAGGTTTATGATTTTGGCTTTTTAAAAAGAAAAGTAATAATCTTTTTAAAATAATTATTTTATTTATTATTATTTTAATTTTGAGAGACATTTTTGCTAGAGGGCATGTGTGCTAGCCAGAGACAGAGAGAAACAGAGAGACAGAAAGCTAGAAATCACCCCCTGAGGGGATGGCCATTTTGCAATCCCTTCTCCTTCTCCATTTTGGGGATGCATTCACGTGCCCAGTGTGAGTTTTAAGTTGCTAGTTTGGGAATCAAACTGTGGTCAACTATATGGGAGTCCAGTGATGTAACCATTGTGCCATCTGCCGGTCCCAATTTATCATTATTATTATTTTAAAATTTGTTCCAGGATATGTGTGCTCACCAGTAAGAAAGCAAACCGCCAGGTCTGGAACTCAAACTGTGGTTGGCCACATTGGAGTTCAGCATCTTAACCATCATGCCACCTTATGGCCCCCCAAAAAAGAAAAATCTTTCTAATGTGCATTCTTACAGTTGTGTAGAATTCTATTGAATAGATATACCATAATTTTCCTTAATCATTTTTACATTGTGAAATATTCAAAAAGTTTTTCTTTTCTAAACAAAGTTTTTAAGTATCTTCTTATAGTAACTTCTCAGAATTGGCATTACTTTGATTTTTGACATCTTTGCTTCTTGAGATATATGGATGAGTTTTTGTTCCCTGAAAACTCTTCTTCATTGCTATTTTGAGGAATGAAAATGTATGAAACTACTGTAATTTTAAGTAAATATAAGAAGTAAATTTATTATTTTAGACATTGTTTTAATTATTGTCAGCATCATTGTGATGTTAATCTAGAAGAAACTATTGATGTTTAGGACTAGAAATTCTTTTTTCTTCAGCTTCTTCAAATTTATAATTAAAAATAAAAAAACTATGTATTTTTTTTACAATTTGTCTTTTTTTCTGAGAGAGATTTTTGCTATAGGACGTGTGCACTTGCCAGATAGAGACAGAAAGACAGAAAGCGAGAAATCATCTCATTAAGGAAGGCCATGCCACAATCCCTTCTCCTCCATTCCTCTCTCAGGATTTTGGGCATGTACGTACGTGCACATGGTGTGTGTTTCAAACCACTGGGTCTGGAACTCAAAGTACTGTCAGCCACAAAGGAGTTCAGCTCCTTAACCACTATACCACCTGATGGCCCTATAATTTGGTCTTTTGATAGATACATATTTTTATATTACTAAATAAAGTCAAGTAACATATCCATCACTCCCTTTTTTTTGTGATGAGATAGTTTAATATCTAATATCTTAGAAATGTCAAGTATTCAGGATCAGCAGATGGCATAATGATTATGTCACTTGACTCCCACATAGTTGATCATGGTTCAAGTCCTGGACTTAGCAACTTAAAACTCACACCAGGCATGTATGCGTGTGTGCCCAAAATCCCGAGGTAAATGGAGGAGAAGGGAATGCAGTGTGGCCATCACCTATGGGGAATGATTTCTCACTTTCTGTCTCTCTGTCTCTCCAGCAAGTGCACACTCCCTATAGCAAAAAAATACTCTCAAAAAAAAAAAAAAAGAAAATGAAAAAGAAAAAAAAATTCAAGTATTCAGTACATTATTCTTTCCTATAGTCACCATGCTGTGAGTTCTCCAGAACTTATTCTTCCTGTCAAACTGAAATTATGATCAGCAACTCCCTATTTCCTATGGTCCTTCTTCCTTCCCCTGCAATTCCCTGGTAGCCACCATTTGACTCTCCTTTTATGAGTTCAACATTTTTAGGTTCTGCATGTAAATGAGATGGTGTTGGATGTGTCTGGCTTTTATACAGCTGCCCTCACTGATTAGCCACTGGGAGGGACTGAAGAATTCTATTCAGCTGGATATAGATTAGAAATACTTAGTAGTCCCATCTGGAAGGCATAGCCCTTGTTTAATGCTCTGTGTTGCTGGAAGCCATATAATAGATTGGGGTTCAGTTCCTGGATTGACTTGTACAAACATGCCTGTGGTCCTGGATAGCTGAAAGGCTGGGCAGTAGGGGGAAGTGGTTGATAGCATGAAACTCTGTTGAAGGTGCTTGTTTGTTTTGTTGTTCTTGTTTTTTCACTTCAGTAGCAAGAGTTTTCTACCTGCTTTCCACTATAAGCTGATGCGTGTTTATTTCTTGGTTCTCATAAGTTATTTTTGTGTGAAATATGGTAAGTGCATTGGGGAACAGTACATACTGTTTCTGTAGTTTATCATAACCATATGCCAACACCCATCTTGTTTTCATACAGACAATCACAATGATTGTCCCTTTTGATTGATACTTATTGTAGGTACTGGCATTCAGACTTGAGTTTTCATCCAAACTTCTTGTAATGTGTCAACTCTATTTGACCAGTACAAGCTACAAGCCACCTACCTGTAAAGGATGATTTTAAAAAGGTATCTACCAGGGCTGGAAGGTAGCAGGTGGTTAAGGAGGTGGACTGCCACATGGCTGACAGTAGTTCAAGTCCCAGACTTGAAGGCTTGCTTTTTGCCTTTCCCCTCTCTCTCTGTCTCTGTATCATTCTGGTCAAGTTAAAGAATAATAGCAATGATAAATAAAATCTTTAAAAAAGGTATCCATCACCTGGATTAATAGATTTGAAAAGGAAGCTTTCTGTAATAAATAAAAATCATTTAGCTCAAAAGTTCTGTCAATATACAAATATTTAAATAAAACCTAAGATTAATTTATTAAAAGAAAATTAATAGAATTTACTGACAACATCCTTGGTGTGAGCATAACTTCTGCCATAGTAATCAAACAAGTAAATGGAGAGGTATATGGACAGAAAATCTCAACTATCAGAAAAATAGCAACGTTAAAATTGTCAAAGAACATTACTTTTCTTATAAATATATCTGGGTTACAGTTCATTAACTGAGAATGCAGGAGAAACATTGTTAAATAAATCTAAATATTTTCAAAGTTATACTTCATGTTTTAACAACTAGGGGAAAATAAAATAAATTATGTTGTCACACCTATATAACTTGCCCAAGGCAAATGCTTCCAGTAATCTTCTATTTATTATGAAAGCATAAGTTTTCTAACTCATAAGAAATATTTTAAGTTCTTCAAACACTCAACCACCATTAAATTTTGTTGTTATCTTGTTGAAGCGTAATTTAAAATCATTTAAAAATTATTTAAAGTAGGTAATAAAATAAAAACCTGAATTTTTAAAAATTTTTTTGGAGAGGTTTTTACATAGGGCGTGTGCGCTCGCCAGAAAGACAGAGAGACAGAAAACTAAAAACCACCCCCCCTGGGGGATGGCCACGCTGCAGTCTCTTCTCCATTTTCCTCTCGGGATCTTGGGCACGCACGCACACCTGCCCAGTGTGAGTTTAAGCTACCGGGTTCGGGACTCAAACTGCGGTTGACTACATGGGAGTTCAGTGACATAGCCATTACGCTATCTACTGGTCCCCAAACCTGAATTTTTAATATATCTTTCAACAATGTTTTTTTCCGCCCACTTTACCCACTGTAGTCTATAATTTCCATTCCCCTTTGCTTAAGCATCCATTAGGTAGCAGTGTAGAAAATTAAGCAAAGAGAAACATGAACCAGTGAATTAATTGTTTTACAGGAACTGGAACTTTAATAGATTGTACTTTCAATGACAAATAAGTGGTACATAGTTATCATACTACCCCAGTAATGCTGTATCCAAATGGAAGGTTATGGGTTTGTGTTGCTTTTTCAACCTTTGTACGCCAGGTGCAGGCATCTGTGATTCTGACTGTCTGGGAAGGCCTGGGAGAAGGGATTGTGGCATGAACCTTTGTTGAGGGTGCTTGTATTTCTCTCTCTCATACAAAACTAAGTTGATCTTAAAAACAATTCAGAGAATAATAACAAAAACATGAATAAATTACATTGAAGTGACAAGTAAACAAATTATAGCAAATAAAATCTACCTCAGGGCCAGTAGATGGGATGGTTTTAAGGTTTTGGACTCCCACATGGCCAACAGCAGTTCAAGTCCAGACCTGACAGCTTGAAATTCAGGTTGTGTGAGTGTGTGTGTGTGTGTGTGTGTGTGTGTGTGTGTTTGTGTGTGTGCGTGCATGCCCCAAATCCCAGGAGGATAGTGGAGAAGGCATTGCGATGTGGCATACTCCGGGGGATGATTTCTCACTCTCCCTCTCAATGGTTCTCTCTAGTAAGTACACCAAGTACACATACCCTATGACATAAACCCTAAACAAATAGATAGACATCTAAGGCAAATATGCAATGTGAATATTTTTAAGAATGTAGATATAGTAAGGCACCATGATACTTATAGCCATTTTAAGAAAAAAAAATCGTTCCTATTTAGTTTTTATAACTAATAACAGTAGAATAGATAATATAGTTAAATTTTTACCATTTTAAAAATTCCACCAATCTGAACCTAGCTAGGACACTTTCTATTTTTTTGGAGAAGTCTGTGCAATAGGGTGCGTGTGCTCACCAGAAAGACAGAGAGAGACAGAGAGACAGAAAGCGAGAATCACCCCTCGATGGGGATGGCCACGCCACAACCCCTTCTCCTCCATTCTCCTCTCCAGATCTTGGGCATGCACACACATGCATCCGGCGTGAGTTTAAGCCACCGGGTCTGGGACTTGAACTGTGGTTGAATGCATGGGAGTCCAGTGATATAGCCTTTATGCCAACTGCTGGTCCCTAGGGAACTTTCTCAGGTAGAGCATTTTCTGCTTCTGAACACTACTAAGTGGAGAAAAAGTGGAGCTGGAGGAATGTCTACATTAGGCTGAAAAACTTCCCCCACATACATCAGGTCCTAATCCCTGGAACCAGTACAGTTACCTCATATGGAAAATGTGGTATTTGTAGATGTAGTTAAATTAAGGATATTGAAATGGTGATAGTATCCTAGGTTATGCACACTGGCTCTAAGTGCAATCACAGCACCCGAGTTAGTAGAAAAGCAGAGGGATTTGACAATAGAGGAGAAAGCAAAGTGAACAATGAGACAGAGACTGGAGTGTGGCCTTATTTTTGACCCAGTGTTACTAATTTCAGATTTCTGTTTTTTTGTTGTTGCTGTTTTGTTTTGTTTTTAATGTTTCTGTGGTAGGGTGCATGCACTATCCAGAGAGAGACAGTAAGAGGGAAAGTAAGAAGCCACCCCACAGGGGAGATGGCTACTTACAATTGCTTCTCTTCCACTCTCCTCCTAGGATCTTGGGCACCCACGCAGATGATCCTGGCATGATTTTCAAGCCACCAGGTCTGGGATTAGAACCACAGTCAGCCATGTGGGAATCCAGTGTCTTAACCACCATGCTTCCTGTTGGCCCTAATTTCTGTTGTTTCAAGCCACCAACTTTGTAGTAATTTTCACAGCAGCCATAGGAGATTAATGTGATATCTTTCATGTCTTCTTCTATAATGGGTGGGTTAATCTTAGGGTATATTATGTCATGACCTCATTGACAAATAAATAAAAGAATTAGGAAGGAGATGTATTCAGAGGTATTCGGGTTTTTTTGTTTGGAAAGATGAACGTGTTACTTGCCTTGACATTTACTTTGTTACTGACTCTCTGGCTTCTTTTTCTGATTTAGCATTTTATTAATTAACTGAATTTTGATAAGTGACACATATGTTTGTAAAATAGCATTGTAATAGGGATAATTGGATGAGAATATACTTTCGTAGTGATTTTCTTGATTTCAAGACACTTTTAAAATGATTTGAAGTATAAAAAACAAAGCAATTTAAATATATAATTGGGATTTTGTAATAGGTTCTGCTCTAGAATAATGAATGTAAGTCATTAATTGAAAGTTAATTGGTAACATCAGCAAAGTTTATCTCGTATTTTGGGGATTGTATGCTTCAGTCGGTACCTAGCGTTCAGTTGGGATTTATTTGCACCACACCTCTGGGTCTGGAAGTGTATTAAGTTATGAAGAATATTAATATTGCTGCAGAACAATTACTTGTTCATTTGCTAACTGATTAAAATTCATGCATAATTTATTGAAATGAATAGAGATTTTATAAATAAGCCTCTTTGTTCTCTAGGGCCTCAAAACAAAATACATATGCTAATATAAGGCTAGTTTTTACCTCCCACATAAAAAATTTAATATGTAGTAGTATATTAGTTTCATTAATGCTAGTTTTCACTTCTTATAATCATACTGTTAATTAGTGTGTATATGTCTAAGTCTCTCAATTTTGCCACAATTCCAAATCTGAGCTATTGCTTTGATTATTGGACTGCTTGTTTTTCCCCCAACCAAGTGAGATGTAAACCTGATCACAGTAGACTGCCGCCCTTTCTAAGGCAAAGAGCTGATTACATCAAAAATGTTCCATTTTATACATACTAGCGTTGAATATGAATTTCAGCCTTAAAATTTATATGCTCTCTGGTAAAAAACAAAACAAAATGAATAGCAGTATAAACAGGCCTTGCTGATGTATTTAGATCTTAAAGACCTTTTAAAATTCCGCAAATAATGCCTGAAATCTGAAAAAGTTAAATAACATATTCAAGTTTATCTAGCTAACATATGTATAGATGTTTTGAAACTTGGTCTCCTGAATCTTTTACTTTGTATATCACTTCTTAGAGGTAGAAATGACAGAAGACCTATTATGCTTTATTCTTTCACTTTATAAAAATATACACATATCGGGTGGTGTTTTGTTTTGTTTTGAGGGGGGAGAGCTTATAGCTTTTTTTCCCTCTCCTTTCCTTTTCTTTCTCTCATCTTCTCTCTTTTTTGTTTTCTCCTTATTTTTCCATAGTAATGGTATGCAGTTTTGATTGGTGAGATTTACCATTCCATTTCGCACAAAAGGTCAGGCTTCAGAATACTTTCGAATGTATAGATTAGCCAAGGTTTGTTATCGATAATTCATTCGTTTTCATTCCTCATGTTAAGTTTTTTGAGTCCCCAGGTCTTGTTGAGCTTAAAATGACTGAGGCATTGCTGCTCTGGAGTTGAACCCAAGTAGCTATGGATTTAGTATTGTTTCCTACTTTAATTAGTCAGTGTATGAATCATCTGGAATGAAAACAAACATTACACACACAAGACAACTCTGTTTATTGGCAAAATTCTGACTGCTTCTTAAAATACATGTAACATTTAGATAGTGTAGGAAGACATTTGCATTTTATTTTCCTATTCACGTTCACTTTTCTATTCAGTTTCATTTTATTTGAGAGTTCAGTTTACATCAGCTTTCTCTTTCTGTGTTTGCTAAAACTTTTGTAAACTGAAGACAAACACTGATAGGTGGTTGGTAACATTTTATGGTAGTAAATGTCTAGCTCTATCTTACTTTCACTGATAATTCTAAACTATTTTCATTTTCTTTAAACTTCCTTGTTGAAAGTAAAAAGTTCTACATTGAATTTAGTTGTGAAATTGAAAATAATTCACATGCTACACAATTTTGACTATATATTGTTGAGGCAGTTTGCAAAATGTTAGGAGCAGATTTTGTGGTTAAAGTTTATGAATTAGGTGTTACCTGTTCTGTAGGAATAGAAATAATTCTAAATGTATACAGTTTGGATAGCTTATGTTTTTTCTTGGATCATAGCTTCATTGTTATTTAAACGCAAAATAAGGTCATATGATTCTACTGATAACTAGTTTGAAAGCCATTGTCATAATGAACTATGCTTATTTTACTGAGTAACTTCTATTCTTGAAGTGATTTTAGAAAAATTGTTTGCTATGTTAGCCTTTATCACAGCATTCTGTTTCCTAAATGTCGGGAGTAACTTCTTTTCTTGAAGTCATTTTAGAAAAAAATGTTTGCTATGTTACCCTTTATCACAGCATTCTGTTTCCTAAATGTCAGTTTAAAGTAATAAATTCAATGGACCATCCCTGATGGCTAAGGGAGCTATTGGTTAAGGGAGCTGATCCCATATGGCTCACTGCAGTTTGAATCCTGGCCTAATGGCTTGAAAAACATGCTAGGTGAAGGTACATATGCATGCCTAACATCTGACAAGATGGAAAGATGGAAGAGAAGGGATTGTGGTATGGCCATGCCCATTGAGCATGAGTTCTCTCTCTCTCTCTCGCTCTCTCTCTCTTTCTCTGACTCTTTCTCTCTCTTTCTGGTAAGCTGTCACATCCCCTGGCAGTTAAAAAATAAATAAATTTATTGATTTGTTGTTACCAAGTCTCCCCCACAACATTATATGCATAATATGTAGAATGTGTAAAATATCTTAGTAATTAGTACTCAATAAATATGAATTTTGAATATGTCTTCTTGAAAATGGTTTCAACTTGTGTAGCAATTCAGACTTGCAAGTCTCATCCTCTATATTAGGGATGTTTGTAATTCAGGGACCTTTAAACTAGAATTCATACTTTTATACAGTCAAGGTTAAGAAGTAAATCCTGAACCACAGCAGAACAGTTTTGTTTCATTTATATATGCATACGGTGAAAACTCTCCACGGACTTTTTTAGTACTGTATCTTTTCCCACGCATTGCATTGCCATTAAGTAGAAAATCTGCACTGAAAGATATTGGCTTCCTTATGTTCTTAATTTCCCTCTCTCTGCATCTTCTCCATTTCTCCCTTATCAGAAGTTGATCAGGAGAGGGGACATTGTGTGGCTGAATTTAATAGTTTCCCTTATGTGATTTGCTCTGACTCTTAAAAAATAACCCTTAAATCAATTTTTGGGCAATTACCATTTTATTAAGATGAACATTTTCTTTTAAAGCCTTTTAACTTCCCTGGGATACATGAGAAATGTTCCAGAAGTTCAAAGAAAACCCCACCTAATACAGTCCTAATTAGAACTTTATAACATAGTATTCCCTCTGGACAGCTCATATGGAACAAACCAGAGCTGTCTGGAGTCCTTTTCAAAGTCCAGTATTTCATTTCAACACTACAGTGTTTTTAAGGGACAAAACAAATGCTCTAATCCATTATCCACATTTTATATAAATTTAAACATTGAAATGATGTTTCCCAAATTTTCTTTCAAGCAAAATAATGTAAGCTATTCCAAATTTAATTATACTGTATCTTTGACATGGAGTTTAATATTGGATGTGTTACCTTATTATATGCTGCTTCCCAAAGTCAGTGATGTGTAGTGATTTATGATTTGCCTAGGTGT
Source organism: Tupaia belangeri chinensis (assembly GCF_000334495.1). Lineage (NCBI taxonomy): Eukaryota > Metazoa > Chordata > Mammalia > Scandentia > Tupaiidae > Tupaia > Tupaia belangeri. Next base: position 867,038 of record NW_006159583.1, on the reverse strand, counting down.
AAATTTCAGTTTCTTACACCGTGAGTGGGTGTGTGGAAACAAGTCAGTGGCTGGTATCAGCTTCTGGGTTTAGCTTTGCTATATGTCTTTCTCAACATATAATTTGTAAGAACTCCAAAGAAGTAAAAAACGCAAGAAGGGGCCTCCTGGTGGCACTGTGGTTAAGGGCACTGGACTTCCCCAGGGCCGACTGTGGTTCAAGTCCTGGACCTGGCAACTTGCTTTTTCACTTTCTCTCTTTCGCTCACTCTCTTGCTCTCACTCTCACTCTGTCCACCTCTGGTAAAATAAAATACATAAATAAAGTTAAATAAAATAATTAAAAAGACCATATTTTAGGAATGACATAAGATATTAAGGATAAGTTTAATCAGGAGCTAATCACTGCTGTCCATTTAAAATTATTTTCTCATTCCCATGTTTACTGTGACTTTACAAGTTTATGTTCTGAAGTGGCTTTTTGAAAGTCTTTTTTGCTATCAGGAAGGTGTATTCACTGTATACAGACAGAGAGAGAGGGAAAGTGAGAAATCCCCCCTCCCCAGGAGGCATAGCCATGTTGCAATCCCTTCTTCTCCATTCTACTCTCAGAATTTTGGTCATGTACACACATTTATCAAGCCACCAAGTCTGGGACTTGAACTACTCAGTCTGTTGTATGGCATCCTGCTGCCTTAGCCATCACTCAACCAGCTGATCTGAAAGACATGTATTTAATAAAAGAAAACTAGATGGGGACCAGCAGTTAGCGTAATGGTTATGTCGCTGGACTCCCACGTAGTCGACCGTGGTTCACGTCCCGGACCCGGTGGCTTAAAACTCACGCCGGGCGTGTATGCGTGCGTGCCCAAGATCCCGAGAGAAGAATGGAGGAGAAGGGATTGCGGCGTGACCATCCCTCCTGGGGGGTGCTTTCTCGCTTTCTGTCTCTATGTCTCTCTCTGCCTGTCTGGCGAGCGCACGTGCCCTATGGCAAAAACCTCTCAAAAAAAAACACACAAAAAATACAAAAAAACTAGAAAACAAATAATCATATGCCACCTTAAAAACATTTGCTCAATACAAGGATGGTTAATGACAGCCATGTCCTAATTTTCTTTTAAGTATTTTTATAAATCATTTATTAAGCCTTTAGGTTTGGAAAAACATTGATTTATGTACATGTGATAAGGTTTTAATGTTTTAACTAGAGTCCACATTTATCTCTCTTAGAACCGCCAAGACCCATTGCTCCGCCCCAGCTGCTTGGTGTTGGGCCAACATATTTGCTGATTCAACTAAATGCCAATTCAATCATTGGCGATGGTCCCATTATCCTCAAAGAGGTGGAGTACCGGATGACATCAGGATCCTGGACAGAGACCCATGCAGTCAATGCTCCAACTTATAAATTATGGCATTTAGATCCAGATACTGAGTATGAGATCCGTGTCCTACTTACAAGACCCGGAGAAGGTGGAACAGGGCTCCCAGGACCTCCGCTTATCACCAGAACCAAATGTGCAGGTAAGATCGCGTTTAAGTCCTTGCTTCCTTGTAAAGGAATCTAGCATAGAATGTATAATATACATATCATTAAAAATTCTAATAATTCCATTCTTGATGGAGTCACACTCTTCAAGGAGTGCCCATGACTAATGTAAATCATCACCTTTTATTATGTACTGCTTTAACTGATTTAAGATCAGTGTGAGTGCTTCTCTACTGTTATTCCAGTATTTGTAGGAATCCGGAATCTTTTTTGCATGTTAATTTTGATGAGCTTGCTCTGTATTCCATCTGCAAATCTCTGATAGCTGTAGGCAAAAGTATTATTGAGAGAGACCTTTTCAGTTCATGCAGATACTGAATGCATCACGCCGGGCGTGTATGCGTGCGTGCCCAAGATCCCGAGAGAAGAATGGAGGAGAAGGGATTGCGGCGTGACCATCCCTCCTGGGGGGTGCTTTCTCGCTTTCTGTCTCTATGTCTCTCTCTGCCTGTCTGGCGAGCGCACGTGCCCTATGGCAAAAACCTCTCAAAAAAAAACACACAAAAAATACAAAAAAACTAGAAAACAAATAATCATATGCCACCTTAAAAACATTTGCTCAATACAAGGATGGTTAATGACAGCCATGTCCTAATTTTCTTTTAAGTATTTTTATAAATCATTTATTAAGCCTTTAGGTTTGGAAAAACATTGATTTATGTACATGTGATAAGGTTTTAATGTTTTAACTAGAGTCCACATTTATCTCTCTTAGAACCGCCAAGACCCATTGCTCCGCCCCAGCTGCTTGGTGTTGGGCCAACATATTTGCTGATTCAACTAAATGCCAATTCAATCATTGGCGATGGTCCCATTATCCTCAAAGAGGTGGAGTACCGGATGACATCAGGATCCTGGACAGAGACCCATGCAGTCAATGCTCCAACTTATAAATTATGGCATTTAGATCCAGATACTGAGTATGAGATCCGTGTCCTACTTACAAGACCCGGAGAAGGTGGAACAGGGCTCCCAGGACCTCCGCTTATCACCAGAACCAAATGTGCAGGTAAGATCGCGTTTAAGTCCTTGCTTCCTTGTAAAGGAATCTAGCATAGAATGTATAATATACATATCATTAAAAATTCTAATAATTCCATTCTTGATGGAGTCACACTCTTCAAGGAGTGCCCATGACTAATGTAAATCATCACCTTTTATTATGTACTGCTTTAACTGATTTAAGATCAGTGTGAGTGCTTCTCTACTGTTATTCCAGTATTTGTAGGAATCCGGAATCTTTTTTGCATGTTAATTTTGATGAGCTTGCTCTGTATTCCATCTGCAAATCTCTGATAGCTGTAGGCAAAAGTATTATTGAGAGAGACCTTTTCAGTTCATGCAGATACTGAATGCATTTCACTATGTGGAGATTGTCCTCCTCATTAACTTAGTTATAGTGGGTGCCCAGGCCATGTCTCAGTACACAGATAAGAAATGTTAACTGTGGATAGTGACTTGGTGAGATAACTTTCCTTTTCAGAAATCTCATTGTTGAGGATTAGCTCAGCAACTTGACACCCAGCTGTAGAATATAGGGAGATTTTCCTTACATTTTAAAGCCTTATTATTGCCTTCTCCATCCCTGAAACTGAGTGCTGAAATGTACTCATTTGGAGCATATGGAGAAAACACCAAAAAAGAGTGAGACGTAAAATAAAAAATGATATGTAATTGTATGTCCTGGGTCCTTAGTGCCCCATGTTGTTGTAATGGAAGAAATTGTTGGCTATTTATTAAAAACCACTAAAAATGTAACCATTCTACTTGAGTACATGTTAAAATGTAATGTTTATTTTATTATTAAAAATAGTTTGATGTTTAGTCTCAAAGGCATTTTATATCCATAGATCATTATGTTCAAATAACCTGCAGAGTTAGTACATGGACCTATGTGTCTTGAACGTTTCATGAGTTAGGTTTTGAAAATTGAGAACTAAAATGGTGGGGAATCTAGAAAACATAAGTGCCTATAAAATGGCTTTGACTTTTGCACATCTGTTTGTTATTTGCAATATTGTTGCGCCATTCACCAGGTGTACTGATCCATAGTCAAGGCGAAACCCATTCAGTTACCTGTTATACTCTAATCCTTAGATAATCCAACTCCACTTTTACATATTAACAACACCTATTGAAAAATGTTCATAAGTCTAACTGCTTCACTATTAGTTTGAGATTTAAACAATAGAGGGTCTAACTGATGTTATAGTAGAGTCCTCTAGTAATTGAAAAGTGGCTTAACATAGATGTCGAGTAAGTCTCTGTGATTCAATCTAAGTCTCACGATTTGATTTTCAAGTATTTTGTATAGGTACATCCTCCTCTTGGAATTCATGTGACAAATTGTTATTATAGTAGTTGATATATTTTCTAGAGAGAGGCAAGTTGACCCCACAACCTCAGTTAGTGAAATCATTTAAGGAGGATACAATGTGGAAACCAAAGTAGCTCATTCTCTAAGTTAACATCCTATGGTAACATTAAAAGATGAACACTGGAGTCACTTTTACTAAGCATATCACCTATATATGCTTTTTAATAGAATTATCATATTCTATGTTTAATTGTTATAATGTGTGTGTTTTTATATATGCATTGTGTTGTTGAAAAATTCTTGATACATTTTTTGCATAGGAAAAGGTAGAAAGATACACCATGACTTTTCCAATTACCATAGATATATATATGTAAATATTACTGAAATAGTACAATGTCATTTTTCTTATTGTATATTATATATTATTATATATGAAATACATATTATATGTTATAAGAAAAATGATATTTTGCTATTTCAACAATTTTCCTCTTGACTTCTTTCGCCTGAACTTCTTTCTTTCAGATATCTCATCTGCTTTCTTATTTTCTATTTTCATCAAAATAGGTCATTAAAAATTGACAATACCACAGTGTATTGTTAATGTAATTTTTGTTTAACAAAGGAATTATTTGCAACTGGATATTGCATGAGAGCCATGGAGAGTGCAAGTAAATGAGGTTCCGATTTAAAGCTATGTATACTGTATTAAGTGAATGAAAACAGTATGTTATTAAACATTGATTTTTCCCTATTGAATGCTTATGTTCAGAATATATATTGAACTGCAGTAAGTACAAGACTAAATTGCATTGAGATATTTTATTCTGAGGAAATCCTATTTGTGTGGGAGGGGCTAGAGTAAAAATTTTTTTTAGCCATAGTTTTAGTTTTCTAACTTCTAAATACCTTGAGATTTGAGAAGCATTTAATTTGTGTGCTCTTTGTGACATAACATGACATCAGGCTCAATCATTTGTAGTTTTCCTGCCAACTGTAGAAGGTTTGTTTTCAGTTCTTTCATATGTAATGAATCTTTGTCACATAACTTATTTTGGATTTTAATATCCTCATAATGTATGTCTGACACAGGTTTCAGTGGGGAAAAGTGCTCATAGAGTAGATTTTCAAGGACATTGTGGATATGGGAGAAACCATGGTCTCTATTTCTTCAGAAATGTCTATAGTCCTGCTTTATTATTAGAGGAGGCAAAATTTATGAAAATATATATTGTGTACATTTTTAAAAAATGTTTCAAAAAGCAGAAGTTTTATGTAACTGATAAACATTGTATATCTAAATGCAGAGTCAATGTTAGTTAAAATTGTGATGCTTATCTTCTTCATCTCTCTCAGATCCATTTTTTTTCCCTCAAATGTAAGATTCTTCAGATCTTAAGAGTAATATAGTGTCCTCAACCTGGATCTCATATCAGCAAAACAAATTGCATTCTATTTTAATCAGGACTGGCAGTAAGCCATCGTATAATTTTAGAGTTTGACCATTGATATTATTTTATTGGATGAATGTTGATTATTTTGAAGAAGCTGTTTTAAAACACCTGCATGTTAAATCACCAGGAAACCTTAAATATAAGCATAAATATTCTTAGCTGTATGTGTATGAGAGATGTCAAAAATCACTTGAATTTATTAGAAATAACAAAGAAATGATGACTACTTTCTCTCTTTCAAAAGTCCTCTACTAATTTTGGAACAATTTTTTGTGACTACTAAGTGCCTGTCAAAGAATAAATTAGTTACTACTTTCTATTTCAAAAATTCCATTTTAATGTGTTTCTACCATTGGCATTTTATATCTGGCAATAATAAACATTGTTCACTTGGCAGAAATCTGTCAATAAATAATTTTCCAGTAAACTAATAGAATGGTTTTACTTATGTGTCTTAGGTACACTTAACATGTTTTTCAAGGTCTTTTTTATAGTTAAGTATTTATTCATACTACATTAATATCAACATATCAAGTGGCTCTATCGGGATATTTTATTTTCACACCAATCCTGTGGGTTAGGTATGTTAGTGTCCTACTTTTGAAGCTGGTGAATTAAGGCTCAGGAAGAAAGCAAAATAGTAATTTGTCTGTCTAATGTCAGAGCTGCATAGCTGGGTCTCAATCTCATTTACTGGTACTCTAAAAGCCTTAATTCTTTTCCCTGTTACTCCTGCCTTAAGTGATTTTCCCCTCTTTTAGCATAAATAAATAGCATAAATAAAGCAGAACAAGTAAAATCTGGAAGGCATGTACATTTTCAGAATTAGAATCTGAATAGCTAACTTAATTCCTGAGAAATCAGGTTAATGTTCGCAACTTCACTTTTATTGAAAGCACAATGGATTAGTGCTAAAGACTCAAATGTTATATTAGTACTTAAAGAAGTCTGAAAAATATTATACTTTATCCTTTCTTGAAACTTTCCTGCCTGGTTGCTAAAGCTATTCTTTTGGTTTGTTTATTGTGTTGTGTTTTCTTTCTAAAGTACATTAAAATCATTGGTAAGTGTAATTACCTGCTTCAGGGCCTCTCAAGTTCAGAAGTGCTAATTACAACCTCTGGTGGTTGAAGCCACCTATGCTTGCCTCATGTTTCCGTGAGGGGTATGATTATTTCTCCATTAGTTTACAGACTAACCCATGTTATTGTTCACATAATGTTTCTTCATTCCCTTTACATTTTTTTTTCTTTTTTTTGGAGAGGTTTTTGCTATAGGGCGCGTGCACTTGCCAGAAAGACAGAGAGACAGAAAGTGAGACAGAAAGTGAAAAATCACCTCCCAGGGGGGATGGCCACACCACAATCTCTTCTCTTCAATTCTCCTCTCGGGATCTTGGGCACATACGCACATGCACCCCGCATGAGTTTAAGCCACCGGTCCAGAACTTCAACCACGATCAACTACATGGAAGTCCAGCGACATAGCCATTGTGCTAACTGCTAGTCCCATTTTACATATTTTTGAAAAGGTACAAATGTGAAGTTTTCTTTAAATGGGAAGTAATTCAGAAACTTCATTGAACACTCAGAATAAAGTGTGCTTTTGTTTTTCTTTTTTTTTTCCCCCTGTGTGTCTGTTTCCTCTGGGTGTACCATCTGGTATAGAAGCTAAGAAAATACAGTTTCTCTTTCTCTTATTAAATGGAAATAAAATATGCCATCATCAGAAATTGTCTGCATTGCATGCTTTGGCAATTGCATGTTAAAATTGCTCTTTTAAATTGCCTTCTGCTTCTGGGTAACCCATTGTGGAACTGCCTTTTTGATTAACTGACATTTTAGCAGCATCTCTCATAGGGAAGGTCAATAGTTCAGAGTGTCCAGAATGTAATGTATTTACACAGTTGGGAAAACTGCTCTCTAACTCTTTTATTGAAGTTCAGTGCTCTTGGCAGTTTTCAGTGAAACATATAGAAGAAGTGAAAAAGATAGTGTCTTAATTTAAATGTAAACATTTTCTAAAAAAGCATTTTATTTTCTGTCCTAAATCTAAAATGGAAAGAAAAACAAAACTTAATAATACTCAGGCATGTTCCAGAAACTACACGTGGAAAAATTAAATATTTGCCTTTTGGCTATAGCTTCAACAAGAAAGTGGTACTATAAATTGATTTTTAATATAGTGTAAGATAATTATCAATCATAAACTCTAGTTTCCATTAATTGACAGCCTAGAACTAAAAACAGAATAAATAATACACTTAAGAATGGATTTAATTTAACAATGTAAGGATGACTTATTTGAATTTAATTAAAGGCTTATATCAATGTTAAATTTCAAAATTTTTGAAAGTTATTAACTTCCTTATATATGATCTTTATTTGTTATTTTTTATTAATTTTGAGCACTAACTAAAAAAGTGGTGCTATTGTCAAGAAATTTAAAGATAGAAAGACAAAAGTAGTAGAAAGTAGCCCTTTAATTTTATTAGAAATCTAAGAGAATAATATCCTCTTATAGATTGTTTTTCTTCTTACTGAGTAATAACCGGGTTTTGTTTTCACGAGCTCATAAAAAATATTTTTGTTCAAGAAGCATTTATTCAGAGAAATAAAAAAGAAAACTACGTTTGCTTCTCTCTCTCTGTTAAGGGTACCTGATTAAGGACTAAATCTCCAAAGTTTTACAAAGACTGCCTTGCATGTAACTCTCTGATAGTCACTAGGGACAGACCTATAAACAAAGAGTAAAATGCAAAGTGCTAGGAATAGAATTAAAAACAATGGGAACCACAACTTTAACCCAGTTATAAACATCACTGTTGTGTTTAGACTTTGTAGTAGATGGATTGGCTAACTGTGGTTTGTGGTAGAATCCAGGCTGGGAGGTCAGCTGTGCCCAGGTCAAACATGGCCCAGCTGTTACCCAGTTGTTTCTGTAAAGCAGACTGATATTAAGAGATTCACTTTTAGAAAAATCTCTGTGCAACATGGATTGAAAGGATACTTAGTGTGTGTGCATGTATTCCCCAAATCCCAGGATGGAGAAATGGCAGAAAAGGGATTGCAGTGTGACCACACGCTAATGGGGGATGCTTTCTCCCTCTGCCTTTCTCTGGTGAGTGCACATGCTCTCTGGCAATTAAAATAAAATTAGAAAATTAAAGAGACAGACGGACCAGCTTAGAAGTAAATTAACCTCTGTATGTAAAAAGCTTCCAGCTAAGGAGTGGTGAACATTGAACAGATATGAAATCCTCTTGGCCACTACTGTTTTATTTGTTTGTTTGTTTAACTCAGGAGCCTCATGTCCAATTCATTATACATCTCAGTTCATGCACATTTCTTTATAGGTGGTATTATCAGTAGCAATGTAATTAATTTTAGTAAATAGAGTTGGATTGTTTTTACCTTAAAATTACCTCATTTGACTGACTTTGTGAGTGAAAAACATTTAGTAACCAGAGAAAATGACATTATCTTTACTTATTCATAGTACTTTACCACATGCTGAGTCTGTTAAGGATATCATTAACCACTCTTTATTGGCTTCATTTGTTTTTATTGAATTTTGTATACTACAATAAAACTGACAGGTGGAAATGATTTGAATAGCAGCATTGGCTGGTATCAGGAAATGTCCTGGATTTCTCTTCAAGTTTTAGGTCCTTTATTTGCTCCTAGGAAGTAGAAGTGACTTTAAAAGTAAAATGATACATTAATTATGTCATAAATGGTTAACACAGGAATGTCTAATGAGGAAAATGACCTACGTGGAATTAAAAAGATATGGGTACAGATAGCAAACTCAGAGATGTGTTAATGCAGATTGGTTCGAGAGACTCTGCCTGTGATCGTTAGACCTTTACAATGGTGTCATTCTAGTCACATTGATACAAAGACTTGTACTTGGTTTTCTTTCTCCATATTCAGAAAATCTCCCTCTGCTTTCAAATGTCACTCCCTGTTGCGTACTTTTTTTAAATTATAATTTGTTGTCTTTGCTTCGGAATAAGTAAGCTCTAAATTAGATTCTGGCCCAAGAAAGAAAAGTTGACATCTTTTTACAGATTTATTTATTTATTTATATTATTTATTTTGTAAGGTAAGGTTTAGAGAGCAAAGAAAAAGAGCTTTATGATTATTTTCAGATCTTACTATCTAAACTCAGGCTAGTCTAATTGGCATTTTGGGGGCGTATTGGTCATTTTGTGCTGTGTCTTGATTGGAAAAAGTGACATTACATGGATGTGTCTCATTATTTTCATCATTTAATTTGACTCTCACCTAAATCTGAACATGGGGTCATTGACTTGGGATTGCACTCTTCCCTGTCTGCCTACAAGATTCGGCCTTATTAAAGCTAATAATTGCTGTAGGGATGACTCTTCTATCCTTTTTCCTCTCAAGCAACATGTATATAAAGTGTGAGGAAAAAGTATATTCAAAGGAAAAAGATAATGAGTGGATTCTAATCTCAAGTCTTGTAAGTTACAGAATACTTTGTGAACCCAGTAGAAAATGAACTTCAAAGGGCAGAAATTCATGACTTTCCTGTCACCCTAAGCAAAATCTGTGCAAATTCAGCTGTCACTACATATGATATGGCCTAGAAATCATTGAGTGATGTCCATTTTAATTGTTTCAGCTAAATCGTCTCAGTGAAGTTGAATTTAAATAAGTCATCTTTTCGTCTTTGGCTGTGTTATTATTTTCACCCCTACATAGTTCCTCTCCACAACAAAGAATACCAATTAATTAGAAAAATATATATATATTTCTATGTAATACTCTGTTTATTTTAAGCAGGTGCTATCGTTTGTCTTGTTAAATCTATCCTCATCTATATACTAAACATTATATTTTGTACTAATGTTAAATGTAAGCCTATAATACTGTACTGCTAACTTTTATTTTTAACTTCTACAAAATATACTTCTTTTAAGATAATTATTTTTTTTCCTTCTCTATTTTTCTTCTCCAGTAAATTCTGTTTCTTACATGAGTGCACACATTGTACTTAAATCTACTTTCCAGAAAAAACAGCTTTTCTCTGCTTTGGTGAAGAAAGTGCAACAGGATTCAACTGCTTACTCTAACCTTGATTTCTTTTGATATCCCTTGCTCTAAGTTCCATATTCTATAAAAATTGCATGGTATTCATACATCCAAATTGTTTTTATGAACTGCATGTAATAAGAAAAAATACACGTGGGTAGCCCGTGGCATGGTGGTTGAGGTAGATGGATTCCACCTAGCCAGCTGAGCAGTTAGAGTCCCAGACCTATCAGCCTCAAAGTCATGCTGGGCATGTTTGCCCATGTGCCCAAAATCCTGAGAGGAGAAAGGAGAAGGGATTGTGGCATGGCCATTCCTCCTAGTGAGTGATTTCTCTCTCTGTTTCTCCAGTGAACACAAGCACCCTAAAAGCAAAAGTAAAAGCAAAAAACAAAACATCAAAACAAATTTTGCAAATAGTATTAAAAATGCTTATAATGCTAAAATGTTTGCATAATCTTATTTTTTTTAATGCAGTATTACTTCTTCTATTCCTGTGGGGTTTTTGTTTGTTTCTGGTTTTTTTTTTTTTTTTTTTTCAGGTTTTTGCTGTAGGATGTGTCTGCTCACTACACAGAGAGAGAGAGAGACAGAGAGTCACAGAGAGAAAATGAGAAATCACTCCGATGGGGGGTAGCAGGGGCGATAGTCATACTGCTGTCCCTTCTCCTCCATTCTCCTTTCAGGATTTTGGAAATACATGAATAAATGCCCAGTGTGATTTTCAAGCTACCAGGTCCAGGACTTGAACCAGTGTCAGCCATATGGAAATCCTGCACCCTAATCACTATGCCATCTGCTGTCCCCAGTGTTTTTTTTTAATTGCAAGTATAAGATATATACAATTTTATATGCTGCCTGTTTTATTTGATGTCACATTAACCTATTTTTTGTTTCTACCAGACATTCTGACCAACATGTTGAACAATTGCTAATATTCTATTGTATATCTGTGGGGACTTCAAAAAGTTCACAGAAAAATGAAATAAAAGTACACATTTACCACAATATTTTTGAAAATCCCTTGCACTCACTTGAATTTATTTAACCATTCTTCTATTAGTAGAAGTTTGGATTAACTTTAATCATTTGCTTCCTCCCCCAAAGCCCCCAAGATTTTTGCCATAGGTCACATGAAACAGAGATGAAAGTGAGAATTCCTCCCTCCAGGGGGAATATCCACACTATGATTTCTTCATTCTTCTCTGGGCAGTTACAAATACCTAGGGTAATTTTTCAGGTCCTGGTCTGGAACTCTAACTGCAGAGTTAGCCAGGCGGGATCCAGTGCCTTAACCAACATACCACCTGTTGGCCCCTCAGTCACTGGCTATTGTGAATGCTGCAGTGAAGATCACACATATTATCTTTTTTCCAAATGCCTAAAAGTTTCTTGAAATATACTATTCACCTACTTTGGTATCAGTGCACTTTACTAGTACCAGCAAGCCCGTGTATACAGTTACACAGTTTTACTTCAAGAATGTACTTTATAACTATCTCCTTTTAATCATCACTCTGGACACTTGGATTTAATAAACATGTGATTTGATCAATATCAACAGCTATTTGATGAGCAAACCAAGAGTACCACTCATACTGCAATTTCTTGTTTTATATGAGTATCTTCTGTATAAGTGGCAGGTATTCTAATGTTTAGCCTCTGCTCTCTTGGTACTCAATGTCTAGAGATTTATGATCCAGGTAGCCTGTGTGTGCTGAGTACATACTCAGTAACAGGGACTAGGGTTAAACTCTTAGATGTAAATCAAGACTGTCTGCATGCATTTTTGTGCTGAGCTACTCAGAGAACTTAGAAGATAGATGTGTAGGTAAATAATTAGAACAATAAGTGCTTTGATAGATGTGTTCTTAGGCTCTCTATGAGCACAAAGAGCCGTGAAACAAGAGTAGAATTTTATTGGACAGCAGTTCAGGAAAGTTATTCACTATGTTCATGTGTGGGAGCCAGTAAATTCTATCTTAAAATCTGGCTCTAATATATATGAATGGGCAAGTAACTTAGTCAATCAATCTCATCATCTTTGTTTTTGAGAGGGTTTTGCTGTAAGGCATGTGTGCTCACCAGAAAGACAGAGAGAGACAGAAAACAAGAAATCACCCCCCTGGGGGATGGCCACGCCACAATCCCTTCTCCTCCAGTCTCCTCTCAGGATCTGGGGCATGCACGCACATGTGCCCAGTGTGAGTTTCAACCACCAGGTCCGGAACTGGAACCACCATATACTACTACGTGCAGGGAGTCCAGCACAAAGCCATTACACCAACTACTGTTCCCATTATCATCTTTTATTTCATTATCTGTAAAATAAGGATCAATAATTGAACTAGTCCAGTTTGGTATTTGTGAGGTAATCGGTGATGTGCTAAAAATTAGAAACATTGTTAAAGTTTCAGGCATTTTGCCAGCCAATTAAATGATTATTAAAAAATAAATGATAGATCTGACCCTGCCTAGCAGTTAAGGGAACCAGACACCACATAGCCAACAACAGTTATAACTTGAGCTTTGACAACTTGAAAATCACACCAATAATATTTGTGTATGTGTGCAGGGTCTTGATAGGCTGGAGAGATAGAAGAGAAGGACTCATGGCATCTTCAAGTCCCTCTGGGGCATGCTTTCTCCTCTCTGTTTCTCTGTTCTTTTCTCTAGTGAGAACACAAGCCTGTGGCAATTAAAAAACTAAATGTGTAAGCATTTTAATTATATTGTAAACAAAGATATATGTACTCAAGCTTCCTAATCATTTTAATATATTATACTATTATCTAAGTTCTTGAGGCATTTATATTTTTCTCTTATATTGGCGATACCTCATAAGGCTACTCTTAATATTCATTTCTCAGGACCAGCAGTTATCATAATAGCTATTTTGCTGGACTCCCATGTAGTCGACTGTGGTTTGAGTGCCGGACCTGGTGGCTTAAACTCATGCTGGTTGCGTGTGCGTGTGTGCCCAAGATCCCGAAATGAGAATGGAGGAGAAGGGATTGTGGCGTGGCCATCCCCCCTGGGGGATGATTTCTTGCTTTCTGTCTCTCGTCTCTCTCTGCCTTTCTGGCGAGCGCACGCACCCTATAGCAAAAACCTCTCCAAAAACGAAAACAAAAAAAATTCATCTCTATTCCCAGTTCTTTCTTGGGATGCTTAAAACTGTAATGACTGTATTGCAGCATAAAAATTGGTCAGTGCTGGAACCAGCAGATGGCATAATGGTTACATTGCCGCACTCCCACATATTGGACTGCAGTGTGAGTCCTGGACCCAGTGACTTAAAATTTACCCACACACACATGCATGTGTGCCCAAGATCCCAAGAGGAGATGGAGAAGGGATTGCAGTGTGGCCATCCTCCTTGCACAGAGACTTCTCACTTTCTGTCTGTCTCTCTGTCTGTCTGTCTCTCCGGCGAGTGCATGCATCCTATTGTGTGCACTCTTAAACAAAATTAAATAGCCAGTGCTACAAGTCACGGCCTTTTTCCCTCACCATCTTCCTTTTGTTGAAGAATCAAAAATAGGTTTCAAATACTGAAAACCTTCTCACACATCCAACAGAGATAATTCGTGCAGCATGCTTACTTTAACTGTGTATGACGTAAGAAGCTCATAGTAAATATGAGCCATTATGACATTACAAGTCATTTCATTCAAGACAATTTTTCTCTCATATTTGAAATATTACAACATGCATAAAATCTGGAGGAATTATGCCGTGAAACCCATATATTCACCTCTGTAATTTACCTTTTGTGATGCTTGTTCTGCGGCACATCTTACTACCTATTGTTTCATTCATGTTTTAGTTCACGTTGGTTTTTTAATTAATACATTAAAACATTTTATGCAAAGGAATGATGTTTTTGCAGAATGAATTATTTGAATTTTTTATTAGAATGTTTAGAATGATTTGTTTTTTAAGAAATAATTCTCTACTGGCAGTTTTGAAAAAGGATCGAAAGGAGATTTCAGGGAGATTAGAAGGCTTCTGCATCAGTCTGAGCAAAAATTGATTAATGCTTGAACTGAGGCAGTGGAGATAAGAATTCCAGTGGTGACTTAGGGTTGAAAGGTACTTGATATGTGGCAGTCAGCAGAATTTGGTGACACATTGGAAATTAATTCTGGCTTGAAAATTAAGGCGTAGTGACTGATTTTAACTTGAAGGGGTAAAACATTGGGAAATTTTAAGAGGAAAATCTTCATGTTTATTTTAGAAATGAGATATTCGGTGGGCAAATACAGTCCTGGTTCTAGTTCAATAGAGAAGGCAGAGATTTGATTGGAGTGTCATGCCATTTCATTTCTGCTATGAGATTTATGGGTGCATTATAATTTCCTAAAATTGAGAATTGAAATAAGTTTTTTTCAACCATATTTTCAGAAATTATACCCTTTTTTTTAAGGACAATTAGTATACATTAGAATTTTATCACATGAAGTATTCTGATCACAGACGTCTTTCAGCTTAATGGCAAAAACTATTAATGATTTACATAGAAACCACTTTAAAATGTATAGCAAGGCTGTTCAGTATTTACCAATGTATTAAGCTCATTTCAGTACTTGTTTTATAGAGTGATCAGTTTGTTGACTTGTAGCATCCTATAGGTGTATTTTAAGTGTTTCCAGTAATGAGCAGTCCAGAAAGCATTATATTCTGGGCAGAATAAAAATGTGGTTTGGGTTGGTTTTCACCAGCCAATCACAGGCACACTTGCAAATATAGCTAACCTGTGTTGGAGTACATTTCTGTCTTCTTCCTAGTATTGCTTTCTTTCCATTGTTCTGATCTCAAGATTCATGGTGCTCTTAGACCATAAAGGCACCCTTGGGTATCTTCATAGGACAAAAGGAGAGGGGCACGAGCTGATGGGCCAGTGATTAACAACAGCACTAGTATGTTCATTCTTTGGGACTCGAGCTTATGGGCCGGACAGTGTTGCATTGATGTCTTACTAGAACTTGCATTTCTAACAACTTTGAATCTAATTCTACACATGCATACTTTGATAGTGAACAAAAATAATTAGTCTGATTCTTTAAGCTCTCAAATCAGAAGCTGCTATAGGACAGAGCTAAATATTTAGACTTCGAAATGATTTTCACTGAAGCAAGAGAAATAAAGCACCTACCTCTTTAGTTCAGTGAAAAGGAGAAAATAAGTGTTTCTACTCTGTCAGATTTTAGTGGAATATTCTTATAAACCAAAAAGTAGGTCAGTAACACTGAGTTATTTTATTATAAGAACAGCAGTACAAATACCATCTTAAGGAAATTACTATAATTTTCTTTTATTAAAACAAGGTAGGGCAAATTTTTAGTGATTCATTCCTTAAGCTATCCCAGTCTTTGAGTACATGGCAATTATATTGGATAGATTAATTTGATGTCTATTTTCAGCTGGTTTCTTTTTCATCTCAGTTACAATATTTTTATAATTATCATCTTGTAAATAATCAGTAAGCTGTTTATGAAAGTACACCTTAGTCAAATTAGTAATTTAGATATATACAATTTTAGTGAGAAGATCCTCAAAATATAATCTAAAATTGGTTAATCAATCACTTTATTTTCTTTTAAGAAAATGTGTTAGTATCACCTCTATTGGCTCCAGGAGAAATAGTCAAACATGGAAATGTGCTAAACTCCTAAAAATACATTTTCGACAGAAACATGAATACACATAGGGTAAAAATGAAGTTGAAAGACAACTATGTTACCTCTAAAGTTTAAAATCAAAACTTGATCTTATTAAGAAATTCTTCCTGAATTAGAAATATTCTTCTAAAAAACAAATGGGTATAAGTATGCCCCTTCCATATACACACCATCAAAGCTCTCTGAATAAGGAAGAAATAAACACCTATGGCTGCATGCAGCAAAGCAGTGGGACAGACTTATATTATAAATGTACATAAATTTTAATTTTCATAGGACTAATAAAGCATTTGTTATGTTCTTTTAGCAAGGATAATATTGCATGTCTTCAGTTAAAAAATATATTCTCAACTTGGACAGGTGGTATTTAAGGAGTCTGGAGTGAGAAATGGTTTGGCAGCATAACAAGGCCTATTACATGTGCCTGCCTTGAAAGGAAAGAAAGAGTTAGACATTTTCCATTACTACCTACTGTTAAGGTGCTCGCATTATCCCCTAAACAACCTCATGCTTGTGGCAATAATCATGCACTGTCATTTTTTTGTTGTTGTTGTTCTGATATGAAAGTGCAGTTCAATCTTTTTGACAAATACTGCATCACTTCTGGCTTGGCAAATTTTTGTCACTCAAATCTAGTTGATGTATAAGTAGGTTGTGACATGTTGGCTGAAATGACTTTAGATGAACTATATTGAGGAAGGAAACATTTTATTTAAGGTGTTACTGTTTCTTTCCACTTCCCATTCCTTCTCTTCCTACCCACTTGCCCTTACTTCTACCCTCAGCTCAGGTGTATCCAGCTTCCTTGTTCTTTTATAAGCCGTGTCATTCTATCTGGGAGATGCCTTACAATGAAAGTGGCAGAAGTTTTCCATGGAAGTATATAATGTGCTTCTTTATTATTTTCTCAATTGCATGTGTTCCCACATGCACCAGTGAGCAATCTAAGGGGGTTCATAATTTTTCTTTTTTGCTTTTCTATCTTGGACTCTCTAAAAAAAGACTGACCTTATAGTGTCTAGTAACTATAGCCTCTTAAAGTCATTAATAATCTATCAATTGGTAAGAAATATGAAATTATGGTTTTTTTTGCATTTATAACATAATTACATATTTTATACTGCTAAAATGTACTTTGCAGTCATGTCTGGTTTGTCATAGTTGTAGTTTTAATTTTTTTCTTCTTTAATCGTTACATGTTTCTCCCATGAAGAGACACAGACGGTAACAACATGGTGATTTTAAAATCTGATCCTTGAGTTGTCAGTGTTAACTTACAAAGTGGCACTCCTGAGAAAGAGGTCATTTCTCAGAGAATTCAATATGCCAGGGAAGACCCATTTGTATTTTAAATAGAGTGATTCATTTAAAAAAAAAAATTACCTCGAGACCAACAGGTGGTGTGGTGGTTAAGGCATTGGATTCACACATGGTCCACCACAATTCGAGTCCTGGACCTCTTGGCTTGCCTTTTCATTCCCTTCTACCCCATCTTTCTCTGGTCAAATTAATAATAATAATAATAGTAATAATAATAATAATAAAATAAAATTAAATAAATAATTCCTTTAAAAGAACACATTATCTTTAGAAACTGAAGACTACAGTCAATAGTTTTCTTAATCCCCCTCCCTCCAAATAAGACTGTGGAAGAATTGATCATATCTTCAGTCTCTCTCCCAGTGCTATAGGCTGTGTTCAGTTAATAGCATAGAAATAGTTATAGCTCTCAGTATAGATATGGATGTAAAGTAAGTGTAGATATAAAGATGTAGATCTCTTCATAGGCCTTGTTTGTGAACCACAGCTCACCCCAGTTACTTACCTGTTCTTACACATAGTCCTCAAGGTCTGCCTCAGTCTATGCTCTCGTCATTGTTACATTGTTTCGAATTATATGAGGGTTTGCGTTATTCAAAATTAAAATTTTATTTAGATGAGCTAATACTTCAAGAAATTCATATTGCTCTTATTAAAATTTGCTCACAGTCTAATTTAAATACATTTTGAGTAAATCAGAAGAATGCAACCGACTGTCATTTGAGAACATTTGTTCACTAAGATTTCAGCATTTATTTTGTCACTGTTATTTTGTTTTTCAAACTAAAGGTAAAGCACGTTCTCCCTTATAATTCTCGAAGGTATAGGGTTTTAATTATAAAAATGTTTATACATTTTAGTGATCTTAGCCCTGAAATTATTCTCTCTTTCTCTCTCTCTCTCTCTCGCTCTCTCTCTCTCTCTCTCCGTGGCCTGGTGGTTAAGGCATCTAGGTCCCATATGGCCACCACACTATTCAAATCCCAGACCCAGTTGCTTAAGAAATATGCCAAGCCCATGTGCATCTGTGCTCAGGATCTTGAAAACAGGGAGAGGTTGAGAGAAAGGATTGCAGTGTGACGGTTCTGTGATGAGGGGGAAAGCTTTCTCTTCTCTGTCTCTCTGTTTCTCTGCTTTCTCATCTTCCTCTCTCTCTCTCTGTTTTTTTTGTTTGTTTGTTTTTCTCTAGTGAGCACATTTTTTAATCAAAAAAAGGAATACAAGGAAAAGTAATATATTCTTAAAATAACAGAGTTTATAGTACTGAAAATTGGGAAGCAACTAGATTGTAAACAATAAGAAAATTGTTTGATAAATTATGTCATATTCGTGTTAAATATTGAGCAGCCATTGAAATTTTATGTTGAAAGTCTTAATTTGAAATATAAATAGAATTTAATGTTAAATAAGAGAATCAAAGTTTGATGAAATAATAATAAAATATACCTATGTGACACTTGTTACAATTGGGAAATAATTTTATGAATAATTTCCTTTTTTGTAAGAGACATGTTTGTTATAGGGTACACGCAATCACTGGTGAGACAGAGACAGAGAGACAGAACATGAAAAATCACCCCTCCAGGGGATGGCCTCGCTGCTGTCCCTTCTCCTCC
Source organism: Tupaia belangeri chinensis (assembly GCF_000334495.1). Classification (NCBI taxonomy): domain Eukaryota; kingdom Metazoa; phylum Chordata; class Mammalia; order Scandentia; family Tupaiidae; genus Tupaia; species Tupaia belangeri. The sequence continues at coordinate 848,053 of NW_006159583.1, read as the reverse complement.
ATTCTCTTCTCAGGATTTTGGGCACGCATGCACTCATGCCCAGCATGGATTTTAAGCCATCAGTTTTGGAATTCAAACCACGGTTGACTACATGGGAGTCCAGCAACGTAACCATTACACCATGTCGTGGCCCCTAATTTCCTTATTTTTAAGCTATATTTAAAGTCATTTCATATTGAGGCATAATTATTTTTATAGAAAAAATTTACCAATAAGAAAATAAAAATAGGGAACCAGCAGTTAGTGTAATGGCTATGTCGCTGGACTCCCATTGAGTCGACCCTGGTT
>NW_006159583.1:786805-847626 GCF_000334495.1 Tupaia belangeri chinensis | reverse complement strand
GTCTGGCGAGTGCATGCACCCTATAGAAAAAAAAAAAAAAAAAAAAAAGAAAAAGAAAACTCTCCAAAACAAAAAAGAAAAGAAAAATAATAGATATATATAAATATGAATTTAGATGTGAATTTAACTACACATGGTTCACTTAAGCTTTCTTATTTCAGTTCCCATTATCTCTAAAATTATAGTAATAATATTACTAAAGATGGTCCATTTAAGAACTTAATATGATAATGATATTTCAAGTAAATACTAAACACTGAGTGCAGCGGAGACACACACACACACACACACACACACACACACTTTCCTGTTAGTAGATATAATTGTAAGCTTTATAAAGTAATATACTTTGAACTAAATAATTCAGACTTAAAGCTTTTTTTTACATTTTATTTTTATTTTATATTTAAAGTGTACAACACATTTTTCTGTACATCGTGAAATGATTACTGTAGTCAGACAGTTAATATCACCTTCCATAGTTACTTCCTTCTTCATGGTAAGAGCACCTGAAATTAGCAAATTTTTAGTGTACAATACAATATTATCAACTACCATTCTCATGCTATATCACATACCTGGGCATATCCTACCAGACTGAAAACTTTTTTTTTGGAGAGGTTTTTTGTGATAGGGCGTGTACGCTCGCCAACTTGGGCACACACACACACGCGCCTGGCACGCGCTCGCCAAATTGGGCACACACACACACGCGCCTGGCGTGAGTTTTAAACCACTGGGTCCAGGACACGAACCGCGGTCAACCACATGGGAGTCCAGTGATGTAGTCATTACACTAACTGCTGGTCCCCAGACTGAAAACTTTTGACCTACTTCCGATTTCCTCCTCCTCTCTGTCCCTCGTAACCACTATTCTACTCTACTGTTTCTATTTACTGTATTTCTTTTTCTTAAAGATTTGACATATATGTGAGATTATATAGTAATTTTCTTTGTGTGCACCATAGGTTCATCCATGTCACAAAAGCAGTATATCTTACTTTTTTTAGGAATGTGTGTGTGTGTGTGTGTGTATAAAGTACACAATGTTATAATAATACAATAATAATACATAATAATGCATATTAGATAACAGTTATATATGTTATATATACAACATATATACATACATACACATATACATATAATGCATATTAGATAACATATATACATATATACATATAATGCACATTAGATAACAGTTATATATGTTATATATACACACATATTTTTTTTTATATATATATATATTTCAACTTCTGTTCCATTATCCATTGATGAACACAGGCTTTTTTCTGTATCTTGTCTATTGTGAATCATACTACAGTGAAAATGGGGGTGCAGATATGTCCATGAGGTGCTGATTTCATTTCCTTTGAATAAATACCCACAGGAGAGGTTGCTTCTGCTTCTGTTTTTATTTTTTTTGAGAAACCTCCAGTGGTTTTCTATCATGGATGTATCAATTTACATTCCTATCAACAATGTGTAAAGATATGTTTTTCTTGGTAACCTTGCCAACACTTGTGACTTTCTTGTGTGTTTTCTTTTGTTGTTGTTCACTAGTTTGTTTAAGTAAAATCTTTTTTTCATTTTCATTTCAATCATTAATACATGAGACATTTAAATTGGGCTGTTATTTATTTGGGAGATGTCATGAGATTTACTTCCTGAGATTTGTGAAGAGAACACATTTTGCAGCCCTGGCTGTTCATCCAGCAGCGAAGCCTTCCAGCGACTTCATTGGGAGGGAAATTTCCACTTTAGAGTGCCATTTTTCTATTTTCAAGTTTAAAAAGTTTAGTTTGCTCTGCTTTCAGAATATTATTTAAAAATCAGTTCTTAAAATGTCAAAACTGAAGATATTTGGGGCTAGCAGCAGTGCACAACAGGAGTGCAGTCCTCTGTGAGGCTTGCCCCACATGGGAAGGCTTCTGCATTTGTGTCCTCACGTCCTCACGTGTCTGCTGGCATGCACATGGCCACCTTCAGCTGACTGCAACTGGGGGTATTGGGGAATGGGAGCACTGTTGGGGCAGATCTCTCTTTCATGAGAGACATAAAATAACTGAAAATATTTGGCCATAGGCTGGAACCTGGTTAAATTTGTATTTAAAAGTAGATTGTTGATGACAACAAATGCTTGACAAATCTTTGCTAATACTTAACTCTATAAATTGCTAGGTCGGGTATAGGTGATAGTATCAGTCGTAAATTAAATTTGAGGAAGTCATGTAAGTAGAAATAGTAATTTAAAAACCTGAGTCATTATTCGTGTAATGAGAATATTGTTAAGGGGACCAGCAGTTAGTGTAATGGCTATGTCACTGGACTTCCACGTAGTCGACCGCGGTTCGAGTCCTGGACCCGGTGGCTTAAACTCACGCAGGGCGCGTGTGCATACGTGCCCAAGATCCCGAGAGGAGAATGGAGAAGGGATTGTGGCGTGGCCTTCCCCCCGGGGGGTGATTTCTCTCTTTCTGTCACTCTGTCTCTCTCTGTCTGTCTGGGAAGCACACGCACCCTATAGCGAAAACCTCTCCAAGAAAAAAAAAAAGGAATATTGTTAAGTACAACAGGCTAATTCTTTTTTTTCTTTTCTTTTTTTTGGGAGAGGTTTTCGCTATAGGACGCATGCGCTCGCCAGACAGACAGAGAGATAGAAAGCGAGAAATCATCCCCCAGGGGGGATGGCCACGCTGCAGTCCCTTCTCCTCCATTCTCCTCTTGGGATCTTGGGCACGCTCGCACACGTGCCCGGCTTGAGTTTTGCTATAGGGCGCGTGTGCTCGCCAGACAGACAGAGAGACAGAAAGCGAGAAATCACCCCCCAGGGGGGATGGCCACGCCGCAATCCCTTCTCCTCCATTCTCCTCTCGGGATTTGGGCATGCACACACACGCACCCGGCGTGAGTTTAAGCCGCTGGGTCTGGGACTCGAACCGCGGTCGACTACGTGGGAGTCCAGCGACATAGCCTTTACTCTAACTGCTGGTCCCAATAGGCTAATTCTCAGAGTCAAGTTTCTGAAATCTGCATTCTTTGTTTAAATCTTATTTTAGTACAATGGTTAAGAGCAGAACATCTCACTGCTTTTGGACTGCTTTTGAATGCAGTTTATCTGAAGATTATCTAGGAATTTTCTTTTCAAAATTTATTTATGTGTCTCTTCCATGTGGAAGAAAGACAGAGAAAGCACTCCTAACGGGGTCTTGATATCACAATCCACCCCTAGCTTCAGCCAACCCCTGATCGTGGGGGTGCATGTGCCTGGACTTACTCAGAGAGTTCTCCAAACCAGAATTCTGAACCTTCATGTGTGGGTCAGACTCACAGAGTATCATATTTTGTGACTCTGCCACTTTCTGGTCCACTAGGAATTGTTTCTTTATAGGAAATTTTGCTATAACCCACCAAGCTGTTTGATCCATGTTGCTTTTTGGGTAGCAACAAAGAAATGCAATGTGTAAGTTAACCCAGTTGGAAGGAGGTAACACAAAAATACTGAAATACCATTTAACAAAGTCAATGCCAAAATAACTCAGATGAAAAAAGGCACTCGAATGAGTGGGAAGATAATTTAATTTATGATTTTTGTTCAATTGAGAAATGAGTCATCACAAACTTGTTCCATGACAAACACTAATGCGATTAGGCATTTTAACTTCTGGGATAACTTTTAATATAAAGTTATATTTTAGATTTATTTTGCTAGTTAGAATACTTATTAGCAAATGTATATTAATGCTATCTTGATTATTAAAATTGGATTTCTTTTTCCTCACTGGTCACATATTTCTATGACATTTTGCTTTTCTCACCAACCTAGTTATATTGGGTATGATGGAGGTGAGAATTTCATATATATATATATACATACATGTATTGATATATACATACACACACACACACACACATGTTTATAGAACTAATAAAAATCATGGGACCGGCAGATGGCATAATGGCTCCCTTGCTGGATTGGATTCCTATGTAGGTGTGTGTATGCACACACACACATATATATGTATATGGCATAGCACAGGTACATCTCTAGTAAAATATGGGACAAATTTCAAGGAAATTTTTTGTTTTTATCATTGATGATAGTAATATTATATTGTTTTTTCCTTTTTTTTTAAGATAAATTTTTGCTGTAGAGTTTGTGTGGTTGTCGGAAACACAGAGACAGAGAGAGAGAAAACAAGAAATCACTCCCCTGGGGAGATAGCCACGCCTCAATCCCTTCTCCTCCATTCTCCTGTTGGGATCGTGGGCATACATGTACACGCACCTGGCATGAGTTTTAAGCTGCCTGATCCGGGACTCCAACTGACTGACTACATAGGAATCCAGCAAAGGAACCGTTATGCCATCTGCCGGTCTCATGACTTCTATTAGTTCTATAGGCAAAATCCATACCAGACCATTCCCATAGTGGAAGCCCAGGACATTGGGGGCTGTGTCTCACATGACCAAATGCAGTTTGAATCCTGGCCTCAGTGGAGAAATGCCAGGTGCATGTGTATGTGCATGTGTGTGTATGCCTCAAGTGTGACGGAATGGAGAAATGGAGAAAAGGGATTGCTGCATGACCATGCCCCATTGGAGGTAGTTTCTCTGTACTCTAATGAGTGCACACACCCTCTGGAAAGTTAAGAAAAAAATGTTTTAAAGTTGAAATCTGTATCACTTGATAATCACAGTATTTATTATATAAAATGAAACAAGAACTAATACCACCCATTCTCTCAAAACATGTTAAAAACAATGCTCAGTATTTGACACATGATATTCTTCTTTAATTATTATGATGACTCTGCAAGGTGGTGATGTCATATTTTGCCTTTGCAGAAGTAGAATCTCAGAGACGCTAAGTTTCTTTCCCAAGGTCGCACAGCTGTCAACTGGTTGAGCTATGAATGCTGACAAGCCAGACTTGAAAATCTGTACTCTTATATACAGAAGTAGATAAGATCAAATAAATTATTTTTCCTAAGATAAAATCCATTAGAAAACATACTTTGTCTTAATTTCTAGGATAAGAAAAAATATTTCTATAGGGCTCAGCCTTGATTTAAGGATAAAATGGAGGCTGTGTTCTGTAGTTCATATCCTTCGGGCAATCTTTGTGAATATGTCTTTGTTCTTTGTCACTACCAGATTACTTTGTCTTAAGGCAATGAGCAAATTGATTTTCTAAAAACCATGTCTCCTATGAACAGTTAATATTGAAGCCAAGGGGAATACTTGATTGTTAGAGTTTTAGTAACTTTTTCTCCATCTTATCAAGATCTAGAAGAAATACTTAAAACTGAGAACTGAATCTAGAAATGTATCTGTCATGCCAGTATTTTGATAAATATCTAGTGTTCTCTTTAAATAGTGTAAAATATATTTTTACATATATGTTTTACTTTGGTATCATCATTTTCCTAACTATTGTTGCATGATATAAACGTTTCAAAAGAGGATGAATAATATTTTGGCTTTATTAATTTTTCATAGATACCTGAATATTCATTCATAGTACCTATTAATTAATATTAAACTTATTAATGATTTTATTCTGGCAGAGAAACATTTGAATTTTTGTCTTCATGAAGGCGGTGATGAAAAAGTAATCATCTTATTAGTTATGAGCATCTCAGTCAAATTCTTCTTTTTTTGTTTTTTTGGAGAGGTTTTTGCTATAAGCACGTGTGCTCACCAGAAAGACAGAGACAGAAAGTGAGAAATTACTTCCCAGGGGGAATGGCCATGCCACAACCCTTCTCCTCCATCCTCCCCTCAGGATCTTGCGCACACACACACACACACACACACACACACGCCCAACGTGAGTTTAAGCCAACGGGTATGCGATACTAAACGGTGGTCGAATACATGGGAGTCCAGTGACATAGCCATTATGCCAACTGCTGGTCTCTCAGTCAAGTTATTCTAATTGTGCATACATTTTTGCATCTGCAATGAAAAAAAAAAGTGCATATCAACTAATTGTTTTCAATGTGAAATTACTTTCATTTTTTTTTATTACATTTCCATTGTTTTAAAAGTTTAAAGAAAATGTAAAAAGAAGAAGAAAAAAAGTCACTCGAATGTGTGGAGGGGGTGACAATGCATGAGAAACCCTATTTACTGTCATGGTCCAGAGATGTAGACTCACTAAACAACTGAGACCCTAATCTTAGAACTATAATGTACGTTCTATTCATCACACATGAAGAGAGAAGCCCTAATCTTTATTTTGCTAGTTAGAACGTACATTATAGTACGTTCTATTCATCACACATGAAGAGAGAAAAATTAACCAAAAATCTTATAATGTAAAAAAAAAAAATCTGTTATTGGCTTTTGCTGAAGTTTATTTTATACATCTTTTTGTGTGTGTATCTATGTGTATAAGGAAGAAAAAGGGAAAGTGTTAATGGTTATTTCTAAAATAAATTTGGAAATATATGCCATATATACTCATTTATAACAAAAATTTTTATTTTTTATATAACAAATAGGAAACTAAGATAAAACTCAAATAACCACTGTCAGCTATGTCAAACGTTTATCATGATGTATTTTTTGTTTGCTTTAAATGCCAGATGGTGTGTGGGCTTCCCAAAGAGGTGTGATCATACCCCAAATTCTTTCTCTTCCACTTTTCCATTCCATCAGGATTTGGGGCATGCACACTAATGTATTTCTTCAGGCCCTGGGTACAGGAATTCAAACTGTGGTTGGCCATGTGGGATCTGGTTCTTTGTGCACAGAGTTTAACTGTACTCCACAACTAGCCTAATATTGATAGCTTGTTCTATTGAATAAAAATTGTAACATGTAGAAGGGTTTTTAAAACTGTATTAAATATATAAAGTTGTTTTTTTTTACTTAGTTTTTTTTTTTTTAATGTTCATCCATATCTAGTTTGTTTTATGCAGTCTACTCTTTGTTTTATGGACTCACTCTTCCTATGACGGTCATTTAAATTATTCTAGTTTTTTTTTCCCCCGCATATAAACAGTGTTGTTATGAACCTCTTCATATATGTTTCTTTAAAAAATATTTCTGAGGTACATAAACAAAATTGGTAGAAATTGTCCAATTTTGCTCTAGTGTGTCATATTAATTAATATCTTTTTCATTTGCAGTCCCGGGTCCTACACTGATTTATCAATACTTGATGCTGTTAAGTCTATAATTTTTGTCAGTATGAACATAAAAGTGAAATAGAATCTCAAACTTTTTAATTTGTATTCATTTTAAATATTTACTTAATTATCCAAAACTCAAAAATCTTATTTTGCGTGGTTGACTCCTTACATTTCCTTCATAGTTAATTGTGTCAACTCAATTTTTATCCTATTTTTGGTTTTATGCCCATCTTTGACCTTTCATTGTTATTTTTGAGTTTTTATTATCTGAAATATTAAGTTGAGGGGAAAGTCGTGAAAAAAATGTGCCATGACTTTTTCAATCACCAAATATATGTGAAGATTCAAAGAACACTTAAATATATCTTGTTTTTCTTCAACTAATTTTATTTTTATGTATATGCTGTGTCATTTGCAAATGTTCTTTTCCTATGGACTTCCTCTCACTCTCCACAATTTGTTAAAAGCTTTCCTTCTTTCCCCAATTCCACCTGTGTTTTTGTTTTATGCCTTTTTAAAAGTAGTACTTATTCTATGTACTTACACAATTCCAGATCATTATAGCTAAGGATTAAAAAGTGGAAATGGTATGACTTGGTCTTATATTACATAATGATTTTTAAAAGAAGGAGATATTAATTTTATATTGATAGTATTGAATCGGACACATATCATTTAGTTCTTTATTGTTAAGTTACAAGTTCTGGAGAAATTGCAGCTTTGCCAAGATAAGCCATGATGGAACTGGATAGCCAGTTTCATAGTAATGTCATATATAAAACCCAACCAAAATATAAAGCTATTAGTTATCCAGTATAACCAATAGGTGAAGATTTTATTTTATGCAAAAAGCATCTAAAAATATACATAGGGCTGTAACTTGTGAGAACTAGGATTATAGGCTCATGTTTTATTCAGGAGCAGGAGACATACAGGTATGCTGAAAGCCATGCCTCTCAACTTGAATGATTATTGTCTCAGAGTGGTACGTCTCTCTATGATTCATCATTAGTGTTTTATTTCAAGTATCTTCATTAATGAATATTTATTTGTATATATAATAATTGTTCTATAATAGCTTCAGTGGTGACCACTGAATGTGGTCACCATGGATATATTTCTACCACATAGTTTTTGTTGGTTATGAGATGTTCTCCCGGAGATGACAGGAAGGACAGATTTGTCGTGTCAAGGAAAAATGATAGAATGGATGGGAAAGTATTTCTCTAAAGCAAGGATGCTTATCCTGGGTTTCTATGATTTTATTTAGGCTATTGAGAATTTGTATATGAAAAAAGTTATATCTATCCACTAATTTAGAACACTACTTTAACATTTTCTCTAATTGTGGGTAGTTCACAAACTACAGTAGTGCTAGTCACACCAATGATTTTGTCTGCAACCAACAGCATGGATATTTTTCTTTTTTTTCCTTTCTTTTAAATTTTTTTTCTTTAAATATGACATTTAGTCATATATATCTTTACGGTGTATAGCCTTTCTTTTTTTCCAGCATGATTACCATGCATATCAGTCATCATCATCAAATAGCTTTTGATTTTTCTTCTGATTATTATCATTATTTTTTTCTCCTTTTTTTTAAACATACTATCACCATACATCATTTTGCTTGTAAAGAACATTTACCTAACGTGAAATACTTCTCAGACCAGTCTGGTAGAGAATACTACACATGTTATCATCAACAGGTAATAAACCATTTCTGTGTCACACACAAACACATATCCAAAGACACAGAGGAGAAAATGAGCTAAAATAGGGTAAAATTGGAAAAACTGGGAAATTCAATTCATTGGCAGTTGTTTATCATACATTTTTATTCCTACGTGTAAGACTGATGTCTTGAATAAAATAATAAAAATTAGTTAACCATCTTGTAAAATGTAAAAGTCTTATAGTCTGACATAATAGATAAATATCAAACTATGTCCTCATTAGGTCATATAATGGTATATTGGCACTTATTGTTATTTAAATGTCATCCTCATTTCCTTTTTGTGGTGCTGCTGTTAACCTTGTAAACTCTAAATTGTCTGGAAGTTAATGATCTGTTATATGAGTTTAATAGTTCTTAGTGAAAGAATATTAGATTATATTATGCAGTTTGAAATGTAACTTGATCTCTATCTCATAATCATAAATAATGACATAGTGTTGTTGAAATTAGGAACATTTGTTTTTCTGCTGACGCCGTCCATAGTATAAAGAAAGAATTTTTGTTTTTTCTTTTAATCTTGACAGACATACTTATTTGCCCATTATTAAACCCCAGTTGAGGAAGGAAAACAGAGAATAAGAATGGTTGGATGTTCTAAAGGAAAGAGCATTCTTTTTGTAAATCAAAATTTGAAAATTATTATATTAAAATCAGTAAATTCAAAAGCATTATGTTCTGTCAGGACCTATATATGCCCTTGTCAGGCTTTAGGAGAGTTTTATTTTTTTAATTTTATAAGAGTTAAATTTGAATTGAAGCTAATGTAACTGACAAGAGGGAAATAGAAGCAATTGGCTTGCACTAAACAAGTTTGAATGGTTGTTAATGTGAATGACTTTGAGGCAGTGAATGTCAGAGAACAGTAGATTACTTTCTTTACCTCAGGCATTTTAAGCCATCTCTTGTGGTAGGACTGACATAATTTCTCTCTTTCTCTCTCTTGAAACCGGGAAGGAAAGTAATTGGAGTCTGGTAATTTTGGCCTATGGCTGATGAAGATAAATCATAACGAGCTATGGAATATACACTGACAATTCACATAGGGCTGCTCAAACATGAACTTTCAGTAATACATTAATCAAATATTATTTATTTCTGATTTACATTCAAGAAAACTGTGGAACTGTTAATTATAAATGCGACTATCATTTTTTTTACTGAATTTTACATGTCATGCAAATTGTTTCAAAATATAAACTATTTTGTTATTTAGAACATGGGCTAGCAATATTCTCCTTTGCACTATACATTATGTATGATTTGAGCTAGCATATTTGTTTAGCACAAATGATTTGAGATTCTAAAATAATAGGGGTGGAAGAGAATTCAAGACCATCTGGTCTAGCCCCTCTCCTTAAGGCTCATGAATGTTTAAATCATCTTGAACAGATGGAGGTGTAGTCACCTTTAAAATTATATAGAAATGGAGGTTCTAAAACTTTGATTAAGAACACATTTTTAAATTTTGTCACTGACCGCTGAGAGATTCTATTTTATATTTAAAGTATTTCCATTGAAATCTATCTTTGAACATCATTTTTAGTTTTTATAAAAAAATATTTAATTAACTTTATTATTATTATTGTTATCGTTATCATTTCATTTGCGATAAAGAATATGCACTATGCACAGAGAGAGAGACACCACAGAGAGAGAGAGACCAAGAGCAAGAGTGAGAGAGGAAAGCAAGCTTCCAGGTCCAGGACTTGAACTGTGGTCGGCCATTTGGGAGTGCAGCTCCTTAACTATCATGCCGCCTGCCATCACTATATTTTAGTCTTTTGAAAACTAAATAGCCTCAGTGTTTCAATTGGTCAATATAAATTTATTAACAAAATATGGACACTATGAATTTATTTATATTTATTTATATCATACTATTTGTGGAGTATTTCCAAAACTTTAGAGGCTATACTATTCATCTATATCATTGCATTTAAGTCAGCCACTTCATTAGGTTAAGTTTTTATGTCCATTATAGATTTAAGAAAGCAAAGTTCAGGAAAAATACATAATTTGCTCAAGTCTCATGACTAATAGAGAAACTTACTGTAAGTTAAATCCAAAAGCTTCCAATTTATTTCTTTCCCCTTGAAATACCTTATTAAGAATTCAGACTTCTTCCCATTCCCTACTGGGGCTAAATTTCCATGGCTATTTTATTCCTTAACATAGTAGCATCCTACAGTCATCTTTTCTTAGTTAATGGGGTTATTTATATTCTATGTTTCTGAAACTTTTTTTCATTATCACCCACTCCCAAGACCCATTTTAGAATTTTTGTCCCTAATCTCTCCTGGCAAAATTTTTTTTAAGTTTCTTTCTTTCTCTCACTCCCTCTTCTTTTTCTTCTTTCTTCCTCGAACAAGAGACAGAGACAAAGAGACAGCAACCCAGCAGAGTATCGATGCTGACTGGCATCCATCCCCTAACCTCAGTCAGCACTGAATTATGGGCATGCACATGGCTGGTTTACTCAGGGAGGTCTCTGTGTATGAACCTGCAATCTTTCTATGTAGGTCAATCTCACAAAGCATTGGGGAACCAGCAGTTAGTGTAATGGCTATGTCGCTGGACTCCCACGTAGTCGACCGTGGTTCGCATCCTGGACCTCGAGGCTTAAAACTCACGCCAGGCGCGTGTGCGTGCGTGCCCAAGATCCCTAGAGGAGAATGGAGGAGAAGGGATTGCGGCGTGACCATCTCCCCGGGGGGGGGGGGTGATTTCTCGCTTTCTATCTCTCTGTCTCTCTCTGTCAGTCTGACAAGCACACGCACCCTATAGCGAAAACCTCTCAAAAAAAAAAGGAAGAAACTCACAAAGCATTGTATTTTATTGCTACAACACTGTCTGACTCCCTGATGAAATTTTAATACCACAAATATGTTACATATATGCTTATGTACTGTACATAAAAAAAGAGTACATTTTTTGCTTTCTTCAAGAACCAAATTTCACCCCCTTAGAGGTAAGGTTATTTCCATTGAAAGTGACTGTGGCATATCTATTTTAATTTTTTTTTATTACTTAGACATATATTTTCTTTACTTAAAATGAATAATACATTAATTTGCTAGAGCAGGAGGAATATTAAAAAATCAGTGGTAATTATTCACTAAGTTAAATGAGCTTTTCAATGCTCCGAACTAAGAATAATTTTCAAGAATCCTATAACTGTTCCTACCTTGGTAGCGTATGAGGATAGACACTGTGGTTAGGTGACCACACCGGAGATGCTGATTTAATTCCCAGCCCTCCCTAAAAGGCAGGGCTGCTAGTATGTGCTTGTAGTCCAGGTTCTCAGAGGTTGAGGTAGGAGCATCGTGAGTTCAAAGCTGGGCTGAACAACACAGCCAGACCTTGTCTGAAAGAGTTAGGCATGGTGGTGATCACCTGTGGCCCAGCCACAGGCACTTGGGAGACTGAGGCAAAAGGATTGTGATGTATAGCAAGACCTGGCCTTTAAAAAAGCACAATATATGAGTATTAGGGCGTTAAGTGGAATTTATATTTGCATAACAATGCATAATTTGTGCTGTTGAAAAAGAATCTCAGGATATAAGTAAACATAACCTGTCTTGTTTTAGCTATTCTTTAGACCTTATGCCATTTTTTGTTGTTTATCTACAGATATCCTCTTCTTATTATAAATTCATATTTTTCTCTGTTTCGAAATCAATTCCAATGCAAGTGACTGATACCTTACATTTATCTCCATCTTTACAAGAAATGTATAAGGAAATTGTCAGGAAAAAAACAGATTTCATTGGTACAAGTGGACTTTTAAAGATAATGTACCTCTTTTTATGTTCATTTTCATTTTCTTTTAAAATACAAGAGTTGCAAATTGGTACTTTAGAGAGCCTAAAAACTTTGCTTTATATTCTATAATTTCTTTCAGAAATCATACTGAATTATGATGCTTTATAAAGAAATCACATAATGAGTTTTCCACAACTTTTATACCTTACATATAAAATTAGTTTGCTGTCAGTGGCTTAGAGTAACAGAACATATCTAGCTTTATCATGCTATGCAAAAATACGGTGGTTAGGAGGAAGCCTCACTAGTAGGTTCTTAGACTGGAAAAGGAACTATCTGATGATGGAAATTACTTGAAGATGTTGTGCTTACATGCAATTGATCGAAATTCCTAGTCTAAGGTTTTGATGTTTTTCACTGGATCAAAATCATGAGAAATTGAATCTCAAAGCAATTTTCTATACTTTCGGATTGATGAAAATGACCATGTTAAGTTTTAGAATCTTACTTTTATGATAGTCTGCACTTGTTTTCTACGTGGAAGTTATTTATTTATTTATTTGTTTATTTATTTATTTAGATACCAGATTTTATGATCCTTCACTGCATTTCAGTAGTGTCTTCTTCACTCAGAAATACTTTTGACCTCATGGACTACCCTATGTATGTGCAGGAACTAAACGGAATGCTATGCTGTAAATTAAGAGCAGGACTTTTGACTGCCAAAGTGATTTTCATTTCCTGAGGAGGAAAGAGGAAGTTAAAAAATTAGTACCTGTGAGGAGGACTTAGGCCAGCTATATTATTCTCCAAGGATATATAAAAAGTAGTATATGTATATGTAAGTGAATTAAGTGAAAGAATTACATGGGCCTCCAGTTAAAATGAGAATAAAAATAATCTATAAGGGGGCCAACAGGTAACATGAGAATTACGATGCTGGACTCCCACATGGCTGACTGTCATTCAAGTCCCAGACTTGGTGGCTTGAAAATCATGCAGGGTGAATATACATGCATGCCCAAAGTCTTGAGAGGAAAATGGAGAAGAGACTGAGGCCATCCCCTTGGGGGATGATTTCTCATTTTTCTCTCATTATCTCTCTCTGGAGAGCACATGTGTCCTATGGCAAAAACCTTAAAACACAGCAAAACAAAAATAAATAAGCTGTGGCACGTGACTGCGTGATAAAGGGTTAGGAAGAGGAAAGAGATACCGTAAGTTATCACTATGCAATTATTTCCCCAGTGATATGGAGCCAAGTATTTGAGAATACTCATGGTTGACATGGCTTTAGATGAAGGAAAAATATAAATAACAGGAGACAGCAACCAAGAGGTTTATGTAGAGCTACGTGAATTAACTGTGGTGATGTATTTTTAAATGTCTGCACATCAGACTCCCCTCAGTGGCCTTGACCCTCTTCTGTAAAAGTGTGCCTTGTTTCCTTTCCAGGAGAAACACAACTTAGTCAATAAGAAATAGACAGAGAGGACATTCACTTTAAAAGTTCTCATTTCATCATAGATGCATTAAATATTATTTTTTGAGTATTTATATTTAATACCTTTGGAAGATAAAATTAGATATGTAAATGATTGTGGAAAAGTTTTTACCATTCCCAAGGGGCATAAAATCCAAAATGAAAGTCAAGTCATGCTAGCAATTAGAAAAATGCCATTCTTTTGAATGTTTGTGGTTTATTTAGCTAAAAGGTATATGCTTCATGCTTATATACTAGTATGATGTATAATATGTATCAATAAATTATAATAAAAACCCTGTTACTCATATGTTTTAAGATATTAAATCCTAGGACCAGCAGATGGCATAACAGTTATGTCACTGACTACTATGGCTGACTTTGGTTCGAGTCCCGAACATGGTGGCTTCAAACTCACGCTGGGCACATGTGTGTGTGCCCACAATCCCAGAACGAGAATGGAGGAGGAGATTGTGGCGGGACCACTACCCCAGGGGTTGATTTTTTTGGTTTCACTGTCTCTCTCTCTCTCTGTGTCTCTCCAGCAAGCACATGTGCTCTATATCAAAAATCTCTCAAAAAAAAAAGAAAAAAAATTAGATTCTATTCATTCCTAAAATATCTTTCTCATTAAAAAAAAAAAGTGGAAGAAGATGTTGAAAGAATGCAGTACTATTTACAAAGTTTAAAGAAACTTTGTGAATAATCAATAACCTATACTGAGACATAAAAGAATGGTAATTTTCCTGTGGGGTCCAGGACAACATCCTGTGATCAGCTCTATGATTACCTCTGTAACAAAAGCAAGAAGAACCATTAAAAACTATAAACTTCCTCATTATAGCTCAGAATTTGAATGAATTTTTTTTTTTGTAGATTTTTTGGGTGATTTTGGATAAATGACAGGGCCTATATAAACACATTTACATCGTCACAGTAACACTGTAAATTATTATTAGGCCCATTTTAGAATCATAGGAACTGAAGCAAAGAGGTGTTACATAACTTCTCGTGGATGACCCAGTTATTAAAATAAGGGCTCAGGCATCCTGTCTACACAATCCATGTTCTTAACCTCAGTGCTACCCTGCTGCTCTGACAAATATCAGTACATGCATATAGATGTGCAGACACATGTATGTGTAATTACTTGAAAACCATTTAAAAGTGAACCCTGAAAATTCTATACATTGTTGTTTTAAATAAAATTTACTTTTATTGTAACTGTGTTTTATTTATCCTTTTTTTCAGCCAAGGTAAACTAATTATATTTTCTATTCTCCACAGTGTTCACAACCATATATAACACCTTTACTCATAATACTACAAAACTAGAAAGAAATTAGATACCCTCATTGAGTAAATGATTACACAAAATGTAATGCATTCATACCTTAGAATACTACTCATAAATTAAACCACCTAAGTTATGATAAAAACAAAATGTATCTGGAGAATTATAAACTCAGAAAATTCCTTTAAAATGAGATTAATCAATTATTTTCAAAGCTTGTATGCATCTTAGTTTACTCTGACTTTTAAGATAGCCCACATGTGTTGTTTTTATTCTAGTTATATAAGACATTAGCTTATATTAGTAATTGCAATTTTATTTTAGACAGATTAGAGAAAATAATTACATGAGTAAACACAAGCGCTTATAGTAAATCATGAGAAAAAATATATAATTGAAAGTATAAAATTGAAGTTGTAAAAGCTTAAAATATTTGCTACATAGGAATAACACTATTGGCTCTTAAACCCAGTGTTGGCACCTGGCCGATGACAGTGTTGTTACTGTGGTCAACCTCAGCAGTTAGGAATGCTTTGCAGTGTTCGTGAGACTGATCTTGTACATTTAAATTTTCCCCCCAAATTTTATGACTCTAGAAAAATGACTGGTACAAAATCTGCACCAGAAAATATAGAGAAGCCTAAAACTTAACCCCAGCAAATAAGAAAGATATCACAGTTACTTAGCATTGGGGAGTTAACTCGAAGTCTCTCCTTATAGCCCCAAATAAAATATTCTGAGGGAAACAAAAAGGAAAGAAGGAACTACAATAGATTGAATGACATAAAATATGTTAACATGTAAGTTCAAAATAGTAGTTTACAAATTGATATCATGAATAATCCTTGGATGATGCTAAGAAATGATTCGATGACATGCATGCTAATTATCTTGATATCGTCATTACACATTTTATTCTTGCGCACCACAACTGTGAACAATTATTTTTAATAGAAAAAAAATTTAAGAACAATATGGGGAGGAGGTTTAGAGAGAAAAAAAAAGAGAGAGTGAGGGAGGAGAGAGGAGAGGAAAAAGATTTGTAGATTTAAAAGGACTTAATAAGCATATCAACGAAATGCAATGTGTGGATGTGGTTTAGATCCTAATTTGAACAAATAAGCTAATAATTATTGAAGCTAGGTATATAAGCATTTGCTATTTTATCTACTCTTCTATTGCTTCAGTTTCTATAATAAGCAGAAAATATAATTTTTGTGCATCTAATTGTGTTTTATTTCATATCACTATGCAAGTTACAAAATATGATAATGTGTAACAGCTGAAAATTGGATTATCATCTTCATTGTTTTTGCAATGATCTCTAATTGCATTTTTATTTTCTCTTTGATGAAGTAATTCCTTAGTGAACTATTTACTTTTTTAGATCTCCAGTTATATTTTTAAAAATATGGCTATTTATTTCTTCCATAAGTGAAAGAGAAAGATAGCACCTCAACAAGGTCTTAACATTGGAGTCAATCCCCAGCCTGGCATACTCAGGTCTCTGAACTTGAATTGGGAACCTATTCATGTGGGTTTGCTTTGCAGAGAGTCACATTTTATTTCTGCACCTCTATGTGGCTCCCCCAGTTAGTTTTACTTATTTGAATTATACTATGGTCAGAAAATAAAATAGTATTAGAATCCATCTTCTAATGGATCCTAATACTGTTAGATGCAGGATCCATCTCCCCATTCACAGGGCTTAACCACAGTGCTATGGGGCCAGTCCAATATTTGTGTCTATTGACGTTCTTTCTTTCTCTCTTTCTCTCTTTCTCTCTTTCTTTCTTTCTTTCTTTCTTTCTTTCTTTCTTTCTTTCTTTCTTTCTTTCTTTCTTTCTTTCTTTCTTGAGAGAGTTTTACTATAGGGTGCATCTGCTTGCCAGAGAGAAAGAGAGGAAGGAAGTGAGAAATCATCCCCCAGAGGGAGATGACTATGCTGCAATTCCATCTCCTCCATTCTTCTCTCAGGATTTTGGTTACTCACACACATACACCTGGCATGAGTTTTTAAGCAACCAGGCCCAGGACTCGAACCACAGTTGACTACGTGGGATTCCAGTGACGTAACCATTATGCTATCTACTGATCCCTCTATTGACTTTCTGATGCTGTGTGTTTCAATAGATGCTCATGATTGTTTTACATTCATTATGAGTTGAATTGTCTCTTTTGTCAATGCATCTATCAATTAATTATTAGTATGTACCAATTATTTATGAACAAATACATATATGAGATGTGATATGCAAATGAGATCAATGAGTTTAATGTACAGTGTAACAATATGACCTTTGTGTTGTCTCAGCAAATAAACCTGAGTCAGCTTTTCCTATCCTTCTTACAGAATTCTTCTATCACATTCATTGTCTGTTTCTATCATAAATCAGTTCTTAGCTAAAGAATATATGCTTCTGAATTTCTAATCTTCCATCATCATTATTGATAGTATTTGTGGAGTTTCACTTTCTTCTTGGGACCATGGAGAATGAAGCTCATTTTGATAAATGGAGGACATAACTACACCTTTATGCTGGTTATAATAAACCCTTTTTAGCTATTTTAATAATTTATAATAAAAGGCTATTTTTCTTGGGAATATTGTATGAATAAATTTCCATCAAATGAAATGATTAACAAGGTCTTGCTGAATTTCATAGTTTTCATTTAGCAGTCATTGTATCTAAAAGGTTATCATTGTCTGTCAGATCAGGGTTATAATGCCTTTATCTTAAATCCTTTGTAAACGAGGTGATTCTAAAAAGAGAGAGGATAGTGTATTTACTTATATTCTTTTTAACCCAAAAGGTGGATTTCAAATTACAGAACTGTGCTAAAAAATGTAATGCTAATAGTGGTTTGAATAGTTCAGTCACCTTCTGATGGTAGTTTTCCACCCAAGTAATTTAAATCAAATTCTGGAAAACACATTTTCTTTCTTCTGATAGCAAATATATAATATGCTTTAACTAATAGGAAACCCACAGGCTAGAGAATGATGAGCATGATTAAGTAGATTTAATTATTTTCTTATACTACATATTAATAACTTCCTCTCCTGTGCCTCAGTGGTTGTAATACATTGTGTTATACCTTGCTGAGAAAATTGTCTCTTTTTATCTGTCTTTACCATCTTGTTATTTTTTCACCATGGCCATTTTAACTTACTAAAATCCTGTTTTTCCCATGTCTCTGATCAACTTTTGATTTTGATTTCGAATATAGTACACACAGGTACTTATATTTGGGTAATTTTCATCATTATATTTATTTCTAGAGAGATGAAGGTCACATGACAACTTCAAGTTTATTTGAATTCTTTAATTTCTAAATAATTATTGTTTCGAGTTAAGTCTGAGTTCTAACCTGCCCCAGAAAAGTCATGGGGGCTGTCCCAGAGACTAAGGTGGTATCTATTGGTAATTCTGTCCCCTCTTCTCTTCTATGAATTGCCCCTTCGACCCCCGCCCTCCCCACACACACATACACATTTTAGGGGACTAGTGCTCCAAATGCTCTTACTGGGATTTGCCAACTTGTTGCATTTTTTTTTTTTTTCATTTTCAATTACCATTTTGCACCCTCAGGTCATGAGTTTTTCCATTATTTTTCACTCTCATTGTTTTAGGTAACTCCAGTAGCCAGATTGATGTCCCATTTCTTACAGTATTTTTTAATGACATCCATCCACTCTTGATAGCCTCTGATTTCTAGCATTGTATCTGTCAATACAGCATCTTCTTCCCCAATATAATTACTCTATTTTTTACCCCAGTCCCAATGTAAAACCCAATTCCTCAGTTTCTCTCAGCTCTTCCCCTCCCCACCCTGCCAAGTTGTTACTTAGCTCATTTGCCGGTGTACTCACTTGGCTCATCTCCCTCAGTGTCCCTCCTGTTGCCAGACGTCCTCACTGAGGAAGCCCCACAATGCCCCTTCATGGTGTGACAGTCCAGAGTCCTTTCACTCGCAGGCTGGCTATAATACAAGTCCAGTTTGCCATCAGTACTTTTCCTCTCTAGTTGACTTCTCCCTCTCTTAACTCAGTTAAAAATCATGCTTTTGATTTGGGTGAGAAAAATTAATTTTTTTTCAGAATTTACTTCCCAATAACAAGTACTTTCCATGTCCTTTTCAGATATAACAGCCCCTGCCTAGGACCTTTTCATCTTAGCTGTTCTTAACCTCTCCAGGGACCTTGTCCAGAAAACAATTTATCCCATGTGTTTTTCTCCATTCATTAAACCAGGTTTTCCTTCAGCCTAGGAATATTATTTCAAGTCTCCTCATCAAAGAAAAATGAGTAACTTGCATTTGACTCCAGTTTCTTTCATTGTACTCTGTCTTTTTTCTTTGCTGATTTATGTCTGAAAAGAATTGCCTTTTGGGGCCAGCAGGTAGTGTAGTGGTTAAGGTGCTGGACTCCCACTTGGCTGACTATGGTTCAAATCCTGACCATGGTTCAAATCCTGGACTCTCGCCAGGTCCATTGGCATGCTTTCCCAAAATCCCAAGAGGAGAATGGAGGAAAAAGGATTGTAGTGTGGCTATGCCCCCAAAGAGTGATTTATCACTTTCTCTCTCTTTCTCTCTGGTGAGTTTACATGCCCTGTAGAAAAAAATTAAAAAATAAAAAAAAGCTCTCTTTAAAAAAAAAAAAGAAGAAAGAAAGAAAGAAAGGGGAATCAACTTCTAAAACAGTAAATAAAATGCCGAGATCTACAAAGAGAACAAGGGACTGGTTGTTGTTAGGTTTTTGTCTTTTTTTTTTTTTTTTTTTTTTTTTTTTTTTTTTCTGTCAATACAGCATCTTCTTCCCCAATATAATTACTCTATTTTTTACCCCAGTCCCAATGTAAAACCCAATTCCTCAGTTTCTCTCAGCTCTTCCCCTCCCCACCCTGCCAAGTTGTTACTTAGCTCATTTGCCGGTGTACTCACTTGGCTCATCTCCCTCAGTGTCCCTCCTGTTGCCAGACGTCCTCACTGAGGAAGCCCCACAATGCCCCTTCATGGTGTGACAGTCCAGAGTCCTTTCACTCGCAGGCTGGCTATAATACAAGTCCAGTTTGCCATCAGTACTTTTCCTCTCTAGTTGACTTCTCCCTCTCTTAACTCAGTTAAAAATCATGCTTTTGATTTGGGTGAGAAAAATTAATTTTTTTTCAGAATTTACTTCCCAATAACAAGTACTTTCCATGTCCTTTTCAGATATAACAGCCCCTGCCTAGGACCTTTTCATCTTAGCTGTTCTTAACCTCTCCAGGGACCTTGTCCAGAAAACAATTTATCCCATGTGTTTTTCTCCATTCATTAAACCAGGTTTTCCTTCAGCCTAGGAATATTATTTCAAGTCTCCTCATCAAAGAAAAATGAGTAACTTGCATTTGACTCCAGTTTCTTTCATTGTACTCTGTCTTTTTTCTTTGCTGATTTATGTCTGAAAAGAATTGCCTTTTGGGGCCAGCAGGTAGTGTAGTGGTTAAGGTGCTGGACTCCCACTTGGCTGACTATGGTTCAAATCCTGACCATGGTTCAAATCCTGGACTCTCGCCAGGTCCATTGGCATGCTTTCCCAAAATCCCAAGAGGAGAATGGAGGAAAAAGGATTGTAGTGTGGCTATGCCCCCAAAGAGTGATTTATCACTTTCTCTCTCTTTCTCTCTGGTGAGTTTACATGCCCTGTAGAAAAAAATTAAAAAATAAAAAAAAGCTCTCTTTAAAAAAAAAAAACACAAACAAACAGAAATCAGAAAAACAGACTTGCCATTTTATATCTCCTCTTTTCATGCTGTATATACATTGATTGATCATCTATTGTTTTCTTGGCTACTGTGTTACAATTTCTTTTAGACGTTTATAATGACTTTCAAATAGGCAATACTGTAAGTCATTCTTAGATGTCACCTCTCTGATCAGTTTTTGTGTAAACATATTTTTAGAATGTAAACATTGCTTGTATTTATGCTACCCTCTAATATATGGGTGTATTTATTTTTTAAGTAACTATTTGATCTAATATTTTCATAAAGAAGACTTTATGGTCTTTCTATTGCTTGGAAATTACCACATTAATTATGTGTCTATCTGGGTGTAGTTTTTTTTTCTACCACTTATATTTTGTTTTAATATTTGTTACACTATGACAAAATCTACTAAAGAAATGTTTAAGGCTACAATTAGGATAAAGGACTATCTTTCTTTAAGAATGTCTTAAAGTTTTTTCTCTTTTCCCACTCTTGTTTTTTTTTTTTTTTAACAGCTGTATACATTCATAAGTTGAAGTGACTCATACAAGATTTCTTGATTCGTTCTAGTTTAGAATACTGTATAAATGAAAAAGAGGAAATATAAAATTAATCAAATGGGGAAAATATCTCTATTTTGACTTTTCAAAATATTGTCTGCCCTTTAACTCCCAGTTTAATTTACAGCAGATCTGGAAATTTAAGTCAATTGAACAACAATTTTTTTAGAGATTTGTGCCATGGGCCATGTGTATTTTGCTGGAGAGAGAGAGAGACAGTGAGAGGAAAAGTGAGAAATTGCTCTCAGGGGGGATGGCCATGATGAAATCCCTTCTTCACCATTCTCCTCCTGGGATCTCCGGCATGCACACACATGTACCCGGTGTGATTTACAGGCCACCAGATCCAGGACTCAAATTGCGATCAGCCACCTGGGAGTCTGAGACATAAGCCCTACACTATCTGCCAATCCTTTTTTTACATTTCTAAATGATAGGCTTCACATTCATTATAGATCAATCAGAATTACTTTTTTACACTATGTTTTGTGGGAGTTTTTTGTTTGTTTGTTTTTGCCACAGAACTGAACACTTTACATTTCATATCTGAGTTATTGACAATAATTGTAATAACCAATGTTTTTTGTAAAACATAATTCTCTTTGCTAAATGCTGTGTTAATAATTTGACATACTTTAACCTCTATATCAACCTGAAAGTTAGATTTTTTTAAATTATTTTATAATGATGAGTGTACAGAAAGTTTAATTAAATTCCCCTGGGTAATATAGATATAGCCAGGACTTGGCCTTGAATGCCTCTTTTCCCAAGTCTTTTCCTATATTTTTAAATTTACAAACTTGTGACACCTCCATGAAAATGTGATATCGAGGAGGGAAAGGATAGATGAACAGATGTTTATGTAATGTGATAACAGCACATTTTCCAAGCATTGATAGCAGTCAGTTCAAAAGTTTCAAGGGAGCAGAGATATCTTGACAGAAGGAATAGCATTTGGAATGCCTCTAGAAAGATGAGCAAAGCTGGCAGAGGGAAGGGGTGTCATATTCCCAAAGGAAGAATGGGCGTCTACAAAGTTCATACCTCTCAGAGTTCAGTAAGGCTAGACTAAAGGACATATACCAATTTATTTGGTTTTGGTTGATATAGCTTTTCTTTCATATCCAGGGTTTTTTTGTTTTTGTTTTTGTTTTTTTCTTTTTTTTTTTAGCATTTATTTGGCCTATTTTTCTGGAGTGTTTTTGTAAATCAAGAAAAGTAAAATGAGAAATGATTTTATGTGATATTAAAAGCTTAAAGAAGCAACACTAGGCCCAGTACAGTAATTATAGATCTATTACCTCATCCCTACCCCAACCCCTGGAGTTTTGTGTTTTGGCTTGCTACTATAGTGATTGTATCAAAAATTACAGCCAAATCCACTGAACTTGGCATTCCTTGGAACCCAAATTGATACTAATGGATATCTTAGGATACTGGACTGCTTCTAGCCTGTGAGGAAGGATTTTGTCTCTTCCACCTAGTGGACTAAAAAGATTCATTCAGGATTACTGAGGAACATCTCATAATTTCTATAAATTCCTGGTTTGAATAACTCCCAGGACATCATCCCCCATAGTGAATATCTACAATTAGCTAGCTGCAAGTGATCTCAGTTTTAAAGGCAGTCTGTAATGACTGCTTCTTTTCTTATCTGTCACTTCTGTGCACTCAGATCCAAAGTCTGATTTAATTTGGCATGAACAAGGAGAAAAAGAGGAGTAATGAGAGTAATACAAATGGGTTTCACTGTTTGGATACATGAAGTTTATACAACAGATATTATATACAGTTCAACTTCCATTTATTGAGACTTTATCAAATACTAGGTTCTTTATCAAGTACTTTGCATGCATGCTTTATTTTAATTTTCACACCCACCCCATGATGTATGTATTACAAAACCCAATTTAAAACAAATGGAGACATAACCTTAGCAAGATTAGGTGTCACACAGTGAATACTAGATTGGAATTGGACTATATTCCCATCTGATTTTGAAACTCTCTACTACATATGTGGGACTCTGTATTGCTACTGAATATAGCAACTATTAAAAAATATTAAAACTATTGTTCTAAATTCAGACAAATCTAAAATGCCATTGTAGTGTAATTCATATTTAGTATATTCCATTTTAGTATTATTATTATTGATGTTATTATTCTTATTGTTTCATTAGCTATGCTATGCCATAAAGATTTTATTTCATATTCAATGACAGACTACCCCATCATATCTAGCAGACCAATTCAGTTCATGGTTCTCTTTGATTAAAATGCATCAGTCATTTACGTAGGGATACGGCTGATGAATTCCCCTTGAAATCATGGGAATAGGTAATTAAATTCTGTCACTTTTCACAAACTTTTGCTTTGTTTTTTTTCTAGAAAAACATATATTCTTAGAGTAAACGAGGTCTCATTCCCCCAAAATTAATTAATACTTGCAGATTTCCTCCTTACTAGTGATTGTTTTTGCTAAGTAAATCAATGTAACTAGACATGTCATTCCCAAGCAGAACTTCTTTATTTTATTTTTCATAACTCTAAAATGTTTGGGAAAATTTGCAAAGGTAAGTAATGAGAGACTAATGTATTCTTTGTGTGCAATCAGCCAAGTCTTAGATTCTGCTCTGATTGGTACATTGAAGAAATGCTAATAATGTATCTGCAACCTGTTAAGGTGTATCATATGTCTTCAGGGAAGAATTAATAAAATGCTAATGGTCAGCATTAACCATTTGAATCAGAAGGGATTATAGAGAAATGTTTGCCAAGAAAGGATTGCCTACTACATCAGTACCAACACAGTAATTACTGGTATATGCCACACTGTGGTTGTAGTAGAAATTCATTGAGGGGAGAAATCTGTGCTATTATTTCTTTTGTAATTTCCTAATGCCTCGCATAGCCTCTTGTGTTATACACACACACACACACACCGATAGAGAGGGGAAAAAAGTGAGAAAGCACACCACCAGGTTTGGGACTCAAACTGTGGTGGGCGTGTGGAAGTGTCCAACACCTTAGCTATGACTCCACCTGCTGGTCCCCTTGTAGAGAGGCATGACATTAGTGTGACACAGATACAGCTTATTACTTGTTGATGACGATCTGTATAATGTTAATCAACTGGTTTGGTCTGAGTATTTCATGATGGATAAAATCTTTTTGCAAGAAAAATGAGAAATACTGATTAACTGTTTAAAATAAATAATTGGAATAATAATAATAGTCGGAAAAAAGAAATGAAGATGTTGAATGATGAAGTAGGGAGTTTAATGTCTTTGTATTGACTGACATGCATGGCAATCCCTTTTGAAAAACCAATGTAATACACTGTAAAGTTATATAGTTCAATGTAATATAAACAAGATTATGATGATAATAAAAAATTTAAAAATTTCAAAAAAAGAAAATTTCCAATGAATATTATAAAAGTCTAACTATGAGGAATTCTCTATCTCACAAAGCAACCCTTCATATTTGTATTTTTGAACTTTATTTCTTACTTTCTTCTATTTCGTGAGAGGGAGAGAGAGAAAGAGAGACCACAGTGAGGTCCTCCCCTGTAACCCACTCCTGGCTACAGCTAGCCCCAGATTATAGTCATGCATCCCGAGGATGTTCACATTATGTCGCTGGAGGTGAACTCAATCTTCCCAAGTGATCAGTCTCGTAGCCCCAGATCTTAGGTGTGCATGCCTGAAGTGTTCAGGGAAGTCTCTAGAGCAAACTCAGAACCTTCTTGTGTGGGTCAGTCTTGCAGAGTGCTCTGTTACTGCTGTGCCACCATCTGCCTCCTTTTCATTTTTAGGCAGCATCTACCTGCTTAATTAAAATGTATTGTCATCATTTTTGTGGCACTAATATAGCAAAGCTCTAATTCTTTTTCCATGATGGCCCAGCAGCTTTTCATCATTCAAGGAAGTTCAGTAATGTCTCTCTTAACATATGACATGAAGAACTGAACTTGATATACTATAGTTCAACCAATACTTGAACTAATGTATTTTCATCTCCCTTTTTCTGGTACCTGAGATTATACTGCCATTCATAGCAGCCTTTTCTTGGCCCAGTTAGCAGTCATCTCAAATTTCTGTGTTTTTTGTTTCCTCTCCATCACATCATTATTATAAGAATGGACTATTTGACTTTCTGTACAACAAGAATATGTACATTTTTTTAAAAGTACTATGATGGGGAGTAAATTGAGCAGGCAGGCGGGTGGAGAGACATCTGTGAATTTATGTTAATGATTTTGGATCCCTCAGATATCTTCTTAAACGGAGCACTTCCTCACTTCTGAGCTTTTATTATTCTGTTTTGTTTTATCCTGTTGTTTTTCATATGAACTGTTGTTGAGCCAGGACAACTGCACAGTAATTTGTGTGAAAGAATTTTGAAACTTCGGTGGTATGTTGTATTCTACCATCATAATCAATAGCATATTCTTCATAGGAAGATTTCTCTTTATGAGTATTAAAAACTACTTAGGTTTACATATTGGATCCATTTCCTTTTAAAGGGTTGACTTTTATTCCTAATGTTTAATTTTGTGTCAAGTGTATAGTCTTAGGACTTTCCAAAGTTCATAGATAAAATAGAAGAACTTCTCCAATGATAGAGAAACATGGATGAATGGTATCTGAATGGTGATTACCTGAAAGACTATCCTAAAGGGGAAAGAAAAAGTATTTTTTCTATTTAATACCAAAGGGTTATGAATGGTTTCCCTGTGTCCTTTAGCTGCTCCTGGTTTCTTGCAGTTTCAAGTACAAGAAATATCAAAAGAGTTATTATAGCTATTTAGCCTTAAGCAGATTATTACTTTATTGGAATGTTTAAGCATTTCTAAATATTGTCATCTCTATTCCCAAATATTTCCCATATCTATTTGTAGAAACTCTGTACCAATTTCATATTGTATATAGCATATATTCACATGTAATAATATATTTATTACTTAAGCAAATAAAAATAGGAGCAATATTCTTTTTATGCAAAGGCAATATCTCAAAAGCTAACAAGAAAGAAAAAAAATAGAAGAATGAGCTAATTAGATTGGAATAGGAGAAAGGTTTCCACTTTAGTTCTCAAGTGCCTGGTTTTGCAGGCTATTCATTTATATTAAAACATGTTTCTAATTGTGGCAATTATATGACAGTGTTAGATTTTGCAAATGAGATATGAAATTATTTATTACACATTACTCCACAGAATGATATTAAAGTATTAATTTTATATCTTGTCATGGCCTTTATGTCATATTTGCAGATTAGAATATAAAAATAATGTAGTTTTGCCAAGTTGGCATATATTTTAAAACAATATGGTAAAGCACAGCATCAACAGACAACAAATTATGTAATGTAGTTCATTGGCTTTGCAAATTTTAAATCAGGCTTATTAGAATATAATTAATACAGAATAAATTTTGACGTTTTCTGTATACAGGTTTATGAGTTTTCATAGTCTGCTACCATAATCAAGCTACGTAACATTTCTGTCACCCCCAAATGGTTCTCATGCCCTTCTGTGTTTCAGCCTCAGTGACAGTAGCTTTATTGTCTCTTGTCTCATATCACCATCACTGAGGGACCAGCAGATGGTGTAACGGTTATGTCACTGGACTCCCACATAGTTCACCACAGTTCAGTCCTAGACCTGGTGGCTTAAAATTCATGCAGGATGCACATGCATACCCAAAATCCTGAAAGGAAAATGGAAGAAAAAGGATTGCAGTGTGGCTGTCCACTCTGGGTAGTGATTTCTCTCTTTCTCTCTCTCCATCTCTCTCTCTCTCCCTCTCTGTCTGTCTTTCTGGTGAGTGCACGTGCCCCATAGCAAAAATCTCTAAAAAAAGGAAGGAGGGAAGGAAAAGAGAAACATTACCATCACTGAAAGCAAAGAGAACCTCTAAGCCCAGAACCTCTGGAAGGGCCACGATTTGCCAGACCTAGATAAGGTACCACTCCTAGACATGTCAAACACGGTTGGCCGGCATACTGTAGCTGGTCCTCTGTGGCTAAGGTTGTTTTAGAGATAGAACTCCATCTAGCCAAATGCAAAAGAAAAGCATTTCCCCGAATGCTGTTGTTTTCCCTAAGGCAGGGGTTTGAAGTGCTGAGAACATAAAATAAAAAATATGTACTCTTAAAATTGATTTGATCAAAGCCAATGAATAACAGTCAACAAGATAGCTAAAAGTAGTATTTTTTTAAACATGGAAAGTCTTTTAAACATGTCAACTGGAAGAGACCTATATTGTAATAGCATACACGTTCTATCTAATATAATAATAGGTAGAGTACAAATATAATCTGAAAGAATTTAGGTTTAATTTTTTTTAAAATAAGCATAGTTTTTTAAACTCTTCAAAATCATAGGATTTCCACTCTTATTCTTTAACCTCAAGAATGAGAAATATGATTTTCCCTTTAATTTGTATTTTGTGTATTGAATTGCACATAAATATTTTTGGTATTTAACCTTATCAGTATAGTTACACAGTACATCGGTTTGAACTATATTAAGATAGACTTAGGTTCTGATATATAAAGGGCCATCAGGTTCATGGTGGTTAAGGCACTGGACTCCCCCATGGCCAACCGCAGTTCAGATCCTGGACCTGGTGACTTGACAATCACACCAGGCACATATGCATGCATGCCTAAAATCCCAGGAAGAAAATTGAGTAGAAGGAATTGTGATGTGGCATCTTCCTCTCCCTTGGGGGAGTAATTTCTCACCTTCCTCTCATATCTCTCTGGTGAATGCATGCACCTTATGGCAAAGACCTAAAAATAAATAAATAAATAACCTAACCTTTTGAAAGGGAAAAAGGTCACCTTTTTTTCCCTGCTTTTTTAAACTAAACCATTTTTGAGGGGGTGATTGAATTCCCTTTAATTTGTATTTTGTGTATTGAATTGCACATAAATATTTTTGGTATTTAACCTTATCAGTATAGTTACACAGTACATCGGTTTGAACTATATTAAGATAGACTTAGGTTCTGATATATAAAGGGCCATCAGGTTCATGGTGGTTAAGGCACTGGACTCCCCCATGGCCAACCGCAGTTCAGATCCTGGACCTGGTGACTTGACAATCACACCAGGCACATATGCATGCATGCCTAAAATCCCAGGAAGAAAATTGAGTAGAAGGAATTGTGATGTGGCATCTTCCTCTCCCTTGGGGGAGTAATTTCTCACCTTCCTCTCATATCTCTCTGGTGAATGCATGCACCTTATGGCAAAGACCTAAAAATAAATAAATAAATAACCTAACCTTTTGAAAGGGAAAAAGGTCACCTTTTTTTCCCTGCTTTTTTAAACTAAACCATTTTTGAGGGGGTGATTGAAAAACAACAAGTTTTATTTATACATTTATTTATTTATTTTTAATTTATGAGGAGCATGTTACACTGGCTGGAGAGAGAGAGAGAGAGAGGGAGAGGGAAAATAAGCACCCCTCCAGGGGTTTTGGGCATGTGTGTATGTTCTTCAAATCACCAGGTCCAGGACTCAAACCACAGAGCTAGCCATGTAGGACCCAACTGCCTTACCTACCACCAGCTGGCCCTATATTTTTTTAATGTACTGTAACTTGATGAGTTTGGATGTGAATGTATTCCTACAAAATCCTTACCACAATCTATGCCATAAACTTATTTGTCACCTCCACAGGTTTCCTCTGCCCTAGCGTTGTTGTTATTCTTACTATTATTATTATTTTGTGTGTGATAAGAAAACTTAAGATCTATACTCTTTGCAAAATTTTATGGAATAGTGAGCTTATTCAGTGTGTGCATTTTAATATTAACGACTTCCTTTGTTCATTTTCTCTATGTAAAAGCTTGTTGCACCTAAGTTCACACTGAACATCATAATGCAGTTAAAAACTTGTGTTATTACATGGCTGTTGTGAAGTCAGCTTTATTTCAAATAACATATTTTAAGAATTAAAATGTAACCCTCCTGGACCTGTAGTTGATATTGTGGTTAAAGCACTGGACTCCCACATGGCTGACCGTGGTTCAAGTTCTATACCCACTGGCTTGTTGGGTGTATGTATGTGCATGCCCAAAATCCCAAGAGAAGACTGGAGTAGAAAAGATTGTGATGCAGCCATCCCTTCTGGGGGGCGGGGCGTAATTCGGTGCCCTATTGTAAAAGTCTAAGAAAAAAAAAAAAAAGTAGCCCCTGTCAACAGAGTAATGACCTTCCTAAAATGGAGGTTTGTAGATTTAATGTTTTCCCGTTAAAATTTGAAGAGTTTGTTTGTTCTTCTTTTTGTTTTAACTTAGGTGCATCCTTGGGAGCACCAGAAAGCATAAGCCAAAAAGTGCAGAGTGTCAATGGGTTGTTTGGAAATGGTGCATTACTGGTGATGCCTGCAATGGGAGAGAGGCCACCTCTGTGGTAATGCTGTAATACACAGCTGGAAAGACTCACTTTTGTACATAAAGTGAGCTATAGCATCATAGCGCCATGTTTTAGATGACTTAGGTCACTATGAGAAAGCATTTATGTATACAATGACATTTAACATTTCCATTAAGATAAATCAAAAGGTCTTCATAAAAACTTTTCTGTGTGAATGCATACCTAACGTTTCTGTGTCTAGTGCGAGGTGAACCCATTTTGAGTGGAATAAATGGTGGAAGTCAAACTATGAAGAATGGAAAGAAGGAAGAACTGAGCTACTATATTAGTGTTTGATATCTTATAGCTCAGTGTTAGTCTCTTGCTCTTATCTTTAGACTTTGTCATTTTATATGTATTTTTTCCAATTATAAAGGTAGAGTAGAGGCATTTAGAGTGGGCAGGTCTACAATATAGGAAAGAAAAGGGAGAGTGTAGTATGTTTCAGGACCAAGGAGCTTCAGAAAAACAAGTACCAAAATATTCTTATTCCTTTAATGTGAATGCATTTTGTAAAGTATCTGAGAAATGAGTCAAATTTTTTATAATCGTCCATAAATGTCTTGATTACTTAAAATAATTTGACATTAAGAAGCAATGTACCAGACTCTCTAGTTACAGCTTAAAATGTAGCACACTCTTTATGAGAATAACAAAGTTTATTTATTTTATCTGTGAAAATCACTTTGTAGCTATGACTCCAGGATTCCTAAATGATGAGGCATTGAAGGAATAGGACATTTATACATAATTAAAAGTGGTCTTTGTTTTCATTGAAAGGAAGATTCGTTGATAATTATTCACTGATAATATCTCTCTTCATTTGCACATTCTAATTCCTTGTCTATTTTTCTATGAAGGAAAAAAAAACTTCAATATTTTCTTCCATATTGTAATCTATAAGAAATATATTTTCATTTAGAAAATACATTCTGGTGAAGGATGTGTGTGTGTGTGTGTGTTTGTGCGTGCACATATACATATTCCTTGCAGTATTTATTTTCTTAACTTCCAGTGAAATGTTATAATTTTCCATGTGCTCTCAATGTTTGACTTGTCTAGGTGGAAGCTATTATGGATTTGCTCACCTTAGATGATATTTATTCCTTTTACTTCATTACACATAATCCACCTGTATGAGATCTTATGGCTGGTAGTAGACTTTATGTTCCACCAGACACCTTATCAGCTTCTCTGCAGGCTCCTCAATTTGAATTTTAAAATAAAAATGAATGAAATTGTGTTGCTTGTTGAATTCATGTTCTGAATGACTTTTGCTCTCTGGTTCTGGGTTGATAATGAGACAATGGCCAGCAAGCTCATGGATTGTCATTTACAATGGCTGTGTTATATCTATATGGTCTTTATATATACACATTTATACATTTATGTGTACTTATATATGTCTATCTGCATTCTTATTAATAATATATAACCAAAAACACTTATGATAATATATAATTTGTGTGTTTGTGTGTCTCTATAGGGAAGGGAGAAATGCTGGTTATTGATTATCTGAAAGATTTGATGTTTGGAAGAGATAAAAACTTACCTTAATTTAGATGAGTCAATATAGTATACCATCTGCTATTACCAAATGAACAATCCTATGATACAAAATTGAAGGGGAAACCAGAAAATCATGTAAAAGTGGTTTTTTTGGCTTTTGTGTGAAATGAGCATTAAACTGATTGGCAAATTCATCTCACTAAATCATAAAGGGCAAAGTTTCAAAGACCCAAGGCCAAGATGAGATGAAACAATTTTATAATCAGAGCAAATAAATATAAAATGTTTGTGGAGCCAAAATTGAATGAACACTTCTATAGCTACTTAAAACAATTTTGAACACATAGTAAAACTGCTTAACAGGTAGTAAAAATACACTGACTCCAGATACTTGTTGCTCTCTCTTGTTTTTATGTCAGAAAACCCTTGCACACATATGAGAGAGAGAAAGACACACTCACACACACACACAGGCAGAGAGAGAGAGAAAGAGCAACCACTCCCCCCCACACACAAACATATGCACATGGGGCCTGTCATGCTATAATCCCATTTTCATCCATTTCTCCGTTTGTCATGGTCCTGGGCACATGTTTGCCTGCATGTGTTTCAAGCTGCCAGTCTGAGATTCAAACCATGGAAGGCTATGTGGAATCCGGCTGCCTATGCACAGTGTTTAACTGCTGTGCTACAGGGCTGGCCCAGATGAGTATCTTCTTAATAATATTTCACTGCTGGAGAATTCTATATCTCAAACCTCCACAGAATTTTAGCCCAAGAGTTTTGCTTTGTTTTCTCTCTGCTTTAATTTTTCTTTCTAAAGTAGATGTGAAGGACTTAAGTATTCTAAAATCTCACATGTATTTCTTTTAGAATATTTTGTTTTGGTATGTTATGTCCTCTTTACTTTTTATGTAGGTAGTAGAAAATATTAATCTTTGTGCCATGTTAATTTATAACATTTGTCTTTTTTACCATATGGAAAAGGTATTTTTTCATCTTCAAAGAAATGACTATTTGTCAGTAACTTTTACTGGAATGTTGTCTTTTCATCAATATTGTTTTTCTGAAGTATAAGAAAATTTGTATTACTAATAGATAATAAAAAGTTGCAATTTTCAAAGTTTCATTTATGGACCAAAAATTTGAATGCTATTCAATAAAATAGCAAACAAAATAAAATAAACTTACTCTTTGTTTGTAGTTTAATTTTATCAAGAATCTGCCCTTCATGTTCATACATTTTTCTCACTTATCAAAAAATTGAGTTGTGTTTCATAGGTGAGAAAAACTCATTGAGTATAGGGGTCATTGCAATGGTGCAGTGCTAATGCATCTGAGCCCAGTGATTCTGCGTTCATGTTCCAGAACCTTCCTGAGCATATGAGAAATGTGAGCATGTACCTGTAATCTAGGTTAGTTGAGAGTAGGCATGGGTTGTGGTAAATGAGCCTCTGTGTCTGTCTCTCTCTCTGTACCTTTATCTCATGGAAGAGATAGATGAACAACAACAAAAAAATGCATTAGGTATAAAAGTGAAAGATACTAGGCTTATTAGGAAAAAAGGGACAGATACAGAAATTTGTTTTGTTTTGTTTTCATAATTTCCCAGAGGGCGTATGTACTCTCCGAGAAACAGAGAGAGCACCCCCCCCCCTTGCCATGGTTTGATGGTCATGTCATAGTCCCTTCTCTGACATCTTTCCCCTTTACTGGGATATTGGACACAAGTGTACATGTGCCTGGAAATTTTCTCAAGCCACCAGATCTGTCACTCAAACCGTGTAGTCATCGATGTGGGATTCAGCTGCCTTAACCACCATGTTATAGGCTGACTCTGACACATTTTTTGACACTTGATCTTCTGTTATTTAATTAAAGCAAAATTCCATAATATCCTTTTATGTTTGGATAACCAATCTCCACATTTAAGGGATATGAGAACATTTCTGTCAATATAAGACTATTTCTTTAAAATGAAAACTACATTTTTATATGATTTTAAAATATTTTCTAGTATAAAGGCCAAGTAAGAAATTAAATCTAAAAAGCAAATTGTGCTTATACTTTATTTTCATCTTACAAATTCTACTGAGAATCTTTACTACTAAATACTTTTCCTCTTAATAGCAAAGAGGATATATCCATTAACTCAAATAGTTACTTTATTATTTCTTGAAAAAAATCATTTTTTTCTGCAACTCATTGAAAAATTACATAAATATGACTCACTGGTCAATGTATTTAAATCTGTTTTGTTGCAAGAATCATGGACTGTAATTCACCCTGAGGATAGAACTGGTAAAGTATGGATGTCTTAGACAAGCTGTTGACATTTGTTATGGGATCCTTGACTATTACAGAGTATTTTTGTTGCGAGAATCATGGACTCAGAAGATATGGTCTGTAATTCACCCTGAGGATAGAACTGGTAAAGTATGGATGTCTTAGACAAGCTGTTGACATTTGTTATGGGATCCTTGACTATTACAGAGTATACTGAAAGTATTTATTTCAATGATGGTTGAAAATTAATGGAAAATATCTTGTATGTGTATTCTTATTTTAACAATTTCTAAGGCCCCTTGACAAATTATATCACACCTCTATGGAATTTTAATATAGTCTTTGCATTTTATTTATCTGATTATAAATGATGGCTGTGCTTAGTGTTATTCTGAGTGGTGTGAGCGAATATGTTTAGGAGATATAAATCATCTAGGTTGCCAATTATATAACGAATTCTAGTCAATTATATAACAAATTCTAGGTAATGCCAGAGTTAAGATGTCAGGGAGCAGTGCTACAACTTTTACATGTGGATGTAAGGTAAGGGTACAACAGCATTTTACTTAGGAGATGAGGAAATGTCTTTCTCCATAGTAGGAAAGGGGATGGGATATCAATGTCTGAGTAAGTAATCTAAAACTGTTCACATCATTTATTGATATAATGCTTTCTGGTATTTTAATTTTATTTTATAAGTCAATGTTGGGGCTTTCAGGTAGCTTTGTGGTTAAGGCACTAACTCCCACATGGTCGATTGTGTTTGAAGTCCTGGACCTGGTAGCTTGCTTTCTCACTTTCCCTTTCTTTGTCTCTATCTGGTCAAATTAAAAAATAATAATAATAAATTAAAAATTCTTTGTAAAAAAATCAGTGTTTATTATAATTAAAACATCGTTGCCAGTGAATTAAAGCAAAATCGTGATGTCCTAAAGTATAAAATTGAAATCAAGTATGGTGTCAGACATCAGTTGAATTTGGAGAATTAGAGCAGTCTACTCTCATTAAATCTTTAGTATCCTATAGTTACCCAGAGTTCCTGAATGTTGAATTTAAAGACCAGACCACTTATCAGAAACTGTCAGAGAAAGGTAGATGGGATTTAGATACATTTATACAAACATAAGATTAGTGCGAGAAGGAGAGACAGAGGCAGGAGAGAAGAGCAGAAAGATTTATTAATTGACTTTATAGTTAGAAGGAGCCCTGATCATCAAAAGATCTTCCTCAAAGTTTCACATTTCTTTGTATTAAAATCTGTTTTTTCTCTTTAAGCTTCATAGGGGTCTGTAAGCAAATGATGATAGGAACCTTTTAAATTATAGTTTCATGAATTTCCTTATTTAATGTTGATGACTATGTATGTGTGTGTGTTTGTGTGACATTTTAATTCTTAAAAAAGTCTTTTTAAAGAATATTTATTATTATCTTACTATAGTCATCAGAGAGAGACAGAGAGAGAGAGAGAAAGAGAGAGGGAAAATGAGAAAGCAATCCAAGAGCTCTGGGACTTGAACTGCTATCAGCCACGTGGGGAGTCATCCAGTGCCCCAACCACCATACCAACTGTTGGCCCCAATTCTTAAAAATATCTTTGATAGCATTAAAGCCGTTGGGCTGTCTTCAGTTCTCACATGGACTACTGCGACTGCTTTTTCTTTTTTTGTTTTTCCTCCAATTTTGTCAGAAGGCATGTGCCCTTGCCAGAGAGAGGGAAAGTGAGGAAGCAGCCCTTAATGGAATATGATCGTGATGCAATCCCTTCTCCTCTCTCTCTCTTCCTCTTGGGATTTCAGGCACACCTATACTCACTTGGTGTGTTTGTCAAGCCTCTGGGTCCAGGATTTGAACCTCGTAGTCAGTTATGTGTAAAATAGCCACCTCAGGGAACCAGCAGTTAGCGTAATGGCTATGTTGCTGGACTCCCACGTTGTCAACCGCGGTTCGCTTCCCGGACCCGTTGGCTTAAACTCACGCCGGGCACATGTGCGTGCATGCCCAAGATCCTGAGAGGAGAATGGAGAAGGGATTGCAGCATGACCATCCCCCCTGGGGGGTGATTTCTCATTTTCTGTCTCTCTGTCTCTCTCTGTCTGTCTGGCAAGCGCACACGCCCTATAGCAAAAACCTCTCAAAAAAAAAAAAAAAAAGCCACCTCAGTCTGTATGCCACCAGCTGGTCCAACTGCTTTTAATACCATGGTTTTAACATTCTTGATTTTATTCCTCAAAACCTGCAAAGGCTTATCATTGCTTGCAGAAAGTCCAGATTCTTCATCCAATTTTTAAGATTCTCTCTAATGTGGCTGTTCTCTGTCCATCTAATTTTGCTTCCCTTTTTTTTTTTTTTCTCTGAGTAGTCTAAACTTGCACTATACACATTCTCTTCATTGCTCACTATGCCTTAAACTCATGTGGCTTTCTCTAGAATGCTTTTGCTCCCATTATTCCACCTTTCTCAGGGCTTTCACTTATAGATACCTGTGATGTGTTGCTTAATGGCCTACCCCACACCCTATTTCACTGAAGTCTCTTGGGGAAGAGGCCTTGTTATTTCATTCACATTTCCCACATGACTTGCACAATGGGGAGTGATATCTGCAGAAAGAGCAAAAATGGTTATAGAATATGTCTATTAAGTCTCCCAAGTATAAGACCCTTACTTTCTCTCCATTGTGCTGCAACACTGAAAACTAAACAGAGGATCCAAAAGGCTCATTATTCCCGGTGCCTCAAAGATAGAGTGTCTAATCCATGGAGTCCTTGATGCTGGGTAGAAAGTTCATTGTGATAGTATCAAAATGAAATTGATTAGCAAATTAAAGGTGATTTAACTTAATTGATAAAAGGCAGGCAAGAAAAATCTAAGCTGATTTAAAATGGTAATAAAAATCAACATGATTAAAGCACTGAAATAACAAGTATTGGGTAAATTAATAGGACAATAATCTCTAAAGTATAGCAACAACATGGAACTTGGATGAGTAATGAAAGAATGGAATTGTCACACAAATAAATGCGAATTCATGAGGGCTTTTCCATCTTTCTTGGTCACTGTTCAGCACTCTGATTGCATATCCCTTCTCTATTAAAAAGCGAGAAAGAATCAATGACGACAACCAAAAATGAGACCTGTATCTTTTTTTTTTTTTTTAAGAGGTTTTTGCTATAGAGTATGTGCGCTCACCAGGAAGACAGAGAGAGACAGAAAACAAGAAATCATCCCCCAGGGGGGATGGCCAATTCTCCTCTCGGGATCTTGGGCATGCACACACATGCACCTGGCATGAGTTTAAGCCACTGGGTCTAGGACTCAAACCACTGTCAATTATATGGGAGTCCAGCGACATAGCCATTATGCCAACCGCTGGTCCCGAGACCTTTATGTTAATAGTATGGTTTTATAATTATATTCATCTGGAGCTGGTCAGAAAAACCGAATTTACTAGGCAAGGTAAATTTTTTCTGGCCTATCTCTGGTATTTTCAGTGACATTATACATTCATCATTTCCTTTATGTTTTGTTAAGTCAAAGCAAGAATATCTCATGGGTTATTTCTACCTTTAATATGGAGACTGGGGTAATATTAGCTCTTTTGAAGAAAGGAGTTATGAAAAGATCTAGCTATACACCTTCCCTTGATAATAATAAGACTTTATTTTTTTTATAAAGTTATATATTTTATAAATCAAATAGCTGTGTCTTTATAAATTTTGATAGGTGTTTATATTTCAACTGGGAAAGTAAAAGACCTAAAGTGAGAGATGCCAATTTTTAATGATGATTATAATTTTCTTTCTTGATTATTACTTGCTATTCTTTGGAATAATTATAAGAGATATAAAATATTTGCATTTACTGCATGGACGGTTTCATACCATCTGCTAAATGTTGCATTACTACGTTACTTTAGATACCAGGAACATATCACTTAGTTATTTTGGCTATTCTTCATTAGATTGTGAGCTTCCCTTTGTATCTAAAGGACTATCTTTGATGATGTTTGGTTTTACTAAATAACCATTTGTTACTGTCAAGATATACTGTGATTTCTATTTTAAATAGTATCTGACCAGCAGCCCTGCCTCCCTAAACTTCCCTATAAATTGACTGTGAAGACACTGAAAAAGATGTCAATTCACAATATAGAAAACAGACTGATGGCCAGCTTATTTCCAGAATTTGGAAGGAGTTTTAGAGTTGTTTTTCAACAGGTAGTTACATAGTATTTCAAAAACATAGCAATTGAAATAATTGAATAGTGGACATCTGTGTTCACCATCTCAATTTTACTATTACCATTTTACTCTAATTGTTTGCTTTATCACATTTATATGTATCTTTCTCTTGATGGAACTGGATTCTAAAATTCAATTGATGGATTTCTTATGCTATTCTTCTAGAAGTAGATCTAAGTTTGCCTTTGAGCAAAAAGTGAAAAGCTATGTGAAACCTGGCTCAGAATAAAAGGTTTTGCATAATGAGGTTTCACCTCATGCACTTAACATGGCTGTTATCAAAAATACTATATCAAGTGCTGGCACGACTGTGGAGAGATGGGAATTATTATCCACTGTCGGTGAGAATGCAAATTAGTACATCCATTTTGGAAAACAGTCTGAGAGTTCCTCAAAAAACTGAAAATAGAACTACCTTATGATCCAGGAATCTCTCTTCTAGGGATACTCCCAAGGGGAAGCACTTCAGTATGCAGAGAGACATAAGCAGTCCTTATTTAGTGCAATAGTTTTCACAACATCTAAGATATGGAATCAACATAAGTGCCCCTAAAATAGTGAATGATGTGCTCTGAGACAGAAGATAATAAGACTGGTCAAGAAACAGTTAATATTTTGAAGTTTATGCATGTTCTAAGAAAAGATATATGCGTGAGTGTTTGTTTTGTTTTACTTAAATGTGTGTGTGTGTGTGTGTGTGTGTGTATTTGGGTGTTGAGTTGGGAATATGTACATTCCACAAATACAGTTTACTCTGTTGTTAATCACTGATAAATATTTCTATTTGGTATTATGATAACATTATTATTAGATCCATTCACTGCCAATAGTTAGAATTCACAGTTTGCAAAAATTGTTTTCTCACTTTGATTAAATGGAGCAGAATGCGAATCTTAAGATATTTGGATTTTATATCATTCTAATGATTTATTTCTTTGAAATTAAGAACAAAGAGTTTCTGTAAATATATGACGTCTCAATACATTAGTTTTTCTTTACTCATTATTGCATACAGATAGGTATGAAAGTATTTTTGTTGTTTATTTGCTTATATCTTTTCTGTTTATAAACACACTAGGATATTGAATTTTAATTCTGACTTTGTGAAATGCATTTTCTCATCATGAAAATCTTGTCTGTCTTAATTTCCAAAAGAAGTTTAAAAATTATACTGCAGATGTAATTTTTCTCATCAATCATGAACACATAAAATTAAGTCAAGTGGAGTTATTTCCTAAGGATATTTCAAAGTAAAAAACAAAATATAAAATGTCTTCATACTCACATTAAAAATTTGCCTATTAAAATGAAAAATATCAAGGCTTCATATATTTTCAAATTTGGCTCATCTGTGTGTGCCATATACCTTGTATTTCTCATGTTTACTTTAGGTACTAAAACAATGCAAAGTTTAATCCTGGAATGAAACTTGGAGATCTGTTGGCTTGTATCTATATCTTGTAATTACATTATTCTATTTGT
Organism: Tupaia belangeri chinensis; assembly: GCF_000334495.1. Taxonomy (NCBI): domain Eukaryota; kingdom Metazoa; phylum Chordata; class Mammalia; order Scandentia; family Tupaiidae; genus Tupaia; species Tupaia belangeri. The sequence goes on along the minus strand of NW_006159583.1, from coordinate 807,942 downwards.
ATTGCCCAAACTAAAATAGTTATATGAAGAAAAGTTTAACTAATTGATAAATTATATGTCTAAACCTTAAATGTTCATTTTCAACATACAATTTTAAGGTGAGGATATTAATTTCTTCCTGTATTTTGGGTCGTTGGAAAAATCATGACATTTTTCTATGCAAAAATGGGTCATGACTTTTCCAACAACCCAGTAAATACCCTGCGCTAAAATTTTCAGCATGCTTCTCTGTTTTTTTAAAATTGAATTTTTGACAAATGACACCTTATTGGAAATATATCAGTTATACTCCATAGCTGAAGTGATAAGGAACTTTTGAGTGTCTTAAGAAAGCTGCTCTTTTACTGGAGTGGAAGATTCTGACATCAGGGTGTTCCAGTATGGCTGATGGAAAAATAAAGAGTATTTTCTAGTTTGTATTATGCTGGGGATTTACGAAATAGCACAAAGTATGGTTTCTTATTCCTACTACTCTTAGCTGTTTTATCAATTACTCTTGCAGAATTCAGATAGAAGAACTTAGGTTTGTATGGTGCAAAATACATTGCGATGATAGAATGAGTGTAATATTCAGATACTAAATAAAAATCAGTGATAAATATGTTTTGTTCACATTTAGTGGTGTGTCATCAAAGTGATACAGGCTTTCTGTGGTCAAGCTCAATTTTAGTTATGTTCTCCAGTGTGGGCCCCAGTTGGGATAAAGGAGATTAAAGGAGAAAACCACAGCTGATGACATTAGTTCTTTACAAATGTACAGCCTATAAAAATTTCAATACTTGACCTTTTGTCTTACACAATATTTTTAGTTTGCATTTTATTTCATTGCTTTAATTACAGATATAGTTTTTAGCAGTACTGTGGTTTGTAATTATTTGTCTGAAAAAATGGTTTTGACCTTTTCAAACATAATTTTTGTGCATCAGTGGGACTAATTTATTTAAATACTTTCTATACAAACTATTAACCTATATGATATTTGTATTTAGTGAAGAGATCAGAACTAGTGGGGGGAGAGAAAAAAAATGAAAGATAGCCCAATAATGACTCAGTACTCAGCTTTTGATTTCTGTCATAAAACATTACAATAGACTTGGTTGCCTCTAATTTAACATTAAGTAAATACAGTGAAAAAAATTTTTTGAGGAGGGGCCAGTAGATGGCATAATGTTTATGGCATTGGACTCATATGGCGAAGCGCCATTTGAGCCCCAGACCCGGCAGCTTGAAACTCACATCAAGCACATGTGTGTTCATGGCCCAAATTTCAAGAGGATAATGTAGGAGAAGAGATTGCAGTGTGGCCATCACTCCTGGGGGCTGGGGGGAGGTTGTTGATTTGTGTGTGTGTATGTGTGTGTGCCTCCACCAAGTACACACTTCCTATAGCAAAAATCTCTATTTGTGTGTGTATGTATATGTATAGAAGTTTGGGGATGTCCCTTTCAAAATTCAGTCTCATTAAAACAACAACACTGTTTTTACAAACTCAGCTTGATGAAGGGCATTTTATTCTGCAGGTGTCCTAATTTTACTTCTGGCTGGAAGGAATACTGGAAAATTTTCAGCCAGAATTGCTTTGAGAGATGGATTTCTTTCTCTATTAAGATGCTGAGATTCCTGAGAACAGAAAAGAGCTAATTTTACTTTTGAACAGTAGTTAATAGGCTACCTGTGTCCAAATGCACACCTGCTGTCTTCCCACAAGTAGATGCAGACTAGAGCATTCATAGTGGTGGTACCTCCTCTGATGTGGCTTCCCATAGAGTTTTATTAGGTTAAGCATCCTTTGTTCAGCCCCCCACTTGATCACCCATGTTTTGCCACCAGAGAAGTAGTTTTTCAAGCAACACACACAGCTGAGATATGGAAGATTGCCAAAGTCACAATTGCTCCTTTATCTTCCGCTGACTTTGAAAGAAAGCTATGGCATGAATAGAATGCTCAAAGTTCTGTCCCTGTACAATCTGTAGTACATTATTTCAGCTAGGCTTTTACTGCTTCTTAGGGAATTGATTTTTCTTTTCTGTGTACCTTCCTCCCTTCTATTCTTTCCCTTTGAAATGAAAGAAAGAAAGAAAGAAAGAAAGAAAGAAAGAGAAAGGAAGGAAAGAAGGAAGGAAGGAAGGAAGGAAGGAAGGAAGGGTGTCCAAAATGTCTGGGAAGTAGAGCACACAGTAAACATTTACAATCCCATGAGGGTATGAAATGGACAGAAACTATGTCACAAGACAACCATTGCTCTCACACACCAACAGATTTCGTAATTCTGGAGTGGAGGAGCTAACTCAAGAACCTTGTAGCTTTCAAGCCAAATTATTTAACATATAATGCAGATTCGATTGTTTGAAGATATTTAATAACAAATGTTCCTGCATTATTTACTGTGTCTGATTTCAGAGCCTTGGATATCTAAATTGGAAGTGAAATTTCTCCATTTCCATATCAGTATCATGGTTTTGTTGTGGAAAAGTCATTAATTGCTTGGTCAGTTAGTTCCCATCTATTTAATGTAACTGCCAAATGAATTATCTAAATATGCCTTCAAAGGATACAATAAGGGACCAGCAGTTAGTGTAATGGCTATATTGCTGGACTCCCACGTAGTGGACTGTGGTTCAAGTCCTGGACCTGGTGGCTTAAACTCACACCGGGTGTGTGTGTGTGCGTGCCCAAGATCCCGAGAGGAGAATAGAGGAGAAGGGATTGTGGCGTGGCCATCCCCCCTTGGGGGTGATTTCTCGCTTTCTTTCTCTCTGTCTCTCTCTGTCTTTCTGGCAAGCACACACGCCCTATAGAAAAAACTTCTCCAAAAAAAAGAAGAAAAAGGATACAATAAAAATAATCATTTTAAAGCTCAATACATATGGTAAATATTGGGTCATTGGAAAGTCATCATGCATTTTTCTGCAGTAAAACAGAAAAATATGTCATGACTTTTTTGATAGCCAAATAGATTTATTTAGTTTCACATAGCATTTCCTAAATAAGACCTTTTTTGCCCCATAATACCTACTTTTAATTAATGTTTAGATAATAGAATTGCATAGATTCAAAATCCCAAAGGGGAAGAGTTCATGATACTTGGTGTGGGAGGAATGTGAGGGTATAGGAGGTAAGGGCCTTCCATCTCTGGCTCATTTCAGTGATTGATGGAACAGTCTCTGCGAGAAGACCCCAGAGTTTATTATGGCTTTCCTATATGTCCTAGCAATGAAGTGTTGCTGGCTAACATTTTTAATTTGAAGAAGTCAGACTGCTCTTTATTTTGCAAGATTTTTTTTTACTGAGAGCATATCCTTTCTAGAAATATAGTGTTTGCAGAAATAGATGTGGGATTCTAGCTATATGATAAAATAGAACTTAGAAGTATGAGAGAGAAAAAAATTTACTAGAATAATTCAAACAAGTTATATTTGTTTAAGATGTTTTACACTTTTGACCTAAGCCATTAGTTAATTTCTAAATTGTTGTCATCTGAAAACCTTCTATGACTTCAGACACAAATTGCATATCATAACTTTGTCTGTGTTCTATATCTTTTTGCCAAGCATTATGAGCAGAGCTGTACATTCACAACTGGCAAGATGATTGTCTGAATGTGACATTATCTGATGACACTCAGAAAGCCTTTAAACATAAAAGATACAGAGAAATGCTTCATTGCTTTTCTTGGATGGCATTTTTTTCTTTGCGTCTAAGCAAGATTAATGTTCTCAGCTGACACGATGACATATCTAGCCATGAAGTAACAATAAAATGTATACAAAATGCGGTAGGGACATGCCTAATAAAATACACTACCTTAATTTTTTTTTTCTAAATAATATTAGTTTGAGATTGTTCTGAAGGTAATGATGTTCAACTTGCAAATGTCTTGCATTTGCCATTATGATTACGCTTTTGTGTGCATACATACACTGTTTTCCTTAGGAATGATAGATCACCTCCCTTTTGCCTTGACTCTTACATGTCAGAAAAGTGATGGTAGTTTTTATTCTCTTTACTTTTATTTAGTAAATGTTTACTTTAGTAATTTCTCTGTTTAAGATACTGTGGAAAATGCCTCTTATATGAATTTAAGAAAAAGGAAATTTAAGAACTTTCACTTAATTTAGGTAAAAATTTAATGTTTGGTGATCACAACTAATTGATGATCAGATGAAAAAAAATGTACCAATAGTACATTGAAGGATTAGACTGAGGTGTAATCAGCAAGAAATTATTTTTATTTTTCAGACAAGTCAAATCGTTCATGAAAACACACACCAAAAATGAATGATATTGGTGAATATTTCATCTTTCTTGAATATTAATTCTGACACGGCTTACTCTGGGAGGTACAGAAAAATCATTGGAGGAGACACTGAACTTAAGTGTGTAATATTCAAAATGAAAGGAAATAAATAGATATAGTCTGCATCACAAGTCAATTTAGATAAAGCAAATTGTATAATTTTTAAAACAAGAAATAAGATCCAGACTAAATGAAGATCTTTATCTTGACAAATTTTGAATCCCTTAACCAGTATGTACAATTAGTAGAACTATTTCTGATGGAATCAACAGACCCCTTGCAGCCTCACATTCCAAAATAGGCACTAGGAGCATAGTTGATAGAATGAACTCCTAGTAGAGTACACTGACATATTGGTTCATATCATTTCTGTGCTTTCACACTAATTTATCACCTATTCCAAAAACATGTTTTTGGTGCTTTATATTAGTTTGTGAACATACAAATGTCAACTTTATTATCACACATTCTTATGGAAAAAAAAATTTAGCATTAGAGAATGACTTACTACCTCTGGGAGAGGTAAGATATACAGAAAAATCCCTTGGGAAATATTTTCTGTATTCTAAAAGTGTCAGTTTTGCATTCTTTCCACTGCGCCTCAATGTAATTTTTGCTCTAAATCTTTAGTATCCATGCTGAGTTTGACAAAGTTATCTTGTGGTTCCTTCTGTTAATGTGCACATACCTTCACTTGAGAAACACAGTAACTGTCGGATGGAGGTTGCTGTCAAGGAGTCATCACTGTGAAGTGCTAAAATTGTGCTCTTCAGGAGTCATGGGAAGGGAGTCCATAGTTACATGGGCCTATTGTGAAGGAGAACTTCCTTCAGCTGAGGTTGGTAGGATAGGAATGTTTTTGGTAGACAGGGGGAAAATGAGATGGAGAACCTATTGAGCTGAAGGATAGTGCCTACATCTGCATCAGCATATGACTTGAGGGTGAGGGGTAGTGTCTAAACAAGATGGAAATGGAATTGGGACTGGAGAGCACCATGTTTGGCTTGCTATTATAAATTAGAGGGTTTTGTCATTATAGAGTAGGTGGTTATATAATATTGAAATAGCTGCTGTCATATATTGGTTTCAATATCCAGTTAGCTTCTGCATTTTGTTTTAATTTCATGGTATCAGCAAAATTCTGATTCATACAGATAATTCATGTTACTTAAAAATAAAATCTTTCAAGAATTTCCTTACTTCGTGGAACTCATCAGCTCCTTTCTCCTTTCTCTTCTGCAGTTCATTCTCTCTTCTCTTCCCAGAAATGAAAATAAATAGGTATAGTCTGCATCACAAGTTAATTTAGATAAAGCATGAATTAAGGCAAATTGTATAATTTTTAAAACAAGAAATAAGATCCAGATTAAATGAAGATCTTTATCTTGACAAATCTTGAATACCTTAACCAGTATGTACAGAGATGGAAGAGAAGAGAGACAATGAACTGCAGAAGAGAAAGAAGAAAGGAGCTGAGGAGTCCCAGGAAGTGAGGAAATTCTTGCAAGATCTAAAAGAGGAATTCCACACTTTACAAAAGAATCAAATGGAACTGTTAGAGATGAAGGCTATAATACAGGAAGTCAAAATCTCCCTTGAAAATATTAAAAGCAGAGTAGATCGTACAGAAAATAGAATCTCAGTTGAGGAGAGAAAATTGTTGGCCTCGAAAAATCCACCACTAAGACTGAGAAAATGGCCCAAAAAATGAGTATAATATATGAGAAATACTAGATACCATCAAACATCCAAACATCTGGATAATTGGTATCCCAGAAGGCAAAGAGACTCTTAAGGGCATTGGTAATCTATTCCAAGAAATCCTCCAAGAAAACTTTCCAAACCGAGAGAGGCACTCAGAGATCCAGTCCCAAGAAATACTAAGGACCCCAAATAGAATCAACCCAAGAAGATCTTCTTTAAGACATACATTATAGCCAGACTGACCAAAACCACAGACAAAGACAAAATACTAAGATTGGCAAGAGAAAAACATCAAGTTACTTATAAAGGATATCATATCAAGACCTCTCATTGGAAACAATGTGAGCGAGGAAAGAAGGGGAAAATATACTCAAAGTGTTAAGGCAAAAGCAATTTCAGCCAAGAATACTGTACCCGACAAGATTGTCCTTCATGTGGGAAGAAAAGACAAGAGCATTGTCAGATAAACAAAACCTGAAAGAATTTACAAGCACTAGACCAGATCTCCAAGAAGTTCTCAAAGGAGTGCTATATCAGGAAAATTAAATACAGGCACACAGAAATAATAGTTCAAAAACTAAGAAAATGGACAACTTAATGGTAGGGAAAATTCTGGAGTTCAATATTATATCCCAGAATTTAATCGGGAAAATTGAATGACAACAGAAGATAAAGTACATGAGACTGATTTGGTGAAATAGAATTTTATGACTTTTGACTAAATCATTGCTGACTTTCTTCTCGGCTTTGTTGTCTGGTTTTAAGGATTTGTGTCCTGTCTTGAGCTGTCGATAGGTTCATGTACCTATCATTTGAACAGAACCCTAACCTATTTCCTCGCTTTAAGTTTTAAGCAAAGTTCCTTAGCATTTCTTTAAGTTAAAACTGCCTTTCTTGAAATTACCAAGTGAACTTGCTATTGAAAGTAATTAGACTATTTAAGAAATTGTGTAATCAGTACAATGTGGGGTGGGGGGAGGAATGGAAGACAGCTGTAGACACCAGAGATAGTGTGAGAAGAGGGTGGGAAAGAACAGAGGGTCAAAAATAGGGATATATATGTATGTATGTATGTATATATATATATATATATATATATATATATATATAAAATTAGAAATGGAAAATTTTTGGTGATAGCATGCATGATTAAGCCGCTATGCAGTATATTCTGGATGGGAAATCACATTTTGTATGCTGTGATGATGCTTAGGGAATGAATGTAAATTAAGTTAAAAAAAGTTTCAGAAAAAAAAATTCAGAAGTAAATTACAGGACACTTGTGACTAGATTCTAGCTTTGTCTGTCTATATTTTAGTTTAGCATATTTTATGAATCAATAAAATATGGAAAAAATGTTTAGTATGGAAAGGAGAGAGGGAAGGAGAAAAGTAAAAGTATGCTTAATTGACCAAAAAATGAGAAGCTATTTGCTGATAAGTTATAGAGTAATATCTTCGGCTTGACTGACATGCGTAGTATTTGTGCTAGAAAAAGAAGTGTTGTACACTGGAAAGATGTGATTTAATGTAAATAAATTAATTAATTAAAAAAAGGAAGTGAAACCGCTAGATCATAAGTTAACTCTGTGTTTAACCTATTAAGGAAACTTGGAGAGTTTTTTATTTTACTAATACCTCTGTCCTACTCCTAGAGATAGTAATTTAACTGGTCTGGAATGTGATGCAGTCTTTGGAATCTTTTTCAAGATCCACAGGTGATTCTCATGTACAAACTTAACTAGTTATCTATATATCAAGCCTAAGAACTGCTTTTCTCCTGGAATCAATTTTATATTGTATTTCCTTTTTTTTCTTTAAAATAAAATGATACCATCTTTCAAAAATAAAATAAAATCAATGTGAAAGCCTCATAAATAGTTTAAGAAATACATAATTATTTCAGATGCTCATAGATTTTTCTTATAATCCAATCAGTGAAAGCAATGACTATTTTGATTAAAAAAAAAAAACAGAATTGAACTTCATTGTGTTTAGTTAACAGCTGCTTTCTTATATTGACTTCAACATCCAGTTGGTTTCTGTTTTGTGTTTTAGTTTCATAGTGTCAGAAAAATTCTGATTCATACAGATAATTGATATAATTGAAAAAATGTATATTAATAGTTCACTTTGCAATTTCAGCATAATCTCTTACTAAGAAATTCACAGTTTTGAAAGAGGAATAATTGGAGATTCTTGTTTTCCTGTTGTACCACTGAAAGAATTTAACTGCTATTTACAATGCTTATTAGCAAAGAGTTTACTTTGGGTAGTGTAGACAAAAGTACTGTAGGGTACCATTTTAAGTGATTCTGAATATATCAGAATGGTAACAGTAGTCCACATAGCTGCAGTTTAGGCCAGGAGACTTGCGATCCAAGAAAATCATTGGTGTAATGCCAATTAGAAAGCTGGTGGCCAGGAGATCAAGGTCACCAACAAGCTGAAGAGTCATGGAAGAGCCAACCTTCAGCTCAAGTTTGAAGAGTCAGTGTTGCAGTTGAAGTCCCAAGGCAGTCTGCTGGAGAATTTCTTTTGCTACGGGAGGCTGTTTTTCTGTTCTTTGTTTATTTTTTGTTTGTTTGTTTGTTTTGTTTCCTTTTGTGGTTGTTGTTCAGTTCAGGTCTCCAACTGATTAGATGAGGCATATCCACATTATAGAATGTAAACAAAAACATCCTCCATGTTGACATGTAAAATTAATTATGCCAGAAGGTAGAATTTGGTGGCTGCCTAGGGTTTGTGGAGTAGAGGTTTAAATAGGCAATAGGCAATGCACTTGGAATTTTTTTAGGGCAGCAAAACAATAATACTCTAATTGTGGTGTATTAGGTTGAATGGTGACCCCAAATAAAGATATGTAGCACCCTAATAAATGGAACATGTGAATATTATCTTATGTGGCAAAAGAGTAAATATTATATAATTGATGTGTTAAACAGATGCATTTAACAGGATTAGGACAGATATGATTAAGGAGTAATGGAGAGAAAATTTTGGATTGTGCATTTAGGCCTTCAAATACCACTTCAGCCAAAAATCAAGGTGCGCCTCAACAGTGCTATCATTATTGATAGTGCTCACCTTTGGGGATGATATGATGGATATGGCACTTTATTGCTCTGGTCTCCCTTCCACAATCTTTTAGACCAAGTCTAATTGTCAGGAAAAAAAAAAAATCAAACAAAACCCAATAGAGTGACATTCTACAGAATACCTGAGTATTTCTTAAAACCGTCTAAGTACTGTTAAACAAGGAAAGTCTCAGAAATTAGTACAAACCTTAGAATATGAAGAAGATATAATGAATAAATGTAATGTGTTATTTTGGATAGAAATCTGGAACAGAAAACAGATAGTAGGCATTAAGTTTAAACTAAGTACATCTAAATAAGTACACACAAAGGAAGAATTTAGTCAGTAATACTGCATCAATATCAGATCATTAAATTTGGTAACAATAATATGTTATGTGCGGTGATAGGAATGAGATGTGAGATATGTAGAAACTCAGTACTATCTCTGCAAATTTTCTATAAATTTATAACCACTCTAAAATAAAAGTTTCTTTAAAACACACACACACGCACACGCACACGCACACACACACACACACACACACTGTATTTTCCCTAGGGCCATGTTATTAGAATGGACATGCAGGACTGACTTAAGAAAGATCAGTGCAAAGTTCCTCCAAATGATGTGTATTAATTTCCTAGGGCTACTTTATCAAATAACCCCACACTGGGTGACTTAAAACAACATAAACTTTTTCTGTCACTTTTCTGGAGGCCAAAAGTCTGAAATCAATGTGTCTGCAGCACCACGCTCTTTTGAAGGTTCTAGGAGATGATCGTTCCTTGCCTCTAGCTCTGGGGTCTCTTGGCTTTCCTTGACTTTTTTTGGTTTCCAGATGCAAAAAACAAACAAACAAACAAACAAACAAACACCACCAACAACAACAAAAAACAACCAAACAAAACAACAGCATCAAAACACATCAACAAAACAAAGCAAAAGAATACTCTCTGCTTTCATTTTCATGTGGCTACCTCCCCTGTGTTTTCTTTTTTTGTCTTTTATAAGGACATTCATCAGTGAATTCAGAGAACATTGCAATCTAGGATGATCACATTTGAGATCCTTACCTTGATCACCTCTACAAATAGCCTTATTCCAAATGAAGTTCCACTCTGATGTTCCAGGTGTTAATATCTGTTTTGGGACCACCAGTCAGCCTGCTTGCATCATGCCATATCCATGTGTTCTAACACCTGCATAAACATGGCAAAAGAAGCTCTCAGGAAAATGAATTAATCTGCAGTACTAGTGAATGCACTAACAGACTACTAAGTGTTAGAAATGTCTTCATAGTGATGATTATAATACTAACTTCATGCTATTCACTGATCTGAGATTTCTCTCTGTAAATTCTTTTTTAATCTTTATATGGCAATCTTCCTTGATTTATAATGATGAAACGGAGGTTCTGAGAAGCAAAGAAACTTGCCTAAAGTCACACAGCTGGTAAATTTAAAATACATGTTAATAGCATTTAGTGTAGTTAAAACATTGCAAGAAATGTATGTCAAACATTTCCCAAACTTATGAATCTCTCCTTTGGACCTGAATTCACTTTAAAGCCAAATACCATTCAAGAAGGAGTTTACAGTGAATGTATTTTGGCTTCTTGGTCAAAAGGTTTATCTTCTTCTTGTTGTTGTTCTTGTTGTTGTTCTTGTTCTTGTTCTTCTTGTTCTTCTTGTTCTTCTTCTTCTTCTTCTTCTTCTTCTTCTTCTTCTTTTGTGATAGGAAACAATAGTGTGTGTGTGTGTGTGTGTGTGTGTGTGTGTGTGTGTGTGTTTAATGTATATAACGTAAGTGAGATTCTACCTCTATTTTACAGTTATTATCAACCCACTCTTGTCTTCTCTATTACATTTCTGTTTTCCTCTGAAAATGATTTACTTTCTTATTCAGGTTTCCCTCTCAATAGAATAACCCCAACCCCCAACTCTACACATGCACACATGTGCTTTTTTATCAATTTAATTTATGTCTTCCCCAAGAGCTTAAAAATTCATCTCAATAATGTAAAGACTTATAAACTCTGCTGCAAGCAGATGCATCATTTCTAGAGGCTATTAAAAAGATATAGATGCCAAGTAAATGTATATGATGAAGTAAGTGATTCAAATAGAACAATTAACAGATGGCAGGAACAATTATATATTCATATTCCTGGCCAACAGCATTTGGTAGATATAATTACCTTACAGGTGTTAGCTGCCCTTCTCTCATGGAGTGAGACATCTCTGAACACTAGAGAGGCACAGTTAAATGACTGATGGTCACAAATTAGTAGAAATTCGACTGGCTCATTTTTTAAACATGAATCAAAAAACTAAATTCAGTTCTTGAAGTATAGTGCTAAGTTCAGAAAAAGTGAAACTTAAACGGGAGAGCAGGTGTGGTATAATCTTCACGTTGATTGCTGGGGTGGGAAAAAACCCACACATTAAAAGACATTTAAAATTCAGTCAACATTTGGAAGGTACAAGGTCCAAAAAGGCAATCATTTAGGGAAAAGGAAGCAGCTGTTAGGACGCATTCCTTTGAGTTTCTTTAAATTACCTAAATTTCATATGCAAAATAATATTATCTTACTATTTAAAAAAAGTTTTTTGAACAAGTTTGTAATTCTATCTCTTTAATATACTAGAATGAAAAGAAAATACAACTTCTAATGTTACAATTTTCATGTTTTAAAAATTTTTTACTTATTATTATTTTTTAATTTCAATAGGGCAGGTATGTTTACCAGAGAAAGATAGAAAGAGAGAGAGAGAGAGAGAGAAAGCAAACCGCCAAGTGTGGGACTCAAACCACAGTCACTCATGTGGGAGTATACTGCCTTAACCACCACACCACCTGCTGGCCTGATAATTCTTAGCGTTTTCATAATTTTGATCAGAAATATCTGAAAAGATAGAAAGCCAAACGTGTGTGCATGAATGCACACATGCACACACATGCACGCGTGCACGCAGACACACACACATTAGGCCATCTAAGTATTGCCTCTTTTTTATTTTTCTACAGTGAAAAGTATATATCTAGTACTTCAATTAACATTTATATTAGTTGCAAGTATCAACCCAAAGAAGTAGTAAATGAACTTCATCCCTGCTGAGAATGGTATTGTCTAATTCAAATATGATATTTTCTTCATTTATTTTATTTTTTAGTCAATTCAACCTATGAACTTGAGCTTCTCTAAGCACCATAATGTAAGGGCTTTTTTGTTACTGCTCTATTTTTCCAAGTTTTGCTTTTTAAAACTTGTCATCATTTTACTAAGTTACAGTTTTACAGTTACATTGTGGAGTTTGTGAGTACAAGCATGTTATTGCTGGACAGCAGTTAATAGTCAATGAATATTTTTGTTTGATAAAAATCTGCTCTAAGTAGCCATTTTCTAAAATTTCTTTTCTCTTCCAATTTTATAGGGGGGAAAAAGTATTTTTCTCTGAAAGCAGGGAAAAAAATAATTTCATTAATGTAGTGCTATAAAACACATTTTTTGGTACACAGTTTTAAAGGTAGTAAGTAGTCCACTTAATGTACATAAGCAGACTGTTACCATGGAGAGTATTCTTTGTATTATAGTTCCCCTGTCCCCTGAAAGGAAATCTAAATTTTTAGCAATGACATTAATTTTTCTATGATAACAGTTGAGAATGGTGTTAAAATGCTTTTGTTTTCTAAAACAAAAAAAAACTATTTGAAAAGCTTGTCTATTTTCCATAAGAGAGAAGGGAGAGATGGCATTCTCAATGAACAGTGAGTTTCACTGCTATGCCATCACCCAACCCCTAAAACTTAACAAAATAAAAAAGAAGAAAGAGAAGTCCACTTTGATCTCTGTTGTGTAAATATTTTTTATAAATATAAAGCAATTTTCTCCCCTTTTCTTGTACACTTGGGAATATTATACATTTTAATTTTTCAATTTACATTTAGTCACAGTACATTTTTATAGTGTACAGCATGGTTTCATCCCAGCATGAATACAGTACATATTAATCAAGTCAAAGATGTTACAGTATACATTATTATCAAGTAACTTTTCGTTTTTGTGTCTATTATGTGTGTTGTTGTGGGAATATTATCTTTCAAAGACTTGAGCATGGTGAATATTTAATAAGTAAAGCTTTTCCATAAGCACTACATACATGTAGTCCTCAGTAAATACATTCACTCCTTCCTGATTTCTAGTTGAGTTCAGTACTCTATTAGCATTGAACATTTGTCACAAATTGCCTTGCAGCAACACATATGTATTGTTTTTTCATAGATTTCAGAAGTAGAATTACTGTTTCCAAAATAAATAGTCTGAAATTGATAAAAGGATTTATGTTTAAAAATACTCTTGTTTCAGGTTGGAAACAGCTCCTAAGTTTATTTGACTGTGAATTAGTAACAACAACAAAAATTGTATTTTTACATTAAAACAGCTTTAAGAATATTAGTTTCAACATTTTTAACAGTAAGAGGGAAATGCCAAACTTATTATCAGGCGTATAATATCAATTTTTAACATATGTTTAAGAATAGGCAAAGGCTAGAATTGGTATGCTTGAAAAGTTAATAGCAGTCATCTTTGAAATTAATAGTAAGTCTAAAATTGTATAAGGAGGACAAAATATTATAAAACTGAAAAGCTACAGATAAATTAGTTGATAACATTTATTTCAGGTAGCATTTTTTTCACATTCCATTAGATTTAATATAATATCAAAGAATCAGAATTTTTCCTGCTATACTTAGTTCTTGGGGAAAAAATTAATTCTATTTCTAGTATGGGGATAATAATATGAACCATCTTGTATGATGATTGTTGGAGTTAAAGGAAATGACAGATAAAGCACTTAAATAAGTACGTTAACCTATTTTTAAAATATGTTTATTGATACCAATACAGATATGTGACATACATATTCTAGAAGCTATTCTCAGACTGATTGGATTACTGATTACTGATTTTCCGTTTTACTGAACCTGATCATGGTATTGTGGAATTATTGAGGAAACAGGAATAACCACAGCTGAGAAACCTCTATAAAACTGAAGTCTCTCTTTGGGGATAAAGTCAACTTGGTCCTTGAGTAAATTTACTTTCTCAGCTATTATTTTCTCATAGACAGCTTTAGCTTACTCCTGGAAATAACTGCCCAAGTCAGCAGCACTATTATAAATAAATCCTTTGAGAAAATATCGTCAAGCCTCTGTTACATAGTTCTGAATTTTTCATTATACCTAAGGAAGTTTGTGAAATATATTTTAGCCAGAAGGTAAATATTAAAAACCTTTTATATTGTAAAGCACTTTGCATTCTACCTGAGTGAAATTGGCACGTGGGTAACAATCTATTTAAAACAGAATGTCATTTTGATCTATGAAATTTAATTTGAAGGAGTAACAATATAAGAATTACACATTCATTAACATACCCTTGTTGTGCCCCTTGTTCGCTTCCTTATATTTTCATGCGTAACGTTGTATATGGTTTTATTAGTGGAAAGAATCAAGCACCTATTAAGTTCGCTTTATTATCTTGGTAGATTTCATCCAATTAATGGGTTATACATTAGTCTAAAAGATGAGTAAGTTTCAATTTACTGATGTTACTTAATTTCTTCACCTGGCTTTTCAAAAATAGATGACTTGTGTTTAATAATAATAAATAAAAAATAGAGTGTTTAAATACTGTTTTTGACCGTTCTGCTTAAGTCTAAATAAAATCTTACCTTAGAGACATCGACTTGAGGAAGTGGATTGGCAAATGTTATATGTAAAGGAAATGCTATGGGAGTTCAGACTTTTTATGGCTCAGAACTGCCGAAAAAGTTTTTTACAGGATAAAGCTAAAGAAAGTTGATGATAAAGGATTAAAAGGAAAATTTTTTTTTCTTCAGATTTAAAACCATAGAATGAATAGAAAGCAACCAACATTCAAACGGCTGATTTCTCAAGTGGAAAAAGGTTAATGGTGGTGATGCCCTCAGGATCAATATTAATACTGATGGTATTAAATCTATTAATGATTTAGAAGACATGCCACAGTTGTTTTGCGGATGTCATCATTTTATATATAGTAGTAAAAATGGGAACATGAAGATCACAGCTAAAGGAACAAGGTTTTTTCCTTTTCCTCTTTCTTTAATTTTTTCCCTTTGAGAGTTTATTATATATATAAAAATCAAAGCAGTCAATTCTAATTATTTGGCTGTCCTACACATGTTACACTGTCAAAGAAAATCAGTGGTGGGATGGGGGATTTTTCAAGCTTTGCTTTTGTTTTTGTTTCTGTTTTGAGCGGTTACTTTGTTTGCTGGAGAGACACAGTGAGACAGAAAGTGAAAAGTCAACCCCTGAAGGGGTGGCCATGCTGCATTCGCTTCTCTTCCATTCTCCTCTCGGGTCTTGGGCGTTCACACACACAGGCACCTGGCATGAGTTTTAAGCAGCCAGGTCTGGGACTCAAATCATAGTCAACTCTGTGGGAGTGCAGAGACATAACCATTATGCCATCTGCAGGTCTCAATCTTTGTTGTTAATATAAGACAAGGAGGAGAGTGAAATTCAATATTTTTCTTGCTTTTCTGAACTCAATATCCTATATTCATCCAACAAAAATGTCATTTAGAGATAAAAATAGATGCACACAGATGCGTACATACGTGCATGCATGCATGCCAAAATTTGTTTTAGATTACTGTGGAAATAATTTCTTTTACTTCTCATGTGTAATTTCCTCTTGAATTAGGACTAGATAGCTTAGGCTAGTGCCAGGATATTTGTACAACACAGACATGCCACAGTGCAAGTTCAGGATAACCTAGATTTGTTGCCATTTAGATGCAATTCATGCTATAGACCCCCTTGCTGAAAAGTGTGATGGCTAGAAGACTAACAGGAGTTATGTGAATCATAAGTCACTATGATATTATTTATTGACCTCATTGTTGTTTGCCTATAAATGTTTATACTCAAGAAGCCTTTGGATGATGGATTGGTTCCTTCTGCTTTCTACATTGAGGCTGTCTCCTTGTGAACTTTGTGCATTTTCTGTCTCTCTGATCATATTTACCCAGTCACAGATAAGTAGCTTAATTATGAAAATACAAGCATGTTTAATAAAACATGAAAGTTTATATCATACAAGCCAGATGGCATTTAAAAAGAATTGTAAATCTTAATTGATAAAAATAAATGAGGTGGGGCTGGCAAGTGGCATGGTGGCTGGGGCACTGGACTCCCAAATGGCCAGCCACAGATTTGAGTCCCAGATCTGGTGGCTTGATTTCTCTTTCTCTCTGGTCAAATTAAAAAATAGCAGTAATAATGAATAAAATTAAATAATTCTTTAACAAAATAAAATAAGCTAGGTACTTACAAGTATGGAAAACTGCCCAGTTGAATGCATTAGATTATAATATGCCAGTTTGGGAAACACGTATCTCTATAGCCAGTGCAGTCGAACTCATTCATTTGCTTTTTCTATAGCTTTTAAGTCTGTCTAACTAGAAATGTTACACTCCTTGCAGCAATATTACTTAATCAATTTGTTTGGCTCAATTGTTATTGAATGTATATTGTTAAGCACTGCAAGTTACAACATACTTACCTTAGTGTGGGAAACTGGTTTTCAAACTACATTTTACAGAACTGTGTATCTCCCTGTAGGGGCTTCAGGAGATTATCAACGAAGTCGTGCAAAAGTCTGAGAGTCCCATATCCTTGTTGATCAAAACAGCTTTTTTGTTTTGGTTTTCTATGCAACAATGTATCATGAACTTTTCAATGATCCGATAATTTATGTTTTTAAAATCAGTATTATATATTTTAAATCTTGAAATGAGGTTTTTGATAATAACAAGTTCATCTCCATACATTGCTCCACACAATCTCCTTTCTATATACATTTTACAGATGAATGAACTGTTGTTTGGAAAGGTCACACGTAACTTGCCATTGTTCACAGAGCTATTCATAGTCTCCCCATCTGAATCCAATCGCCTAACTCCAATGGCCTTCCTCTTAGTCATTACATCATATTTTTGCTTGCTAGTGCATATACAGAGTTGTGGATTTTCTTTCTTTTTTTAAAAATTTTTAAGAGCTCTTTTTGTTATGGGGCATGTGCACTTGCCAGAAAGACAGAGACACAGAGACAGAGAGTGAGAAATCCACTCCCCAGGGGGAATGCCATGCTTCAGTCCCTTCCCCTCCAGTCTCCTCTTGGGATTTTGGGCACACAAGCACACACAGCTCACATGAGTTTTAAGCACTGGGTCTGGGCCTCAAGCCATAGTCCACTATGTGGGAGTCCTCTATGTGGGGGTCCAGCAACGTAACCATTACTTCATCTGCTGGTCTCAGAGTTGTGGCTTTCTCTGCAGCCTTAAAAAGTTTAGCTTATTTTTGGTAAGCTTTGCAGTCATTCCTTTTTGTTTATGACATATCTTATTACCCACATCTTATCTGTTTCTTTTTGGTTGTGACACATCTTATCTGTTCAGAAGGTTATTTCAGAGAAGACTCCTGATTTTTCCCCAAATATTTAGTTGTTAGTACATTAATGTGTATCTGTGGATGCTGCTACTTGGCAGACTGAGGCCACAGTGGCGGCCTGAGTTTATTCTCCTCCACTCTAAAAACTGGATGTGTATACAGTCCCAGCTACTGAGACTAAGGCAGGAGAATCACAACGCAGCAACACACTGTTTAAAAACCATGATATGTTTAATTAAAAAATGTGCATGTACAAAAGAAACAGTGAATACAGTTAATATTTTGTTTTGATTCTTTCTAGTGTGTATTTTATTTTCTTGTCTGGGTGTACATTCTATGTGTAGTTACTTGGAACAATACTGTAGATACATTCTGTGTCCATTTTTGTGTAACTACTGTGCTGAAAGTATTTTCCTCTGTTGTTAGAAATTAGGGGCAGCCAGGTATTAGTGGAGGTGAGAACCTAGAAGCTGTTTCATTCTAAATGGGACCTCTCAGACTAGCGAGGAAAGATAATTTCAGGGTAACAGAGAGTTAAGATCTAGAACTTCATTTGAGGTGACTTATGACAGAAGGGAAGCACTACTATATCCGGGTGAGTCTTCGGTTTCAGTCAGTAGACAAATGATTGTACATTTAGGAGCCCGTTTGGAAAGGGAGGTAAAAAAGATGAATTCAGTTTCTGACATGAGTTTGAGTTGCTTGTGAGAACTCAAAGTGCATTTACTGAATTAGCCTCTTCTAATTTGTCAATAAAGTGAAAGCAAAAGAATATGGCCTCTGAACTCTATGTGCTAAACTACATTTAGCTTCTATGTTAGAAAGGGCTTAGTGAATTATTAAGGGAGATTATGACTCTTCTTTCCCTGGAGGTGTTTTGTAAGTACATAGAAAGCATTGTCTGCCGTGTTTTGAAAATGATCTTGCTGCGCAGCAGGGCAATTGCCAGCCCAGATAACCTGTCAGGAACTCTTCCAAAGCTCTGACTCTGTGATAAACTTATTTTTATGTTGACTGTGTCACATGCTTCTGGTTTACCATACTTTTTTTTTTTGTATTTTTGTTTTTTAATAAATGAATGTTTTCTTTTTGCTAAGCCAATAAGAAAGTCATTCTAATTTGCTGAAATAATAATCTCTACATTATAAAAAACTAAATACCAAGATCTCATGTTAACTTAAACTCTTTGGTGTAAAAAAAAAAAAAAAAAAAAACACTTCAATATCATGATTTTCTCTCTAATGTGTTTTCATCCAAGAAAGATATAATATATATTCACTATGATCAAAACTAAGTGCAGAAAATAGTGGCTTTGTGTCTTTTAAATAAAATATAAATTAAAAAAAAAAAAGAATAGTATAGGGGCCAGCAGGTGGTATCATGGTTAAGGCACTGAGTTTCCAAGTGTCTGACCATGGTTCAAGTCTCAGATCATGAGGTTTGAAACTCATGCTGGGTGCATGTGCTCGAGTGCCCAAAATCCTGAGAAGAGAATGAAGAAAGGATTGCTGAGCATGGCTATCCCCCAAGGGACGATTTCTCACTTCCGATCTTTCTGTTTTTCTCTGTCTCTCTGGAAAACACATACACCTTAATAGCAAAGAAATATCTCTCAAAAAAAAGAGAAAAGAATGGTATGTTAAAATCAAATTCAAGTCAGTTTCTAAAAGTAACTCAATTGTTGAACAAATTTGTAGCTACGCCTCACAACCGGCTGTCAGTCACATCAATATTTACTTCACCATTCATGCCCAGACGTGCACAGTGAGTGCACAATTAACATTAAAAGAATAAATTTATTAAAGTTATTAAACCTTTACCAACACTTTGCCTTCCATCTTCACAGGTAAAATTGAGCATTCAGTTAGTCTAAATCATTTATGAATAAACGTCATATGTGTTAGATAGCATGCTATATGCAGGGAATATAAAAATGAAGTAGAAATTAGAAGTGCTCACACTCCAGTAGTAGAGGAGGCATATAAATTGATCATTTAGACATATAAAGCCTGTGATACCAGAATTGCAAAGAGTTATAAAGACATCTAACTGAGCTCAGGGATGATGTGGGATCAGAGAAAGATTCCTGGAAAATACCTGAGCAAATTGATGTTAAAGGATGGCGAGGAAATGTTTGCCAAATGGGATGATTGGGTGAAGGAGAGGCTATTACAGAGGGAAGCATGTTTTATCTGAGGAACCAACTAGAACAGAACTGTGGCGGTAAGAAAAATGCATGTGGATATGGAGAACTTCAGATGGTTTGGTATTCAAAACATTTGAAGTAGCAATGTGAACAAAGATGGCAAAGAGGTAAGCAGAGGTTGGATCACTGAGGACATTGTATTACATACTTTGCTAAAGAATTCATCTTTATCCAAAGATGAGTGATTTCATCAGCTTTATATCTACAGATAACATAAGGGAGTCTAATGCAACTTGAGAAACTTATAGGTACATTTTTAAGCAAATTTAAAATTGTGTTTCAAATTAAAGTGATAATACTGACTTCACATCAAAAAATTAAATCAGGGGACCAGCAGTTAGCATAATGGCTATGTTGCTGAACTCCCATGTAGCCGACCACGGTTCGAGTCCTGGACCCAGTGGCTTAAACTCACACTGGGCACATGTGCATGTATGCCCAAGATCCTGAGAGGAGAATGGAAAAGAAGGGATCAAG
The DNA here is from genome assembly GCF_000334495.1 of Tupaia belangeri chinensis. Taxonomy (NCBI): domain Eukaryota; kingdom Metazoa; phylum Chordata; class Mammalia; order Scandentia; family Tupaiidae; genus Tupaia; species Tupaia belangeri. The sequence continues at coordinate 787,676 of NW_006159583.1, read as the reverse complement.
GTATGGCTATCCCCCCACTAGGGGGTGATTTTTCACTTTCTGTCTCTCTGTCTCTCTCTGTCTTTCTGGCAAGCGCACGTGCCCTATAGCAAACTGTGGAGCGGATGGGCCCTATAGAAAAAACCCCCCAAAAAAAAAAAAAAAAAAAAGATGAAATCAGCCAGGCCCCATGACCTGTGATTAAGGGAGCTGGATTCCACATAGATGACTGTGCAGCTTAAATTCAGGATTCTGTGGCTTGAAAAACATGCTGGACAGGTGTATGGGCATGCCCTATACCCCAGCAGGATAGCGAAATGGAGGAGAAGGGACTGCAATGTGATGGCACTCCATGGGAGCTGAACTCTCCCTCTCCACTCTCTCTGTCTCTTTCTGGCAGGCACATACCCTTTCTGGCAAATTGAAGGGAAAAAATAAAAGGAAAATGAAATCATCAATAGCTGTGGTGACTATTCTGAGCTAGAGCTTAACTTCTAGCTTTTCTGAATGTTCTTGTGTTCCTTTCTTCTCTTAGTAAAGACTAACTCGTAATTATAGGTCAGTGAGAATGACCTCTAGCAAATACTTGGTGACTGATGGGCAGTTCTCAATGTGAAGACTGGCATATTTTACTGGGAATTACTTTTGACAAGCAGTCAGAGTTATGCTGGCAAGCTTGTCTTATTCAGAAGCTATAGCTTTATGTATTTTATCTTAGGACATAACAAGTAGATTTTTATATACTCTAATTGCATTGAAGAGTAGAAATGTTCAAGTTTCATTACAGCATTGGATGGACTTTTTTTTTTTTTTTTTGAGAGAGAGGTTTTTTTGCTATAGGGCACGTGTGCTTGCCAGACAGACAGAGACAGAGAGACAGAAAGCTAGAAAT